>NC_044057.1:1416210-1737116 GCF_902167405.1 Gadus morhua
TTCAAAGGCTTTTAAGGCTTTCTGTACAACCACAAAATCACAGAGACAGAGATCTAACTGCAGCCAGGACAAACTAACCACGCTAACCGCCGGTAGCGCCACGCTAACCGCCGGTAGCGCCACGCTAACCGCCGGTAGCGCCACGCTAACCGCCGGTAGCGCCACGCTAAGCGCCGGTAGCGCCACGCTAACCGCCGGTAGCGCCACGCTAAGCGCCGGTAGCACCACGCTAACCGCCGGTAGCGCCACGCTAACCGCCGGTAGCGCCACGCTAACCGCCGGTAGCGCCACGCTATGCGCCGGTAGCGCCACGCTAACCGCCGGTAGCACCACGCTAACCGGCGGTAGCACCACGCTAACCGCTGGTAGCACCACGCTAACCGCCGGTAGCACCACGCTAACCGCCGGTAGCAACACGCTAACCGTTGGTAGCACCATGCTACCAGCGACCAGGTGTGGCTGAAGGAGAGCCGCCCACCTGTGTTGTGTTTGGCGGCAGGAGGAGACCGGGAAGACGGGGAAAGATGGAAACCGTTGAGATTCTGAGAGGACGCAGAGACACAGAGGAGAGCCAAGGGTCCGCGCTCCTCCCAATCTATCAGTATTTGGACGGAGGCAGACAGCAGGGAGAGGCCTCCGTACGCTGTCCAACTCCTCCGGGTCCCTGCCAGGAGGCCTGCTCCATCACTCAATGTAACTCATGTTTGTTACATATTTTCATTGGCAGCGTATTGGAAATTAATAAATCTTAATTACAGTTCTGTTTTACCGTTTCTTTTTTTTCTGATATCATACTACGAAATACCAGATACTTCATTTTAATGAAACTCAAACTCAACTCATTTCATTCAATAGGGGAATAGAAATGTACTGTATTTTTGGAAAATATAGTATGTGTGTTTCAAAATACCACAAATAAGCCCCTCAATGGTTAAGCTACATCTTATAAAGCTAAGTCACTGTTTAGCCGACGGCTGCCTGTACTTCTGCCCTGGTCTGACGGCCCGGGATGGGCTCTCCTGTTTTCCTTTTGTCTTCTCCCTGACTCTGCCCAGCTGCTCTGTTACCGCTTCATTTAGTCGTTTTGAGGACTTGTAATTTGAAGGCATGTGTGTAGGAACGCCTTTGGGGCGAGGCACAGTGAGATCGCAAAGGAACTGTCCGTTTTTATTTTATTTTAAATGGTCCGTGAGGAAGATGCGCCGGCAACGAATGCAAGCGATAACCCAAGAGGGGTGACCACCTTGGGCTGAAGACTGCTCTTTATATTAACGTTGGACTTTGTGGAGCTTTGCTCATAACCGGTGGTTACACTTTAATTGAAGCAGGCAGATGTGGAAGTTCAGCCCACAAAACACAACTAGATAAATAATGGATGCATAAAGGGCCTACGAACACCCCCATTGCTTCAACATTTGTTCTACAATTGAATTTGTATTGCCGCCCAACGCTGGGATGAAACCGTAACGAAATTGTCATGGTCATTTTTGTAATTAAATCGGAATACAAGCTGTTATTCTCTCTATTTTCGAGAGATATGTAATAAAGAAATAGTGTTGATAATTTTAAATGTAATGATAAGTTACTTACTGATTGATTAAGTGTTATCCTATTTATCTTTTTCTTATTAAACCATCCATTCCTCATTCCATTTTGAGGTCCAGACTGTTTTGTGCGGTTGATATTATAGACGAATACCAATTTTAATCATTATCTGGATATCGCGGTTTTCAAATGCTAGAGTAAATTTAAAACAATGTGGACTCACTCCTTTACCACACACACACACACACACACACACACACACACACACACAAACACACACCATGCCTGGAAAAGTTTTCTCAGTCCTGCGCTAATCTTTTGCAACGGGGGACGAGTCAACATATTTCCCTAAACCTCCCCAACAGGACTTGGCTCCATCAGACATGGACCAAAGGAACCTTCTAGATGTCGAATGAGGCAGCGTGTGTGTGGACGCACCTCTTCCAGGAACATCTCTACTGGCAGACTTGCTGATCTGTGATTATCGAGCTCTAGTAGTCTACGTACTTTGTTGAGTTGTACCTGTGGTATGGCATTTAGAGAGCACTTTGAAATAGGATCTCTTCAGTTACTGTTTGCACCACCACTAATTAAAATAAAATAAAGTACTAACCTTGTTTCCTTCTGATTCCTAAGGCTACTCTACAGTCTGTCAAATTGTTTGTAAAACTACGTTGTGCAGCACTTTAACTTTGTGATTCCTTTGTATCAGCTCCCATTGTGGTTGCATGCTTGCTTTGGTTGTTGACTTGCCAGACACTTTCCAAGTGTCTGAAAACTGACGTTAAACCTCATATATCGTGAGGTGTGGAAGCTTCTGGATGTCTGTTAGGAGAGCAGCAGAGTGAACAAGAGTGATCTTCTTCTCATTGTGAAGTTCTCAAGTCACTATTAATGGCACCGTTTGAAACGTCAACCAGTCTCACCACTTTAAATATTAGTATGTAATTGAGGTTTTTAACCGTTCATCCGATTTACTTCCCACTTGGTCGGTGAATTGCTGAGGACCCAAGGACGTGCAGCGTGGAGTGAGAAGTTGTTTGGATTAACATTTCTCCAAAGAAATCAGCAAGCAGATATACCGAAGCCCAATGAATCAGCCTGTTATGAACGGTCACGTTTTGAACAGGCAATACGTAACGTTACTGAATCTTAATTCAGTAACGTCAGTAACGACAGTGAATTCAGGAGCTGAATAGTGGCTAGTACTAAACGGGTGTACCGTTTGCATGGTTAAGAATCGGGGTCACAGTCCGGAGTTCGTGAGGGGTTAAGGGTTAACCTCATTCTGATGAACAGAACTCGGCAAAAAACAGGTTTTTGATGGGTGCTCCATAAGGGCCACAGCCCATCAATCCAGATTACACGTTATAGGTTTGTCCATCGATGGTTTATGTCTGGTTCTCTGAGCTTCAGCTGCTCGATAGTTGCTCCCAAACGGGGGAGAATCAGGTCCTAGGTGGGGGGGACAGAGACGTCGTATCGGGGGCGATCAGAGATGGGGAGAGACGAGAGAGATAGTTAGTGGCCGGGATGACATCATAAGTGGCCACAGCTGGAGAATAACTTCAGGTCCTGTCAGGAGAAGATCCATTCGTCAGCCGTCACTGCAGCCCAGATGTGGAGAGGGGAAGAAAAAAAACACTGCAACTTAAGGTCACGGTTGTGTATTGAATAGTCTTTTATTGTCATTGAAGTGATGACCTGTTGAGCTGAGAACCTGCTAGAACCATACAAGACTACACACACACACACACACACACACACACACACAATCGCACAGATACAGAAACACACACACACACACACACACACACACACACCACACAGTCTCTCTCACACACACACACACGCCGCGTTCCGAGCGCTGAGATGTTACTCTGTGATAAAGCAGGTTCATTAAAGACACTTCATGACTTGACGAGTGAAATGTTATCATGCTATCAGTTATCCTTCCGCTCCGCAACGTGACGTAAGGCATTCAAGTGAAACAGGATAAGAGGGCGGGGCCTAACGTAGGAGCGAACAGGATTCTACCGCTCAGAGTTTGATTGGCAGGGGTGAGTAGGTGTGAGTTACTCCTTCCTACTTCCCCGACAGTTTGATCACAGGTGGGAATGTGGTTCCCACCTGGTCCGTTGGGGCGGTGACGTCATCACAACAGAACCTAAAAGGAAGTTAAGAATAATGATAATGACATTTGAAACATTTTAATGAAGATTAAGTACAAAAATATGTATTTGACTTGACTTTCTCGACTAGGTGGATAATATGAATAGGAACCTAAGCAATGATTTCAGTTTTACGCTTTCTTCATTATAAAACTCCACAGTGGAATTAATGCTGTTGTGGCCAAGATGGAAACACGCTCCAATGAGCCTCTCTTGATGAATGGGTCCATGCCTTCCTCTGGGTTTAATGTTTATGAGCCCGTATTGCAATACCTTCGGGTATTGCAGTAGTAGTGACTTATATTCAGAAAAAAGCCTAAGACAGAAATTGCTACAGATGTATTATGTGTGTGTGTGTGTGTGTGTGTGTGTGTGTGTGTGTGTGTGTGTGTGTGTGTGTGTGTGTGTGTGTGTGTGTGTGTGTGTGTGTGTGTGTGTGTGTTTTTGTGTGTGTGTGGTGTGTGTTTTTGTGTGTGTGTGTGGTGTGTGTGTGTGTGTGTGTGTGTGTGTGTGTGTGTGTGTGTGTGTGTGTGTGTGTGTGTGTGTGTGTGTGTGTGTGTGTGTGTGTGTGTGTGTGTGTGTGTGTGAATGCCAGAATGTGCGTGCGGGTCAATGCATGCATACATCCTAGCGCAAGTGTGTGTGAATTCGTATATGTGTGCACATCGTTGTGTGGTTTCCGTCTCAAACCAAAATTAATTCTGTCGATCAATAAATCTCCATAAATCTCAAGCCTCAAAAACTGCCAATCCAAGCAATACTCACAACACAATATAACACACCTTCCATGGGCTGGAACTGCCTTGTTTCCTCAACACACACACACACACACACACACACACACACACACACACACACACACACACACACACACACACACACACACACACACACACACACACACACACACACACACACACACACTCACACAAACACTCACACAAACACTCTCACACAACACAGTGGACAGCTTGCGTACACACCCGGCTGGGATCTGGGCAGTGCATGGCTACCGATTCCAACAGGTTGCCGGGTGCAATAAGCGGGAGGATTCCTCATGTGCGTCCCACATGCCAGAGTGAACGGGCCCCAATCAGCCGCCCGTCACCTCCGCTGTAAAGCAGTCAGGCTAGATTAGCCTCACCCCCACCGCACGGCCCACCGTGTTTACCGTCCCGCCGTAAACCACACATGGTAATACTCTGCAATCCAACACTACTATATAAACGGTGGGTCTGTGTGTGTGTGTGTGTGTGTGTGTGTGTGTGTGTGTGTGTGTGTGTGTGTGTGTGTGTGTGTGTGTGTGTGTGTGTGTGTGTGCACGTGCGTGCGCGTGCCTGTGTGCATGCCTGTGTGTGTGTGTGTGTGTGTGTGTGTGTGTGTGTGTGTGTGTGTGTGTGTGTGTGTGTGTGTGTGTGTGTTTGTGCAGGCTGCTTCTTCGACCGTGATTCACAGCTCCGAGGGAGGAACCTGTGGTTTCCCGAACAGTTTACAGAGTGTAGGTTCTGTGTACGGTCATGTGGTCGGACGGCGGGTACTTACAAACTGCCGTCTTCATCAGATCACAAACTGACGAGGAGGAGGGGGGGGAGAACGCAACACAGTTAAGTGTAGGAAATGTCACCGAGCTCAACCTCTGTTTGGCGTGCGTGCTTCTCCGCACATATGGCTCCAACATGGCCGCCGTTGTGCCAGTCGCTGGATGTGCACAGGCGCCAGCGTTTCCGAATCCCGGGTCCCTTCCTGAAACAGCTGCCACTGCTCTCTCCTAATGGCTTCAGGAGGGACGTGCCAAGCACCAGAGCCGCGGAGGCGCTGGGCTAAGCCTGCGAGGGTTCTAATGAATGAATCTTCACCTGGAACCGTTCGGTAAAGTGCCCTTGTGCAAGGTAACAAACACCTCTCTGCTTATCTGGTTGAGGTAGAACTTTAGTGATGGCTGGCCCTCTAGTCTATACCAAGTCTGAGACGGATTCAATTTACGTAATTACTTACTGTGTAATCGCCTAGGGTTCAGACCTCTTTCTAAGGGGTGCTTACAGGTAGTCTGTGGATATTGGGGTTTGAACCCACAACCTTTTAGCTCGGGGTCTTCATAACTCATCAGGCAAGAGTGCATGCGTGTGCACATGTGATGCTAGCGTTGTGCGCATTCTAGATTTTGTTCAAATCTTTGTATGTGCACAGTGCAAGCGCATCCACTTGGTGTTTCCGGCCACCAACACCAACAGGGGCCGCACGGTATTTAGGGGCTGGCTAACACTGTCTAGAACGTTCCCTCAGTTTAAAAAATGAGCGACCCCGCACCTGAGATATTATTTCATTCTTCAGCTCAGGGGCCCCTGGGCACAGATCATCCAGCAACCCGTCCTTTACCATGTCCATGTGCCCCTTTATCCAGCCGCACTCTTCCCTCTCCCCGTCCCTACCCCTCTTCCTTAAACGACAGGTCCTGTCGCATCCGGAGACACATCCATCAAGATGAAACAAATGAGTCATTATCGCAGCTTACATTGCGCACCAGCAAGGGTAATTTAGCCCTCCTCTCGAAACGTGTGGGAGTTTTTAATATTGTGGAGAGCAGAAGACTCTGTCATCCTGGGACCCGTTTGGCTTTTCATCAATCTCCCATTTTCCCTTTTTTTTTTTTGCACGCCTCCAAAAAACACCCCCAACCACGCAACCACCCGGCACACCTCCACACTCTCCCAGCCCCAACCGCGCACACAGAGGCAACTAGCGATCGAGAGTCAAACACAGTATAAAAATAATAATGATACAAAAAAAAAACATCATTAAAATCTGCTGCTTTGGGTTTTTTTTGGGGGGGGGGTACATTTTCTCTTTTTTTCTGTGAGTCTCGCAGGATCCAGTGGACCTCACAGATGTTTCCTCAACGCACAATGGTAAAGCTATGGGGATATTACCAAGTCTCTTTCATCTGAGTGTTATGTATGAGCGCCCTCAAAACCAGTTGAACACCACCGTTTCCATTTGTTAACAGAACACTGAGCATTTAACCGCTTTGTTCTCGCGCAAACCCGTCTGAAGATGTGCAACGAATCCAATCTTGAGATGGAAGTACAAGGTACAATTTCAAATGAAATAAAGGTCAATACGAACCATGGAAAAAACACACTGATCATGACTCGACTAGATGTGTTTGGCCTCAGGGTGAATACATGTTGCTTCAACAGATCGGGTTGAGTACAGCTTAAACCTATGGTGACCGGACGTCTCCGTCTTCAGGGGAAAGTCTCTTTCTCTTTCAGCCTGACGCTGCCCGGAGATTTCCCGGGAAATTGCCCCGTTAATACAGATAATTTGAATTTATTTTATAAATGTATTAATCGATTTTTAAATGGCTATGGGTTCTAGATGCTGTTGAACATTAATTTTGTCATTGGATATTTAGTCTTGTGTCTATCAGAGTGTAGACATCATACCATACACAGTCATGACCGAACATGAACAAGAGGCTGTCAATACAATAGAGAATGACTCCCTATTCAAGTAGACCACTTTGGCTTGTTTTTGGCTGGACTACAAAAGCTTAAAAAACATCCTAATAAACCACTGGGCATGTGCTGCCCATTGTTCTACTCCAGGACTACATTAATGAATATAGACCAAAAACGAATGATTTTTATTTAATAAATAACAAGATCAAATCAGCCATTTTGTTGATGTATTAAATTGCAAACTACAGCTGGTTCCCGTTTTTAATTTCAGAAATCTAGTCGCCTTGCCTCAGGAACAAAGCGTATTATCCTCAGATAAGGACATCCAACTTCACACAAAACAACCGTCTGAGCAGCGCGAGAGTGGCAAAAAAGAAAGATTTAGCGTTTAGATGTTAGGGATTGAATCCTGAAGGACTCACCTATCTACCGTAGGGTCTAGCCCAACTCCCTCACCCGTCTCCCTACGGCCAGTATGTTTTATCACACTGCCGTGTGTTCCCCACGCCCCAGTCACACACGTGTTTGTCTAACGCCGCAGTAACAACATCCACTGTCATGTCAGTGAGACTCCTTGATCAAAGATGTTGAGCGAAGCTACACCGAAACTCAAGCTTTGGTGTCAACATGAAAACACGCAACGTGACGCTTCATCTCAACACACCGTCTCCATAAACAGTGAACTCAGTCACATCGCAGCTCTGGAGAGGAAAGGACAGGACCTGGAAGGAGGGACAGAGATAGAAAAGGAGAAGGGCAGGCACTGCACTGTGGAAAAATGGGCCTGGAAAGAAAGGGATTAGGGAGAGTTATAAAGAATGGGTTCCATCTGGACAAAGGGAAGATGGGGGCCGAGGAGAGGGAGGGTGAGGGGAGGGTGAGGTGAGGAGGGAGTGCTGGGAGGAGCCCCCCCCCCCGCCACCCTAGAAAACATCTGGAGAAGCAATCTGGTGTAAATAAGCAGGCAGCGATTCGCTGCCCACCCAATAAATAACGCAAGGAAAAGAACAGCGCACAATCTGCAAGGGTTTTTCTTTATGCCTGTTTCTACAAGACTATGAATTAGTCTGAGCTCTGTGAGAACATCATGGTCGGCTTCACACGCATGCACACACACACACACACACACACACACACACACACACATACACATACACACGCACACACAAACACTTCTCATGCACATGCCGACATGCACACTCCTACGCAGAGATGCAGATTCATGCACACACACATACACTTGCCGGCGCAGACATTCACATACATGCAGTATGAATACGTGTGTAGACATAAGAGGAAGTGGGCCTGGATATTAGAAGAGGTTTGGGGATTGTTTTGGGTTGTTCTCTGTGTTGCTGGGTCGGTCTGTCGCTCGGTTACGTATACAGTTTGTTCGTTGGTTAGATGGTTAGTCAGTCGGTTGGTTGGCTGATTAGTTAGTCGGTTGGTTGGATGGTTAGTTGGTTGATTGGTACCTTGGATGGTTTGTTGGTTCGTCGCTTCGTTAGTTGAGCTGTTGGATGGTTGGTTGGTTGGGTAGCTTGTTGATGTTTGGATCTCGGCTGCTTGGCACAGGAGGACCTGACGATAGCCATTTGGCGCCTGCTCTGTGCTTCACCTATATCCACATCCGTGTGTTATTCCTGAGGATATGATTCATACTCACAAACACAGGCGCCCGCTCCCTCACACCTACACCCCCCCCCACACCCCAGCTCTCCCTCGCGGGGCCTTTCTTGGCTGGGTCTCTCATCATCTCTCTTGTCCACGCCACAAAGAGAGCCTTCCCCGTGTGGGACGCGGGCATGCGCCAATCCTTCCGAGCGGGGAGAGCCGTGCCGCCATTACCCCCGTAATGTCTCCCTCCCCCCGGGTCCCCCGGGACGTCCCGCCGTGGTCTCGTCCTCAACCAGGAATATCTACTTGTTTGTGTTGTCGCTGCTCTCGCTCGGCGCCGTGTGTGTTTCTCCTAACCCAGATACAGGGGGAGGGGAGGGGGGGGTTTTAACACAAACAGCATATTGCGCGCTAAGGTTGGCAGCAACACACGTTGTTAATTATGTCTTCCATGCCAAGCGCACAATCACGCAGTAATTGGAGTTGGAGCAATGGATTGTGGGAGTGTAGCAAATGATAATGACTTCTTGGTCATCTGCATTATCACAATCATCAGCAACGTAATTACTGAGTCCGTTAGCTGGATAGTTAAAAAGGGTAGTTAGTTGGGGGGTTTGTCTCCCCACTTCTAAAGGCAGTTAATACCAGACGTGAATTCTTCTGGCTACTTCCATACTCCCTCATCACATCTAGACGTCTATATCTGGGGTTTCTTCTTGGAGAGCAGCTGACACCAGGCATACAGAATGGGCTGTGTCGTTTGGTCTTCCACTCCTTCTCAATAGATCTCCTGATCAGATCACCTTTCTGTGAACATCTCCCACTCTGCTGGGCTTCCTTCCTGTCGTCGAGGGTTCTGTGTAGTTCGGCCTCCTCTCTGGACCTTCTCTGGCCACTTGCATCGACTTGTGTCTGAAACTAGAGGAAGTGTAGGTGATGCTTTGTCTTTACTTCATGACCCCCTCAGACCCATTGGAAATGTTATCTTCTTGCTGTGGTGCATCAGGAACATAATATTAAAATATTCTTTCATCTCGGCCAACCGGATAAATATGGACAGTTTTGTCGGTTTGGTTGTCGACTTGTGCGTTTATCCTCCAATTCTTTGTAGAATAAACCTTGTCATTGCAGACCATGGCCTTTATTTTTAAAACAAGGTAACATGAAGGACATCCTGCTCAAAGATGGGGCAGTGGTCAAACCCAGTACCATTTAGCTAAGAGTCAGACGTCCAAACCACATCCTGACCTCTGACCTCTACAAGGCGCATTAGCTAGATCAGGGTTTCAAAGATAATTCCTGTTGGGGTCCAACTCTTATTTACAAGACTAAAGTTTGATCAGCGATCGTTGTCCCTGTTTGGGCGTGTTTGTGTGTGTGTGTGTGTGTGTGCGCCTGTATGTGTGTGTGTGTGTGTGTGTGTGTGTGTGTGTGTGTGTGTGTGTGTGTGTGTGTGTGTCTGTATAACACACCCGCCCCTCGTTCTCCGAGGTCTCTCCGCTCGTTCGTCAGCAGGGCCCCGGTGCGACCGAGTCCCGGCACCGAGCTCTTTTCCCGCCTCTTTCCATTGTCACCTCCCCCCCCCAGCTGGGCCGGGCAGCGCCACGGCCCGAGGAGGGGGGGAGCGGGCGTGGCAGATGGCCCCGGGCCTGATGGGAATACGGGGAGGCCATTTTGAACGCCGCCGCCCCAAGCCCCCCCCCCCAACACCACGATGGAGAGGTGAGGGCCCATCCCCCCCCGCACCCCACACCCACGTGGGGGGAGCAACAGGAACACAGCAAGGGGTAAAGTGTGTGTGAGGGCAGGGGGGAGGGGGGGGGGGGACCTGGGGAGAACTGGGGTCTCCCCTCAACATCTATCAGGGCAGAGTGTTAATGAGAGGAGGGAGAGAGAGGGAGGGGGGGGAGGGAGAGGGAGGGGGGGAGGGAGAGGGAGGGGGGGAGGGAGAGAGAGAGAGGGGGAGGGAGAGTGAGAGTGAGAGAGAGAGAGAGAGAGAGAGAGGGGGAGGGAGAGTGAGAGTGAGAGAGAGAGAGAGAGAGAGAGAGAGGGGGGGAGGGAGGGAGGGATGGAGGGAGGGAGGGGGAGGGAGAGAGAGAGGGGGAGGGAGAGAGAGGGAGGATGGAGGTAAAAAGGTAGAACAGGTGAGAAGAAGAGGGAGGGGGACCCTAAGGAGCGGGGGTGACAGCCCCGGCTATAAATAAAAATAACCACAGTGGGCGAGATAGAGAGAGGTAGGACCGAGAGGGGGGAGGGGGGGGAGAGAGAGGGGGGAGGGGGGGGGAGGGAGGCTGTAAAGTAGAGAAAGACCACAAAGACGGAGAAACAAGAACAAAGTGAAAGACACCAGAAAGATAAAACAACACAGCAGGCTCCTCCTCCGCGGTCCCCAGCTGTGGACCTCAGGGAGGGAGATGGGCCCCATGATGCACCTCCCACCTCCACCACCTCCACCCACCACCACCTCCACCACCTCCACCCACCACCACCTCCACCCCCTTCAGCACCACCACCCACCCCAACCCCCAGTTCACAACCACCCCCACTCCCACCACCACCACCACCACCACCACCTCCACCTCCACCACCACCACCACCACCTCCAACTCCACCACCACCACCACCACCTCCACCACCACCACCTCCACCCTCTCCATCACCACCATCACCATCACCACCACCACCACCACCTCCACCCTCAGCTCACCCCCTACAACCACCACCACCTCCACCCCCTTCAGCACCACCACCCACCCCAACCCCCAGTTCACAACCACCCCCACTCTCCCCTTCACCACCACCACCTCCACCTCCACCACCACCACCACCACCACCACCTCCATCACCACCATCTCCGCCTCCATCACCAACTCTCCATCACCTCCATCACCCCCCTCTCCAACCTCCTCCATCACCCCGTACCATTCCACCAGCCCCCCCCCACCATTCCTGTCTTTCAGGACAATGTTCTAAAACCGGCCAAGCATCACTGATGCATCATGGGATGTGGGGGAGGTGGATGAGACGGTGGGGGGTGGAGGTATGGAGCAGGTGGTGGAGGTGGAGGGTGGGGAGGGGGGGGGGGGGGCAGGTTTCAAGGCCTCATGAATCCTTGATAAACATGAGAGGGACGGAACCGGGGGGTCGCCGGGAGAGAGCGGCGCTCCATCAATATTCCATCGCAGCGCGGCCGCGACATGTGATGTTCAGGAAGGAACGCCGGCCGCCTCTTTGTCTTCCATCCAGGAGGAAGTGGGGGGGGTGGGGGCGGTGGAGAAAAGTTTTCTCCAAGTCATCGTGGTCGTCAGGCGCCGCCGCGGACAACAACAATTACCTCGCCGCCATCACCGCGACAACCGCCCCCCCGTTGTGCACCCCCCTCCCAGGTCAATTAAAACCCAATGACAGCGCTTACTAATCAGTTTGACGGGCATCATAAGCCGGGGCAGTGGTGCACCGGCCCCGACTCGCGGTCCGGCGTACGCACAAAACACAAAGTTATAAAAACGTTTCCAGCGAGACGGAGCCTCAGACAGAGCCCCTCCCGGGGGCGAGACGCGGCTGTAATTAACGCCGGCGATGCTCCGACTCTGGGATGTACTTTGTTGCTAAACTGTTCAGCCGCGGTTGCACAGTTTGGTGATTGAAGGCGTTTGCTTGGGCTTTGCTGAGTTGATCCTCCAGAGGGGCGAGGAGTGAGCAACCCGCCGCGCGCCACGCTATAAATAGGATAATACACGATGCTGTTAGACTGCTTTTCACGGCGGCTTAATGCTCTAATCGTTCCTGTGTCTCTTTGATTTTCCTTTCTGCCGCTCGGCTTAACTTGTGCGTGTGTGTGTGTGTGTGTGTGTGTGTGTGTGTGTGTGTGTGTGTGTGTGTGTGTGTGTGTGTGTGTGTGTGTGTGTGTGTGTGTGTGTGTGTGTGTTGTGTATCTCTGTTTGTCGCCTCATCACCAAGTGGCCAAGCTCTACCCCCGAAGCGCACGTTGACTTTGGCCCGCCGGAGATTACAGCGGCGGGTGAAGTTGTACGACAAGTGTGTCCGAACAAGATGTGTGTGAAGGTTAGCGTTCCCACTGCGGAGGGGCTTACTGGCTGGGTAGGGGGGGGGGGGGGGGTCGTCTTGGTTGTTTAGGAACAGTTTGTGAAGCTGGGCTGCGATGCTAAATAACCATAAACACAGACAAACACCTGTCCGCAAGGTTACAGGGCTGAGGACGTCCCTCGTTAACGCTCTCCCTCGTTAAAGCACCGCCATCGGATCGTGTTCTTTTCAGCGTTCTGGCCACACCGCTCGCCTCCACAGAGATATCGATGAGCCAATGTTCCTCAGGAAGCTTACGTGTTCACCTTTGACATGGGTTTCCGTTCAGAATTTGTTTTCTTCAGCCATGGTAAAAAAAAAAAAAAAGTAAAGTAATTGTTTCTTCATCCTTGTGTTCGCCGTGTAGAAAAGACAAATACTCTTAGTAACTTTTCATGCCCAGATATCTGCTCTTATAAATGTAAGAATAATATTGAAAACAAATGTGTACATTTTGATATATAACTTACACACGCACAAAGAGGGGAGAGAAAAGTGTATAGCAAATTTTATTAAAAAAAATGTCTATGTCTCATTATCCTGATTGAGAATGTGAGAATGAACATTTAAAAATCATCTGGAAACATGCAGCCACAGCCGTTAAATAAAGTCCAGCTCATTGCAGGTAATTTGGGTTTATTTTACTTCTGCAGACCCTGAACGGAGGGCTTTTACCCCAAATCTCTACTTCCGCTGAGAGGAGTGAGAAAAATAGCCACTTCTCTTCTGGCATGGTGCGATGAAACCGAGACGGTGCGCTAATGTCGTGACAGCCCCCCCCGGCCCCCCCCACCCCCTCCACACACACACGAACGCACGCACACGCACACGCGCGCACGGACTACACATGTTTACCATTTACACGTTGAAACAGGCTGAAACAGCACCACACATATCATACGTGTGGACTGACGTGTAAATGGTAAACACGTGTAGGCCAAGTCAGCGTGTGTTTGTGTGTGGATGCGGGCAAACATGCAAGCGACCGTGCAGCAACGGGTGCGCCAGTACAAACACGCACACACACACACACACACACACACACACACACACACACACACACACACACACACACACACACACACACACACACACACACACACAGCGACAAATTTTAAAGATGATTCTCTTAAAAGCGGACGTCACTCTGGAGCGTAAAGGCAGGAATCAACCCAGGGCTGCGAACCTGGGACGTGACGTCAGTGATGTACAAACGGAGTTTTATCAGTTTTTCTGGTTTGATTCCTTCCTTTTACATTGAGCTTGTCTTTTTTAAGCCAATGAAACTACAAGATGGCACTTCCTGGGAATTTTATAAATTTTTATATTGTTTTAATATATTGTGCACAGAAAAGAAAAGTCACTATATATGACCTTTGACAATCCAGTAGGCTACGTTACTGTTATATTAAAAGTCATAAAAAACGATGTACATAGTATTATTTTACAAAATAATACAAATAAGGAAGCCATGTTTTAATATTTTTGCAATAGCTCAGATTTCTTCACCATAAAGAATTTTCTTCCATTGTACAATATATCCTTCTGAGCTGTTTGGCTCAAACACAAGAATCCCGACAGTAAAACAACATTGAGCCTCAGCTGTCATAGAACCCTACTACTATAACCCATGAAACGCTCTCTGTCTGCTTCACAAGACAAAGAACTTCTGCCTTTATCGACCTCTGAATAGTTTCATTCAAAATCGTAACTATTTCAATCAAAATGACTCAAGGTAAGAAGCCCACGTTGTTGTACCATGAGCCAGCTCTGTGCCATAAAGCGGCCTTGTACGGCGCATAAAAAGAGCAGTGAGTCGAAACCACGCAGCGAGCGGAGGGGCGCGCGCGATGGGAGCGAACGATGTCGTCATATTCAGGCGGATTTACGGTTTTTCGTCCAAAGTTTTTACCGACTGAAATAAAATGCCTATAAGGTCATGTTTTATTTATCTGTTCGATCCCGGAGTAATTAGCAATTTAAATGATAGTGCTGCATTCACAAAGCAAGTTTCCCTCTGGGAACAATTGGGGGGGGGGGGGGGGGGGGGGTCCTACCTAGGTCTGTGCCCCCCCCCACCCCACTCCCCCAGCTCCTACCACACGCACACACACACACACACACACACACACACACACACACACACACACACACACACACACACACACACACACACACACACACACACACACACACACACACACAGATTAGCGTCTCGGCGAGATTTATAGACAGTTTGAAAACCAATCGTTTAAATAGGCCTACCCTACAAATTCCCCGTCAGGTTTTTTCCTCTTCGCGAGTGAACTGGTGATAAATATTCCCAGCCAGCGGTCTCTCTCCAAAGCGCTCAAAAGTCCGAGATAGGCCTACAGAGTGCTGGTGTTGTCAAGTCCTGTCGCGTGGGATTCGGAAGGACAAGGACACGTTACAGACTTTGAAAAGTTCTTAATGAACAAAATACATGATTTTCCATGATGTTACTCTCACACATAACACACACACGCACAAACACACACGCACACACAAAATGAATAGTTCTTATGAACAAAATACATGATTTTCCATGATGTTACTCTCACACATAACACACACACACACACACACACACACACACACACACACACACACACACACACACACACACACACACACACACACACACAATGAAGTAGGCTATACACGCATTTCACTGATCTGAAAGTTGGGGTCAATGTCCTGCAACCAACATTTTAAAACAATGATTTAAAATCCCCTATAATACAAACAAGCACCGACACACACCCACTTGTCGCACGCATGCTAGTCACACACACGCACACACACACACGCACACACGCACCCACACAAACACGCACGCACGCACCCAAAAACACACACAGTCGATCGTTAGCCTATGTGTGCATGTATAAACCTCCAACTCACACACAAAGGTCACGACTTTTGACTGCCAGTAGGGCAATACATGGAAGCGTTCAGGAGATTGAGGCTAGGGCATGCGTAAACAAAACCAGTTTGGACAAACTGCCTCCACCACCATAGGCAACATAGAAAACCAGCGAGGGGATCGTCTCCATCCAAAAGAAGATTTGCATCTCATCCCAAACAAACAAACAAAAGATAAAAGCGTTTCATTTAAACATTTATGTTATTCTTAATCACCGACAAACACGCAGAGGAAGGAAATAGTGCGGAATGGCTCACTTCGAGAAACTCATTGTAACAAGTGAACCAGCTTCACAGCAACTTGTGAAATCCATAATGCAAACACGTCACTCTGTTCTGCTGTACCCCCCCCCCCCCCCCCCCCCAAACACAAGCACATCAATCAAGACCGAAAAGAGAATTTTCCTTGAGTTTCTTCTGACGAAACCAAACGATGTTCTAATAAACTCTTGATGGTCCCCATGCGTTATGATTGCTTCAGGTCGACATTGAACAGCGCAAAACAGGCAGGCCAAGTGGAACAGGGCTGCATAGGACTACCGGTGGTAAATGTTCAAAAACTATGGAAAATCTTTCTAATTGTACTAGTTTTTATTCTTCTTATTTGTGGTATTTTCCGATGTGACGCCTAATTGTAGGCAACACAGCTTATGATGAGATATCAGTTTGGAAATATGTTTTAATTACAATTAAATTATAACTACCTGAATTAACTAAAGGCCTCCATTGAATATGCTCAACTTAAAAGAAAAACTTGCATAGAGGAGGTTAAATAAATAGAAATGTAGTTGGATTCACAAAATCGATGCAATTTTTTTAACATATATACGATAATGATATGCTGCCGGTGGCTCTGGGGCCCAACATGCGGTCCCTGGCGCCCTCTAGCGTCAACTACAGGCACCTCCAGGCAACGACTCAAGCGCGCGTCGGATCGTCTCTTCGCTCAATCGAATCTCTTAGAACTAACACCTTTGTTGGAGTTTAATTTAAATGAGGGGTCGAGACTATGGATGTTGTAGCCATAATACATATTAATCCAGTTTATACAAATAGGCCTCAAATATAGGCTATCGGACCATCTTGTTCAGTAAATTAGTCCAACTAGGTTTTCTAACAAATATGTTCATTTCATGATTATTCTCTCATTCTCTCATTTAATAATTCACATTCCTTACGTTTGTATAAGTGATTTAGCACACGTTTTTAGGATAAACCTTTAAGAGAATGCCGAAACATGAGCATCGAACCGGCAGCTGTGGTTCTCATGTGCAAAATTTCAAATCTAAAATGGCCAGATAGGGAAAATAATGAAACCCGAAAATATTTTTTATATAGCTCACAGACTGCATTATAACATAGCTATTTATTGATTGCTTATTGGTATTAGGCCCAAATCTAGTAATATGCTCCACTACTTTATTTTATTTATTTTTTAATTGTAGGCTACGTTTTATTTATCATGATTATCTCCATCGCATTTTTCTGTGGGCCTGCTTAAGTTAATAAGGTATTTCGAGCTCAAATGGGAAGTTTTCAACAGAGCAAATATGGCACTTAGAATTATATAGCCTGTTTCTCTATCCCAACAGAGGCTCATATATATATGACAATTATTCACATACAAATGGAATAAGAACAAAAAAAATAATCAATAGCATTCGTCCACATACTCTCTGATGTAGCCTACTACATTTAGTACGAGGTTCTGTTACGATGTACTCCGCAGACCTTCACACTTGTGACGTCACAGATGAAAGTTCATAGAATCCGTCTTCGAACGGCTCAACTCAACGGTCCTTCAGAGCCACCCGCTGGAATGAAGAGGTCATACATGACCAAATGTTAACGTAGAAGAGGGGAGACCGTAGCTCAACATGGAGAAACAGGACAACAAGGAGAAGCCCAACGGCTCTCATTGGGGGGAGGGGGGCATTGCAATAAAAACATCTCCTTGAATTGCTTTACTAAAAATAGTCTTCCGTCTTTCTTCGTTCCGGTATCGGTGGATAGGTGATGCTACCGCGACTTCTGACCCCCATTCAACATGTGCGGGTAGTATTGATGTCCCAGTAAAATTCTGTATGTGTATCGCACCACATTCCTCTAAAACTCCTTGGGCAATCTGAAATGAAAAGTTCACCATGAAAAATCGAGTGCGTATAAGTCAGCAAACCTTTGCTTCCCAATACGGCCAATCAGGACCGCGGGTGGAAAACATTGCCTAAGGGCAGAACTCTTCTGACAATGTAAAGAAAATGTACCATGTTGTCCTCAAAAGAGGAAATAATACCTACTACAACAAGTTGTACTGCTACTACAAGGACTACGATTGTAAATAAGACAAGAACGACACGAGAATTTTCAACATGTTCTTATATGATACCCTCATACATTTTTATTTCACACAAAAAAAAAAAAAAAAAAAAAAACTACTTAAGAACCGTAAGTTTCCATTTGACACCACTTCTCATCTTCGGCACTGTGGGCATCTCAGCGTCTACAGAAAGATTACAAAATGTTATAACAACAACAAATGAGTCAAATATTATTACACTTATCAAGCATAATTATCGACAAGAATTACCATTGACCAAAATGAAATTGGTTCCATGTTAAAATCATCACTCTTTGTGACCATGTTATATAGATCAGGTGAATGGGCAGGAAGTATGTTTGAAATGCCGTGAAGTCTTCAATATATATATTTATTGTTTCTAAAGTTCCCACAAAGTGAAAAATTAGTTATCCTGGGTACAAAATGGGTTGCCTCGAGTTGAATTACTTCAATACCCCGATTGACCTAAAAACAAGTAGTATTTTTCAAATATTTGTGCCCAAAAATGTATTGGGGCCTACTTCTGGTATACGGCTGTATTAAGTAATTTATCCAATTCAATTGTTTGAATGTCAATTTTCTCACCAATTCCAATGATTGACCGGCAGCAACACCTTTCGAAAGGTATGTTCTGTCCCAACCTCCGGTTTAATGCAGAAGCTTGAATGAAGACGTTTAAAAGAAGTCTCCTGACTTCTGTTGTATTCAGCCTTTAAATCTGAAAAGGTCTTTATTCAGGAGTACAATCTATTCCTCCGTTGTATTCTGAGGTGCAGGAGTTTCTGGCGAACTCATTTATTTTCACAGCACTGGCTGCAGTAGGCTGTGGTTTACTATCGCCATGGATACGGGCTCTCAGCTGAAGCTCTCGAACTGGAACACTGACCTGGAAGTGGAAGGCTGGTGGGCCTGGCTTGGTTCTGTAAGGAAGCCGTGATGCTATTGGCTGTGGAGTCGGGACCAGTGACCTGGACCAATAGGAAGGAGGTAGCCGAGTGAGTTAATTAACATTTATTATGCTATTCTCATTCTCCTCGTTACCTCCTGACCGCTGCCAGTCCGACAGCAAGGGATGTTTCTGTGTAAACCTTAGAATCTTATCATTTATCATGTCATCAACAAACAGAAAACATAACACAACAGCAAAAGTCTCCTTTAAGACGGATGCCAACTCAAAGACTAACGGACCACCGTTCCCATAGCAACCCCCTCACCGGGGTTTGGCTCGGCGGGCCGCCGTCCGACCACACCTCGGGGATCGCCGCCTCCATCATCAGCAGGGCCTCCTCGTAGGCCAGCTGCAGCTTCTGGGCCAGTCGGTCGTACTGGAACAGAACCAGGGCCTTCAGGAGGCTGTGGAGCTCCTCTGGACCGGGGGCGGGACAAAGGGACCCGTCAGTCACCACTAGTGATGTGAAACAGGTGCTAACGACAAACAGGGGCTGGATGGAGAATTATAATATCGTATGAGAGACAGCCTAATGATTCATACTCAGGAGCGATCTACTTCTCAATACTGCGTTTGGTCTGATGAAGACAATGAGTGGGGAAGCAGGAATGCACCAAAGCGTGATGGGGGTTGGGCGTCTCAGACAGTACAGGCCTGCAGGGGCCAACCTGCGACGGAGGACCCTGGGCTCAGTGTATCTCAGCCCCACCTCGTATCTTGTCCACGGTGCCGATGATGTCGGCCAGGGCATGTAGCAGCGCGACGTCCTCTAAGGGGCTGCCCTCCTTCAGACTCCACTTCTTACGCTCTGCCTTCCGCCGGTTCTTAGAGGACCTCCTACCAGACAGACAGACAGACAGACAGACAGACAGACAGACAGACAGACAGACAGTCGGACAGTCGGACAGACGGACAGACAGACAGACAGACGGTCAGACAGACGGTCAGACAGACAGTCAGACAGACAGAGGAATAGAAAGCAGAGAAAGGTTAAGACAAAACATAAGAGGGACACAGGGGTAGAGAAAGACTGCAAGAAAGTGAGGAAAAAACTGAATGCATTATTTCGGCTGACTGGATGCTTACTGAGGCCACATGCACGATGTTCATCTGCTTTAAAATAAGCGTACTTATTCATCGTTTCATTATGATACTTGGCAACCCGTCTCATTATTTTGCTTAATACTGTTCAACTCGCAAAAAAATATTAGTCTGCAACATCTCAGTTTATTTTCTGTTTCCAATGGGCGTTATCAACGGGTGCAGACCAAATGCCTCTGGACGCATATGGATAGACCTACAACCAATCAGAACCACATAACGTGTGACATCAGGGGCAGCCAACTTTGTGGCTAATGAAAAGGCTGCTCAATATAAGATAAATGGCCAACTAGGATTCAAATTGGCTGGTAAATATCAATCTTGACCAACATCTTTGTGATTTTTTTTCTGTTGAATGGGACTGTATACATAAGGCGGGATTTCCGTTTTGTTAAATGCTGCATTAATTGTATCGCAGTAATCGCACCATGGTTGATTTTTGAAGAGTCTAGTCTGCAAATAATTTAGTTTCAACAATCCCAATCAGGTATATTTGTAATGCCCAATAGTCAACGTGATCAGCGCACTTGTTGAAGGTCATTGGGAGGTAACAGAGGTAACAGTACTGTTTGTTTGTCAACACACAGTACTCTAGTATCCATAGTGGTGAACTACATCCATATAATTAATTACCAGCTGTTTTATCTATTGATCACCCATCTCGGACAAATGTTTACTTGACCAGAGCTGAATATATTTGAATATAGGTTGCGTTTAATAACATGCCGGTGTGCAGTTGTATCACACTTTCTTTTTTTAAATGGCTGGAATATCACAACCTTATCGGCCATGTTCCCGGGCCAAAACAATGACTAGTGGAGAAGCTGGTCCAGAAGTATGACCCAGAGTAATGAGCTCACAGATCCATCTGGTTCCCAGGCTAGTGTTGAGGCACAAATAACAAAATTGAAAGCAAAGAGAGAAGATATATATTCCTTGGAATCAGACATGGAGGAAGAAATGGGGTAAATGTAGGTAGCCTCTAGGTGTTGCTTTTGGAGAAATAGGCTATAGGATTGAAAGTCATGCGAGTAGAGTATCAAAGTTCATGTCCACAGGCTGTCTGCAACCTTAACAGGTTGCCTTACCGCAGGGCTGTATCTGAATACACTTTAGGTTGCTTTTGGACAAAAGTGTCAGCTTAATGACTTAAAAGTAATGATATCCCAATATTTGCATGTGGGTGATTGTACGATAGGGTGTGCAAGAAGTGTGAATGAGACACACAGACAGAGAGACGGACACAGACACGAACCAAGGCGGATAAATTCACACAGTCAGAGAGACAGTGAGCCTGGCTGACAGACAGAACTAAATACAGACAGACAGAGAGACAGAGCTAGAGACAGACAAAGACAGGGGAGAGAGGGAGGTCTTACGAGGAGATCCTGGAGATACTGCTGGAGTGTTTGGAGTTGCTCATCACACTGCTGGCCTCCGAGTAGAGTTCAGCATCGGGACAGTCTGGTCCATCCTCGTCTGAACATACACACACACACACATTAAAGATACTACATACCGGCATAAAGACTACATTGCCCCATGTTCTACAGCTAGATGCTACTCTAAACAAGCTGCTATTCAGTGATGCATCAGAGTGTTTTTGCCCGAGTTTGTGATATTGGGCCAATGCCTTGCACTTGGGACATAATTCATAGTACGAGATATGAACGGAGAAACATATTTGTTCAAATTCAATTGAAGCGCGGCATTTATTTAGCAACACACAATTGATACGGCCTAAAAAGCGGTCGTTGCTACCGAGCATATCCAGCCTGGCCTTCTCTTTCAGCTCCAGGACTACGGACAGGCGGTTCCTATGGCGACCAAACAGGGCTGTGTTGTTCTCCAGGAAGGACGTATGGGAAGCGAAGGCTGGGAAAACAAAATACAAATGTGACATTGGAGCTCCCTCTGGTGGTTGGTTGTTGAAGTACCATCTTTGGGTCGATCATGTTTAGGTCTAAACGTCAAGTCGAAAAGGTACAATCGGGTTCCCTGGACCGACGCTTGCATTGGTGTTAGCATAACCTACAGCAGCAGCCTCTGCGGGCTAGAGCAGGGACGTAGAGATCCGTGTCGTACTTAGAGGAGCTATTTGACGCAGGATAATAATTCAAGCTTCATGCTCATCGCTCCCTGGCTGGCCGTACCTTCTAGGAGCGCAGGTTTGAGGTCGGTCTCGATGATGTCTTGTCGGTTGTGCCTGTAAGCCTAGAGAAATAGAAGATCATCAGTGACGGCGTCGGTGAGAGCAATAGCAGGTTATCTATATAGCAGCACAATGTTCAACGGACTGCACTTAAACCTAGGCTAGTCATACCAAATAGTAATACCAAATAAATAAAGGGAAGCATAACATAATTATATGAAGTATGAAAAACACTAACCCTAAAAAAAAGAACTTTACAAGATTGAATTAAAGTAAAAAAATGGTAGAGCAGCTTGAGTAAGAAACGTCCTGATTGGATGAAGCGTCAATAAATACGTTGTGTTTGACCAACTGACCAATCGGAGGGCCTCTTCCCAGACGGCTCCTTTGATCAGGGCTGAGATGGCCTCCTCACAGTCCTTTGAACCAGAGACACACACACACACACACACACACACACAGCTGTGTTCAACATCTGTCATGGCGTTACGGAGGTGGGGGAAGGAGCTGGGCCGGGCTGCGTGGTACCTTAGCGTACTGGTCGAGGAGCAGGGCGCCCTCAGCGTACCTCCGCTGGTCGATCAGCCTCTCTGGAGCGAGGGGAGGAGCACAACGTCAGCTGATCGAACGCCAGGAAGCCAGGCAAGATCACCATGGAAACATAATCCAGATCACTAGATGCACTGAAACCCCATGAAGCAGTTTGATGGCAGATATAAATGATGAGATTGAACTCCCTGACAAATGTATGAGCTCTCAAATGATGGACTACTTTAGTGATTCAATTCAAGACTAGCTAACAGGTTATCCACTAAATGAATCATCTGTGATGTGCTGTTTATGAGGTGAACAGGCTGACCACCAACTCTGCTTGCATGGCTTCATATTTTCTGTGTGCGAAGGCTGTGATTCTGTTTTCTTGGTTCACATCGCCTCAGTGGCTAACAGGTGATCTGTTAGCCATCTAACTGAAGCTAAGTGGCTAACAGGTGATCTGCTGGCCATCTAACTGAATGAGAGGGAGCTAAGTGGCTAACAGGTGATCTGCTGGCCATCTAACTGAATGAGAGGGAGCTAGGTGGCTAACAGGTGATCTGCTGGCCATCTGACTGAATGAGAGGGAGCTAAGTGGCTAACAGGTGATCTGCTGGCCATCTAACTGAATGAGAGGGAGCTAAGTGGCTAACAGGTGATCTGCTGGCCATCTAACTGAATGAGAGGGAGCTAAGTGGCTAACAGGTGATCTGCGGGCCATCTGACTGAATGACAGGGAGCTAAGTGGCTAACAGGTGATCTGCTGGCCATCTAACTGAATGAGAGGGAGCTAAGTGGCTAACAGGTGATCTGCTGGCCATCTAACTGAATGAGAGGGAGCTAAGTGGCTAACAGGTGATCTGCGGGCCATCTGACTGAATGAGAGGGAGCTAAGTGGCTAACAGGTGATCTGCTGGCCATCTGACTGAATGAGAGGGAGCTAAGTGGCTAACAGGTGATCTGCGGGCCATCTGACTGAATGAGAGGGAGCTAAGTGGCTAACAGGTGATCTGCGGGCCATCTGACTGAATGAGAGGGAGCTAAGTGGCTAACAGGTGATCTGCGGGCCATCTGACTGAATGAGAGGGAGCTAAGTGGCTAACAGGTAATCTGCTGGCCATCTAACTGAAGCTAGGTGGCCAACAGGTGATCCGTTAGCCATCTGACTGAACGAAGGAGCCCGTGGCTGGTGTGTGGACGCTACCTGCCATGTCTCTGGCCAGCAGAGACAGCTGATCGGGGGGGAGGGGCACCTGCTGCGCCACACACAGCGCGTGCCTCCAGCTGCTAGCGCTGACGAAGGCCTGCAGCGCGCGGCCCGGCTCGCCACAGCGCCATAGCAACAGGCCCGCCTGCTCCGGCTGCTGTTGGGCAACGAGGTGCTCGGCGTAGGCACAGCTCAGCGCCTGGGGGTCAGGAACCAGGGGTCAGACATGGGCGGCGGCCAATTATAGTGTCTATAGCACACCTCATCAACAACACTGATGAACGAGGAACTGCAGAAAAATGGGGTCCTCTTAAATATATGAATGTAAAGATATTCAAATATCAAATACAAAATAAAGTATATTTTTGTGTTGTTTTTGTCATACTTTTTGAGTATAATTTTTCTTCCGCCTAAGATTCTCTTCTGTTCTATAACGTTGAAACACAAACCGTTAGAGCGCAGTAACGCGGGGGTAAGGCAGGGGGCGCTGTACCTTGTAGTGAGGGCTGTGTGCCGGGTACAGCTCCAGGGCTTCACTGAAGAGCTTCTGCTCCCTCACCAGACCCAGAGCTTCAGGGAAATGCTCCTCTCCTGCAGAACCAACAGGCAGCGAGGGTCAGAGTTCGTGGACCACAACCCCCCGAAATACACTGAGGCTGAGGAGTTAGGAGTCTTTAAAGTTTTCAATTGATCGCTTTAGCGTCCCCTATAGTCCTATTTTGATGAACTTTAGCCTGCTTAACTTTGACCTATGCTTCTTTAAGTACACCAAGTTTGGTGATGATTGACTCAAAAATTGAATGGGCTAATTTGGCTGTCCGGTGTCCATTTTGCTGCAGGTTCTGGGCTTCTTAGGACAACTTGTTCAACATGAGGAGAGGAAAATGTCTACAGGATTTCATGACTGTAGGTGAAAGAGGTCAGGATATGGCCGTCCAAAGTCTGCATTTTCATTTGATTGTTAGAGCTCCCCGAATCGTTTGATCTGGATACAAAATTGGAGAGGTTCTTCTTCACCCATGTGCCTTTGTCCTCACCAACCCTGCCTTTTGGCGTTAAATTCGGACGATTTTGAGCGCCAATGTTGTTTTGTCAATTGTCTTTATCTTACTTTAACAGTTAGAGCTTTGGACCACAGTACCTCACAGTTAGTCACTCAGTCGGTCCCGACTCAAATCAACTATATCTATATCTTGTTCAGAATCCATCTTAATATTGATATAAGCATTTAAGTCTTTACAAGTTTTAATACACACCCTTTTCAGAAGTCAATGGCTCCTTGGGGCTTCATTTTTTATTGTACAGAGTACGGACTATTGCTATAGCGCCACCTTTGGGCCAATCAGTGTAATATTTCTTCTCTGTTAATCTTGAGTCAGCCTCTACTGCTGTCGAAGGTTTCATCAAAAGCGTGCAAGGTTTAGGCTGTGGAAGTCAAACGCGGCGACTTAATAATAATAATAAAAGACACAAACAAATACAATGGGTTGCCTCGCACTTTGTGCTTGGCCCCCTAATAACACATTATTGTGATGTCCCTGAACTGTAACCTCCACAGGGGGTGCTCCTCTTCCAGGGAGGCTGGGAGGGCGAGCCACTCACCACACTTGCTGAGGTGAAGGAGAGCCTTGCTGTATCTCTTCAGGTGCTTGTCGATGGAGTAGCGCTGGTAGTTTGGCTCCAGGGTCTTCAGCTTGTTCAGGAAGGGAAGGTACTCTTTGGGGTCCTTCGGGCATAAAGAAAAGAGAAGAGAACATCAAACACATGTTGTAAATGCCAAGTCGTACCTTTTTGGTTGAGCTCTTCTAAAGCACGTCGCTTCTGCTCAAGGTGTCATTGTTTAAATGCATGTAAACAAACTGTAGAAGAATAAAGGGTGCTGGATAGATGGCGTGACGTCGTCACCCCCTCCCCGTCACCTTCTGGGACTTTTCGGCCACCATGAGGACCAGGTCGAAGTCGTAGGTGCCCAGCGAGTGGTCGTACAGGTCGTTGACGTTGACCAGGAAGAGTAGGTACTTCAGGGCCTCTTCAGCCCCTACCACACCTGCAGCTCCAGGGGGCTTTGCTGCGCGCACACACACACACACACACACACACACACACACACACACACACACACACACACACACACACACACACACTGAGAAGGTGAACACCCCTCCCCCCCCTCTCACTAACCAAGAAACTGATTGTTAGTCAGAAACATGCTGGGTTTAAACTCTCCCACTGATCCCTGGGTAAGCACGCTATAAACCCTCGGGCCGGTTTTACCTCTCAAGTCGTGAACCTTCTGCAGAGCGATCTCCAACTCAGGGACTGTCTTCTTCACATGGCTGGTCAGGATGGAAAGGCAGTATCTGAACACACACACCAAAACACTTGTCACTTATTGAACCAAGAACTCTTTGCACAAGTCACATGAATAGTCACGTGACATGTTACCTATTAAAGTAGTCCTATTTAAGGGCATTAATTCATTACAGTAGTCTGGGCAATCTACATTTTTATTTATATTACCTATTTATAATTACGTTACTACATTTATATTTTTTTATTCTCAACAATGTTAAGGTTGATCTTTCTCCCTCTCCTCACAGGAGAAGCCTCCACTGATATAAAGTCAAATACAATTAGATGGATTAAAGTACTTGTCCGGATCCATTGATTCCATCGTGTGGCGAAACGCATCACACACGACATCCAACTTCTTGGCTCTGGTCATGGGAGACGGCCCTGGGACGTTCAGAGGTCTGGGGTACATGGTTCCAGTCGTGTCTTCCTCTCTGTTGAGGGAACGTCACCGATATTAACCAACTGGGTCAGATCGCATTCACCCAAAGAAAGATAACAGAATTCGTATTTCAAAGTTTAGAATTCAATTTTCAGACTTCCACATCAACGCAAAATTAAATAAAAAGTATTTACAAGGCAAATACGTACATGCGTGAAAAAACAACTTTGTTGTGCTGACTTTGTAAATGTAGGTGAAACATGCATATGTTGTAACTGTATAATCAATACTATGCGTAACAATGCTGATACATGTGTTCTCAACCCAGTTAACCCTGCGGTGTACATGTTCTACTGAGCACCACTGAAGAACTGAGGCAGGGCCTAACTGACCGGAGCTCCGTGAGGAAGAGGTTGATGTGGTTAATGGAGTTCAACTGAGTGATGAAGGTTTCCACGTTCTCCAGGAACACCTGCAGAGACGGACACACACACGCACAAATAAACACATTAACTTCTTCACTCAATTTAGCTTCTTTACTTCTTTACTCAAGAATTGGAGATGTAGAGAAGCAGCATGCATGTCGATGCCGCCAGAGTACATACGCCATTGACTGGTTTCACCTCCTCAGGTCTGTTTACTTTGTGTGGTGGAAGATGCAGCACGCCTTCTCAGTCGCTGTGCAAGCGGTTCTCTGATATATTTAGCCAAGCTCGGCTGTTTTTCTGGTGAGAGTCCTGCTTTATGTTTGAGAGTTGAAGTTGGAGACTGATTTTCCACGCGTACAAAGAAGTATTCTTACATAAGAAAATAGCCTGACCTCAGGGTTACCATGTAACCATATATATTAGGATGATATATATATTATAGTAATTGCTGTCAATCAATTAAAAAAATTGATTAAATAATCACACTATTTGCAGTATTACAGTATTCACTGTAATTCAGTAGGGTGTTCCGCTTTGAGGGGATATTTCGAGGACAAATGAGTTCTGTGGTTATTCAATTTGGATTTGCAAACTTGGCAGATTACTATTGTTTTCTCCCAAGATCCGTCTGACAACAGTTTAGCACCACAAGTCCTCAAATAGCTCCGCCGCCATAGGAAGTAAACAAAGCTGCGTTAACTGCGTTTAAAAAAAGAGTGTGTCATATCCTAGATGTACTGCCGGCGTGGCAGGGTTTAGCTCCACTGTACAGCTGGTTTGTACAGCGGGCAGACGCACCTTGGGGTTGTGGTCGTACATGAAGTTGAGGTTGATCCTCAGCTTCCTCATGCACTCGAACGCATCACGGAATTTGAGGCTGAGAGGAGAAACACAAAGTACCTTCACTACAACACTAATCACATAGTACCTTCACTACAGCGCTAATCACCAATCATATAGTACCTTCACTACAGCGCTTATCACATAGTACCTTCACTACAGCGCTAATCACCAATCACATAGTACCTTCACTACAGCACTTATCACATAGTACCTTCACTACAGCGCTAATCACCAATCACATAGTACCTTCACTACGGCGCTAATCACCAATCACATAGTACCTTCACTAGAGCGCTAATCACCAATCACATAGTACTTTCACTACAGCGCTGATCACATAGTACCTTCACTACAGCGCTAATCACCAATCACATAGTACCTTCACTACAGCGCTAATCACCAATCACATAGTACCTTCACTACAGCGCTAATCACCAATCACATAGTACCTTCACTACAGCGCTAATCACCAATCACATAGTACCTTCACTATGGCGCTAATCACCAATCACATAGTACCTTCACTACAGCGCTAATCACCAATCACATAGTACCTTCACCATGGCACTAATCACAGAAAGTATTTTTGTAACTTTAATGCTAAATCCAAAATGATGGTCTGAAGGGGCTTCACTTAACCACAATGTAAGACGCCTTTCTCTGAGGCAAGGGACAGGGATTACAGGTCCTACCATGCATAGTTGCCTCGCATGTTTGAATTGAGCCATTCAGACGACTTCAATTTGCAATTTCCCAAATCACATGATGTCATTCTGTCATTTTTGGTTTTCCATTGTGTACTAAAGCAACATTGGCAGAGTGAGTGCAATGAATAGTTAATACTACAGGATGATGATGATGATGAATCCTACCAGTCGAGTTGCTTCCTGAGCTGGGCCAACACCAGCGCTCGGTGGTGGACCGTCTCCAGGTTCCCCCGAGGCATCTAGACACACACACACACACATGTTTATTACTAACAATCCCACATACGGTGACAAAGGCACACCTTCAGGAGTGAGTGAGTGAGTGAGTGAGTGAGTGAGTGAGTGAGTGAGTGAGTGAGTGAGTGAGTGAGTGAGTGAGTGAGTGAGTGAGTGAGTGAGTGACCTGCAGGATCAGCCTGGTGTCTTGGGTCACCACCGTCACGATCTTGGACCCCCTCTCCACCCGCCGCAGAGTCTCATCGTTCTGACCTCCGTCTGACCCAAGAGCCTCTTGTAGCCCTGCCAGAGGTCAAGGGTCAAAAGGTCAAGCTCGGTGTCAGAAGCACAGACGGTGGGTGGCAGGCGTAGGTGAAATATGGATGTGTTCGGATGGTTTAGGGGCTAAGTGTTCGACAACAGCATCAAAAGAGAAACCATCTCGTCATTAATGAAGGAAACCACTCACATTCCCAAACTACCATTCCATGATCGCAGGTTATATGACGCGCGTGTGTGTTTACATGTCGGTTTGTGCGTAATGGTAACGGGAGGTGTCATAAACGAGTATGGATGACCACCTTTGACGGTCAGCGTGCCCAGTAGGAGGCAGCGGCAGGTGTGCGCGTGCGTGGTCACGAGGAGGAAGTCTTCGTGGACCACAAAGGAGGAGACATTGGAGGCCAGCTGGCAAACACAGACCAATCCAAGCACTCGATTAGCATCAAGAACGACCATCTGAAACGCAGTGCCGTGAATACGTAAACCGCTCAACATGACTCCAGCATGACAGCACAGCGGCGGTGGTGAGCTTTGGCACCTGGGTATCTCCAGCGTAGAGGTGGCTTCGGTCCGTCAGGCCCAGCAGGATCTCCTGAGGAGATGGATCATCGTTAAACGCACACCCTCAACCGCGTTGCACCATTTTTGAAGCATAGGAGCATTTGAACGTTAGTTATTGTGTTGGGAATAACGTTTTTTTGGTCATTGTTTGGAAATGTAACTAGAACTTAATTGTTATAATGGGAAGAAATGGTTTCTCGTAAGAGACATGCGAGACGGGGCAAACCAAATTCTCTTTGGTGCTCTCCAATTGGCGGAGTACCGCCAACAATGGTTCGTTCTGATGTACAAGCCGTATAATAAACTAGGCCAGCTCGACTAGAAGCACTTTGAATTGCATTTTTTGTGTGAGTAAAGTTTGATTTGGTCGAAGGAGGTTAATGCAATGAGGTTCCGCCAGAATCAATGGAGAAGGGACGTTTGTGGCTTCTAAGCACTTCTAGCTGTTGTTGCCATATCCACTGCGGAATAGGCGGTCCCCTACCTCTTCACTGACGGTGCAGAGAGCCATCTGCACACACGGGACCGGGAAGTTCATCGGACAGCCGCTGAAGTCCGTCCAGTCCTCCACCGACGGACATTCTGAATCTGAAGCAGAATCGCCAGAAGAAACGGCCGGTTATCCCACTTAGGATCACATTCCGCTACAACATCGACCTTGGTGCCGCAATGATGCCGTTTTCTGAAACATCCAACTCTCTTTTCGCATCATTCAAAAGAGCGTGACCTTTAGTTGAACTTATGGAATACATTACTGGATCATTTCAGTTGATCCGGGGGTCTGAACCCACTCCAGATAAGTACATAAAGTCGGACTTTCCCCTTCCAATCCACTGGGCATTAAATGAACTCATTGATCCCCTCCTGGATATGGCGGGTCGTGTTGGTCGTGGTGTGTGTGTGAACTATGAACTCACCCCAGATCAGCCTCCGTGTCTGGCCGTCCTCGAGCTGCAGGGCCACCGTCCTGCTCTGGAAGCTGTACGCCATGCCCGTCACAACCCCGTCCACCGCCACCTCCAGCCTGGACACACACACACAGGGGGCGCTGGGCACAGCTGGTGACCCGGGACCCACACCGGCTGACAGGGGACGGGCGGACGGGGGGACTGACCTGTTGCTGAGGGCGTTTGGGGCCTCCGGGTGAGGGGCAGGGCTGAGGAAGAGGAGGGTGGAGGACGAAGGCAGCGTCCCAGCGCTCAGGCCCAGGAGCAGGTCCTCCTTCAGCCAGAGGAGCTGTCTGATGGCTAGAGGGGCCACTGGGAGCCCCGGCACGCTGGGGGCCGACACAAACAGACGCTAACTACCCCCTATCGACTGGAAGCAAGCCTGGAGTAGACTGAAACTGAACCCCAATACCAGCTCGGTTATATTAAAGGGATGGACAACAGGACTGTATAATAATAACATATCACATAGGGATGGATCCTCGACACGCACGCCAAGATTAATACACATCTCAAAGTCAGCTGATGAACTCAGTCTGAACTAATGAATCCCTGTCGAACTCAATCTCTCAGCTGAAGGTCGCAATAACTATATGGTGATTGGTGGACCGTAATTGGCTTCATAGCCGAGGAGGGGAAAGGACTCTGACGTTAAAGGGGCTGGAAGGAATAGAAGGAAATTGATCAACTGAAAGTAGGCGAAATTGAAATGGATTTCAAGGAAGATCATTTACGTAAACTTTTATAACCCTTAATAAAGATATTAGAAGTAAATCCCGGAATTCTGTTTTCCATCACTTTAACTTTTTAAAACTACGATTCACTATACATTTTTATCTAAAGTGACGTCTTTTGTTTTTACATTTGCTTTTTGTATAGCACACTTAAACAAGAGGACACATTAATATGAGTGGAGGATGAACCAATAAATAAAGAGGCACTTCCTAATTAGGCGTTTGAAACGTCCTAATGAAATCGATCTCCATCATGGGCTGTCCAACCTGTGGGCCCCTATCTAACCCCTACCTGCTGCCTACCTGCTGAACGACCCAACCACTGGAGAGAAGACCGTTTGTTCTCTAACCTGTAGGTGTTGCGTAGAACCAGGGGCAGGGACACCACTCTGAACCCCCCCGGTCGCTCGGTAGACGGTTTCCCAGAGTCTGAGGAGGACACACAGAACCGGGAGGTTATATAAGCACCCTGAGCATCAGCCAATCAGCTCACACCACTCGTTCAAACCACAACTTGAATGAAAGTGACTGAAAGAACGACCATATTAGGCAAGTATGGTTTGACGACGGCGCGTGTGGAGAAGAGGGGGACCTACCGGGGCCGAAGACTGATATCTGCCCGTCTGCCGTCATGGCTGCCAGGTGATTGCTCTTCTGGGTCTGGCACAGAAAGGTGACCAGGTTGACCGGAGAGGTCAGCTGGAGCTCGTAGGAGCACATGGGCGGAGGCACCACCCCCTGGCGGAAGGTGGTCACCAGGATCTTGTCTGAGAAGGACAAGGGCGTCAGCCAATCAGGAGGCCCCGGGCGACACTACACCGACCACAGGGACCGCCCCCTTCCTCTTAGCACATACTGTCATCGTGACTGCTGATTGGTAGAACACGGTGCCAGTCGATGTCAATTATTCTGCTTATATCAAATGAGGGCACTCCTTTGAACCAATCAGAATCAGCCATTCCCATATACTGGCTATGTGGCCATTCCATCAGGTTTATGTTTATTGTAATTCCCTCAAGAGCCCTTATGTCGAGTACGATCCATTCCTAAAGGCCAAATCAAGCTCCAAATTAAACTTCTTTAGGTAACCGGCGTAGCCCAAAGGCGACCTGCTTGGCTTCCCTGCCATGCTCCCTGGTTCATCGAGGTTTAGTTCAGGAGGGTTACACACATTCATACGTTCATGTCATCTGGTTCATTCCAGTACAAACGGCCCCCACGTCCCCGCCGGCCCCTGATTGGCCCTCACCTCCGTCGATCACGGCCACGTTGGCGTTGTCGCTGGCGTCCAGGCCGGTGCTGCGGTCCGTGGCCCAGCCCCAGTCGTACGTCAGGCTGGCCCAGCCGCGCGTCACCACGTGGAGCCTCAGGGGGCGCTGGGGGTCCCAGTGCACGCAGGCCGGCGCCCGCTGGGGGTCCCGGCCGAAGGCCAGGCTCTGCTTCAGGTACCAGTGGTAGTTCCCCACCGCCCACAGCTGCACTGCGGAGGGAGGACGGGATCACTGACCCACCTTGGTCCACTCTCTACCGTGACGGCCCCCAGAGCAGCCACGGGGTGGTCAGATACAGGGGCTATTGTGGCCCCCCCATTCCACGACGCCTACTGACCGCCCCACAGAGCTCGGGCCGAACGAGGAGTCCCACGGAGAACCAGAGGAAACCCCCTTTGTTCCGGGGGACATCAAACCCTTTAATCCTCCGAGGGAGTCACTCGGAACTCTGAACTGTATTTATTTATTTTGTTATTTTTTCAATTGATCATATCCAGATGACCTGCGCAACCTTACTTTGCTTTAGTTACTTGTTTACTTTTATGTATTTTTTTAAGCATGCTGTTGGTTAGGTTCATATTTATCGATAAGAATATTTCTATTTATGCTGTGTATTGTGATTATATTGCTAGTTGTATTGGTGGTTGTTAGTGAGGTTCCCCCTTCACTGTACAGCGTCTTCGAGTGTCTAGAAAAGTGCTACATAAATTCAATCTATTATTATTATTATTGATTATATTATATTTATTTTGATGTTCTTGGCTAGCGCTAAGCAACTGTAACCAAAAATGAACAGTCGTCTGGATCTATATCTGGATCTGCACTGACTCCTCGTTCAGGGGGGGCAGGCCTTACGCTCGGTACTGATGTGTCCGTCTGCCCCTGAGTGCACGTCCTCCAACCACACCAGAAGGACCGTGGAGTCGCTGTTCCACAGCAGCTCCTTCACCTGCAACACACACACACACACACACACACACACACACACACACACACACACACACACACACACACACACACACACACACACACACACACACACACACACACACACACACACACACACACACACACACACACAGTGAATTCTACGGAGGGAACACTAGAAGAACAGTTGTATCCACTAAACCCTGGAGCTGACCTTGGCCTGGTCTCTGCTGCAGGGTAGGGTGAAGTCGCCGTGCAGCAGGCCGTTCTTCTCCATGAAGACCACGCTGTGCTTGTTGGGGTGGCGCTGGGTGCACGCGATCAGGCTCCCCGAGGGTCTGAAAGATACGGACCGCCCGGTGGTCAGCATGGTGCCACACCAACAGGGCTACGGGGCCCGTTGATGGGGCGACAGTACCCCACCGGCCTCTTGCTAAAGCTGAGTCACAGTTACGTCGGGAAGGAAGTAGGGCAACTTTAACAATGGGAAAACTAATAATTAACTTTAGAACTAACAGTTAACGAAAGATCGGTTTGGTAAAAGTCTGAGTGTGTCATTGTCCTAAACGAGTATAACACTTCCGCATCCAATCCCTATTGTGAGAGTGGCGGGCCATTGAGCAGGTAAAGGGTCTTCAAGTGGATGCTTTTTTTGTGATCCACGTAATCGAGGCACAGGTAAGGTTAAACGCCCTGCCTAAGGCTCCCTACAGGTCGACTGCGTACAGTTGGGATCAGAATAGAATGTGGCTGGCAGTCAAACAACCTCTCACTCTAATTACTAGTTAGCTACTACACTGATGTTCATCAATTAAAGATCATTTAAGTCAGTAGCAATCGTTATCCTATGGAGCTACGGTGAGGGAGGTGGGCCTACCTCCACCAGAGGGCCTGCTCCAGCCCGTTGAGCTAGGGTGAGGGAGGTGGGCCTACCTCCAGCAGAGGGCCTGCTCCAGCCCGTTGAGCTAGGGTGAGGAGGGTGGGCCTACCTCCAGCAGAGGGCCTGCTCCAGCCCGTTGAGCTAGGGTGAGGAGGGTGGGCCTACCTCCAGCAGAGGGCCTGCTCCAGCCCGTTGAGCTAGGGTGAGGGAGGTGGGCCTACCTCCAGCAGAGGGCCTGCTCTAGCCCGTTGAGCTACGGAAAGGAGGGTGGGCCTACCTCCAGCAGAGGGCCTGCTCCAGCCCGTTGAGGCTCTCGCTGGTGGCCTGCAGAACCCCCTCTCGGCTCCACACCCGGACACGCCGGGCCCCCGTCTGGGGACACACAGCGCTGACGGCAAACAGCTGGCCGTCCCCCCGCCACGACACCCGGGGCCGGCGGTCATCCCAGGCCATGGCCGGCTGCACCTCCTGGGAGAAACGGAGGGACAGCCTCGGGATAGTCACTGGGCGTGATGTTCTATTTTTCTATTTTTGTTGGGAATGTGATGGGACTTTATGTGATGACTGCCATGTGGAGAGGTTCTTCAAAATGGATATTGCAATTGACGTGCCTTCTCGGTTAAATAACAATATACATTCAGGGAGGCTGGACAAGCTAGAGCGTTAACCTTGGAGGTGATATGACTTGTTGTGACCTGGGTTTGATTCTGAAAGGAGGTCCTATGATACACGCCTTTCCCTCCCTCTCTCCTTCAACACCGCTCCTGTGTCTCTTCCCTGTCCTGGCCATAAATCCACTAAAAGATCACACACACACACACACACACACGTACAGTTCATAATCAAGAGAGGTAGAGCATTGTGTACACACCAGCATTTTCTTCTGGGCTGCCTGCTTCCCTTCAGAGCCGTGGAACTGGGTCTCCTTCTTCCCCCATCCAACAGTGATGAACTTTCCTACGACCCAGGTGAAAACACACATTATAGCTCACACACACACACACACACACTCAATGTCTCTATGTAATGCAGGGGTCTCAAACTCGCGGCCCAGGGGCCAATTGAGGCCCACGGGTTGATATGTTGTGGCCCCTTACTTGATATCAAAGTTTAGTGTTAGTGCGGCCCGCGCGTTGTTGTCAAACACACATTTTTGCTGAGTGGTTTGCCACGATTTTTTTATCACTTGTGATAGGGTGACCAGATGTCCCGGTTTTGCCGGGACAGTCCCAATTTTGAGTTGCGTGTCCTGAGTCCCGCCAAAAACCAAAGGACGCTAAAATGTCCCGGTTTCCACCAACCGCTATGAAATGTCCCCTGTTGTCAGCGATTACATAGCCAACGTGATCTAATGATAGCCCGATCATTCACTTAGATTGGGTCAGTTGTGCTCCTTTCTTCTGTGGAATGAAGCCCAGCCTGACCCAGACTCTACCTCCGGCGGCCCCCAGGTAGGTCGAGTTTGAGACCCCTGATGTAATGCATACATGCTGATATAATCAATCAGGTTTGAGTTCGGTCACCTTATTTTACGTTAATAACAATGGTAATAGACTTCTCCAGAAAGTATGTTTGGTCTAGAACGTGTATTAAACCAGTGACTGCATCTGTGTATTTTACCAGGCGGGGAGGGATCATCCTTGCTCCATTTCCAACCTACCTTCACCAAAGTCATCCTGGTGGATGCCCACCTCTGTGATTGGCTCAAACTCCTTGGTCATCATGATAACGGTCTGCTGGCCTGCAAAACGCAATGATTCACAGAGAAAACATTATAGACTGCGGTCTTACAAACCTGTTGAGATTCCTCCTAACTTGCAACAGAGACAGAGAGCGTAAGAACCTAAATGCAAGTCCGAGTACCAATGCCACAGACTTCTTGGTATGCTTGGTTATGACAAATACAAATCGGTAAAATAAATAATGCTGCAGTCAATTCATATGTTGCTGAGACACCAGACATGTCTCCTGTGGGATCCATAAAGTATAACAGGTGGGGTGTCCAGATGTTGGTGCTAAAACAGAGGAGACTTTTAACCAACCAGTGGTGAGTGCTACCAGTTCCTCATCCGGACTCCAGCTCATGGAGGTAAGGCCGCTCTCAACACTGCCAACACATTCTACCTGGGGAAACACACGCATCACAGCCTCAGTTCAAGATCAATATAATAGGTAATTAGGGATGTCCCGATCCGACCCACGGCATCGGTATCGGACGGATATTGGCCCATTGCGCTGGATCAGAGGGGAGTAAGAAATATGATTCAATCCGCGAAGCGTGTCACGTGATAACAACAGTTAGCCGCCAATTGGCCGCATGAGAGCTAGTGCATGAGCGCTACCTGTTGGTAAACCGTGTCAGCAGTGTGGCTGTATTTCAACCTTAAAGAAGAAAACAGTGCAACCGCCTGGGCCTGGCTGTTGCACGGCTCTCCGCAGCTGTAGCTGAGGAGAGCACCAAAGCACCAACCTCGGCTAGAGCGGATCACAGCTGTGGTGAAAGCCACGAGCTTGGCGATCATTAAAGCTAACCATTTCGGACGTTGCAGACGTCCAATAGATTAAAAGTCCAACCGTACAAGCCTTATCGTTTTGTGTGCTTATCTCGATTAACTAGAGGTGAAAGAATAACGTCAATAACACTCCCTGGTTGCTACACGTGATGACACACACGCATGCATTGCATACGCAGAAGCGCACACACTTGATTCAACCGTTTCAAACTATCAGCTGTAACAGCTCAGCTATTCTATAAATTACTTCATACGTATTCAAACTTAAACCATTTAGCTATTTGTTGAACTCTTCACTTCATGTTTCCAATCATTTATATTTTTAAAAATGTGTACATGTTTACATTGTTTACTCCATTTAAACTTTTCAACTCTGTTAAAATCTTTTCACTTTATTTAAGTCATTCAACTTTTCTTAAGTGAGATGCTTTAAGGTGGCTTTTTGGCAATCATGAGCAAAGTTGTTCCATATATATTTGTATTATTATTTGTTCAAGAGTAAAAAAAAGTATCGGATAGATATCGGTATCGGAAGTGTAAAGTGGTATCGGGACCTCCCTATAGGACAGGTAATCCAGATACCCATCCAACACTACAAGAAATAAACAAGCCCTAAACAATCTACAATGTTTACAATATGTATATTTACAATATGCCATTTTTACATCTAAATGACTGTTTCTCTCCCCCTGAACTTTTTTTATTGTATTTATTGATTAAATTTACTCTATTCTATTATTTATACTACAACACGTTTCTGGGATTAATAAAACTAGAGGAAAATATTGTAGGCTTTGGCCTTGTAAGATGTAAAGACGTACTCATAGAAACATGCTTACTACTCTCAATGATCACAGGTTGAAGGCACATGAAAATATTTGTGTGATATAAAAGTGCTATAAGAGAGTGCCAAGGACAGCTACTGATGGCTATGCTGAATCAAATCAACTACACTGCTTTGCTGCTATAAACAGAGGAGATAATTCTCACAAGTTCCTCGAAAGTTCCATCTTATATTAATCTAGAAGAAAATAACTTGTTCATATTAATTTTCTGCTAACCTCATTGGTAGTCAGGTTGTAGAGGATGACATCACCGGTGGCCGTGGCAACACACACAGACTCCAGTTCGGCCAGCTCCTGTATCCCAACCAGCTTCCCACTGCCATCGTCGGGCATGTAACCCTCCTCTGTCAGCGAGACATCGTTCACCACCTGACCGGGACGAGGACGTAATTAACATAATATACATCTGAAGAGCAGTTCAACAGTTAAATGGGTAGACATTTAATTATGGAAGCATAGAACAAGGAAACTTTTTATCATCAAGTTGTTAGAAAATAGAAGATTAGTTATGGCTTAAATCTCAAACAATGCTACTCTGCTCATCTTGCACACAAAAGTTAAAGTATTAAAATCCCTGGTGTGTCTGCCAAGCAGTCAGGCCCTACCTGACCAGTTCTTGGGTCGAATTCAATGATGGAGAACTCGGAAGCCAGGAGTAATGAGTCGGTGTCAGAGCGCACAGCAACACACAGAGGGCTACCGGCGCTGTGGGACAACTCGGCATTGCACAGGCTCTTTAATAACTTGAGATTCCGCATTTTGCATTCAGGGCAAGACACGTCGATGGCACGTCTTCCAATGCTGTAAGGGACACAATATAAGAGTAACTTAGGCAGCTTACTGATTATGTCCGATACAAGACCATGATAACGAAATCACACAACAACCTCTTTAACCTTACCCGTATTGCCGCTCAAAACCAATAACAACCTGCGTAAGAGCCCACACAGTGTGTCCACATTACAGCATAACAACACACCGACATCAACACACACATGTGGCATCCATCCCTGTCAAGCCACGACCTTTCAACTGTAGTATTGAGATGCAGCCCATGGTGAAGACGCCCCCTGCTGGCTTGGAGCAGTGGTGTTTGCAGTTCAATACAATACTACAACCCTCCCAACGCAGGAAGGAAACAGTCGAGCGTGTCTGGGACGTGGACGTTTTCACTGGATAACATTGGGTTTATTTAATTAGGCTAGAATCTTTTTTTTTTGTTCAGTTTGATTGTTTTTTGGTTCAGCTTGTTCATTTTTCCTTTGTGGGACACACACATGTAAGGCGGTGGAGTGAGATACAGCTGGCAGTGGCTGGTCCGTAAACTGACTTGCGCTTACATTATCCCCAGGTAGGTTATGGTCGCGCCCCTTGCAAACAGGTTATTGGCTTATATAACCTTAGTAACCGTGTTCACTTTAAATTTTGAGTAATTACATTAAACATCAAGTACATTATTACTTCTGTCAGTGAATGGAATTTAGGAAGTACGATTTTCATATGCAGAGGTAAATGTAAGTAAATCAAGTAAATGTATTGAGTCGATTTTTATTTTGTATTTTGTATTTTTTTCAATAGTTATAGTAAAAACGGTACTTTTACTAAGGAAAGTTTTGGTTGAAGTATTGTACTTAGTGACATATTAAACAACACAAAGTACTGAGTAAAATATTGCAGGCAAGTATTTCGAGAACAACAAGATGCATGCTGCATCTAGCTCACCTAGCGACATGCCCACCTCAGCTGTTAGGGCTGTCAGACTAGGGTGTAGTCGGTCGGGTGAATGGATATTGGCTGACTGCCTTGTTACGTCAAGCTTCAAAATTAAACTTCAGTTATGGACTTGAAATAGTTTGAGTCGTTTTGTTTAGGCTATTGAAAGAATGATTCAGAGATAAGAGGAGTGTTAATTTCCCAGATGGTGTCATGACACTCCTTCAAGTCAAAGTAGGCTATAGACTATAAAACAGAAGGCCTTCATCTATGTTAGGTTGGGTATGAAAATAGATAAGTCAGTCACGAAAAACAAATATTCAAGATGTGTTTTCAAGATGATCTTATGATAGGATGTCTTATCTTCAGAATATTTTTAATTAACAATGATAATTATATATAATTAATAAATGATCATGTTTGGACACAGCTGGGAAGTGCACTATGGGGCCATCCATTCTGCAACCATTGTCAATCTAACACTTCCATATCCCCTTCAAGTGCACAGTTAAATATAGTATTATTCACTCACTACATTAAGTTGGTCATTGTTTATTCTCCCTCTCCCCCTCTCCCCCCCTCTCTCCCCCTCTCCCCCCCTCTCTCTCCCTCTCCCTCTCTCCCTCTCCCTCTCTCTCCCTCTCCCTCTCCCTCTCCCTCTCTCTCTCTCTCTCTCTCTCTCTTTCAGCGTGGTGATGGAGGGAACAGGAAGTCCCATCGCTGCCTTGTTTCAGTCACTTCCTCTCCAGGAGGAGGCGGCCGGGGAGGAAGGAGGAGGCGCTGGTGAGAGTCCGGCGCCCCTCGCCTCCCCTGAAGACGAGACCACCTCCTCCTCCTTCTCCTCCTCCTCCGACGTGGACCAGCCCCTCCGCACCGAGCCCCCCGTCCCCCCGGAGCCGCCGCCAGACCGGGCCGACTCCCCCTGTCGCACACAGCCCCCAGCTCCTCCACCGTGTCCCTCCGCCGGGCCCCGAGACCCCCCCCGACCGCAGGAGGCCCCCACCGGGCCCCGAGACCCCCCCCGACCGCAGGAGGCCCCCGCCGGGCCCCGAGACCCCCCCCGACCGCAGGAGCCCCCCGCCGGCTCCTCCGCTGCCGAGCGCCGCCCGGAGGAGGGGGACCCCGTCCGGCTGCCGCCTCCGCTTCCCTCGGACACCGGGGGCCAGGCCCCGGGGCCCCCCTCCCTGGAGGACCAGGAGCCCCGCCGGCACCACCCCCCCCCTGCACCCCCGACCCTGGCTCCCCCTGTGGCGGCGGAGGCGCTCAGCGGGGGCCTGGAGGGCGGCGAGCCGTGCGCCCCCGCCCGGCCGGCCCCGGGGACCAAGCTCTGCGGCTACCTGGCCAAGCGGGGCGGGCCCCTGAGGGCCTGGAAGCGGCGGTGGTTCATGTACGAGGAGAAGAAGAGCCAGCTGTTCTACTACCGCACGGCCCAGGACCTGACCCCCCTGGGGAGGGTGGGGCTGGGCAGCGCCACCTTCACCCTCCCCCTGAAGGGGGAGGAGGGCTGCTTCCACATCCAGACCCCCGAGCGCACATACATACTCAAGGTAGGGCGCGTGTGTGGGAGGTGGGTGGGTGTGTTTCTGTGAGGTGTGTGTGTGTGGGTGTGTGTGTTTCTGTGAGGTGTGTGTGTGTGGGTGGGTGTGTTTCTGTGAGGTGGGTGTGTGTGTGTGAGTGTGTTTCTGTAAGGTGGGTGTGTGTGTGTGAGTGTGTTTCTGTGAGGTGGGTGTGTGTGTGTGAGTGTGTTTCTGTGAGGTGTGTGTGCGTGTGTGAGTGTGTTTCTGTGAGGTGTGTGTGCGTGTGTGAGTGTGTTTCTGTGAGGTGTGTGTGCGTGTGTGAGTGTGTTTCTGTGAGATGTGTGTGTGTACGTGTGTGTGTTTCTGTGAGATGTGTGTGTGTACGTGTGTGTGTTTCTGTGAGGTGTGTGTGTGTGGGTGGGTGTGTTTCTGTGAGGTGGGTGTGTGTGTGTGAGTTTGTTTCTGTGAGGTGGGTGTGTGTGTGTGAGTGTGTTTCTGTGAGGTGTGTGTGCATGTGTGTGTTTCTGTGAGGTGTGTATGTGTGTGCGTGTGTGTGTTTCTGTGAGGTGTGTGTGTGTGTGTGTTTCTGTGAGGTGTGTGTGTGTGTGTGCGTGTGTGTGTTTCTGTGAGGTGTGTGCGTGTGTGTGTTTCTGTGAGGTTGGTGTGTGTGTGTGTTTCTGTGAGGTGTGTGTGTGTGCCTGGGTGTGTTTCTGTGAGGTGTGTGTGTGTGTGTCTAAGGAGCTATATCAAAGCATGAATTTTATATGTGAAAGCTAAATAAAACCTTAAAAAATACCATGTATACACTAATATTTCCTACAGTGCATTATTTTGTGGCTCATTGTATTATCATACCTTTATAGAGGGTAATAATTATTAGCCACCACTCCTTTGAACTACTGTACTTATCAAAGATATTGCCTCGGTTTACATTAACTGTAGTTGTATAAGCATATATCTTACTTGGTTTACTATCATATTGCAGCCCAATGTGAATCCTGAAGCTGGAAACACACTAGAATACTTTTACAACCCCATTCGACTGTATAAAGCCAAGCCGTCACACGTTTAACGACTGATTACAGTCTGACTAACACGCTTGTTAGGACTGTCACACTGTTAAACATCCCAACCTATAAGATAGCGTTTGCAGACTATGAGAAAGCGCCAGTCATCTGTGGCAAAATAGGGTTAGAATCGGGCTATACATAACCCATTGTTGGTCTATATGGTTGTTCCCATATCCCATTCTTTCCCATATATCCAGCTCAGGTAAATATAGAACTTGATAATAAGGGCTGCCAGAGAGGAGGAAAGATGGCGCTGTAATCTGAGAGACAAACAAACCCGCACCTATCCCAGCCTCATTGTGCTCGCTCCCGACCTACACAACATCCTGTTGTAGTGATCACAAATAGCCTCAATGTATTGTATTATTTTAATAAGAAGAACCAAGCCACAAAATTGCATTTGATGAGTGAGATCTTTTGATGCTGGCACATGTTGATCAGTTGTAATTTATTTTTTGTTTTTTAGCTGTCTCAAATGATTGTACAGTTAATTACGATGAGCCCATCAATCAAATTCATTCTTTGCTTTCTTGTCACCTTTGGACATTTTATGGTGTATATCATTGATAGATGAATCAATGTGTCATTATAGTAAGCTGCACTTTATCTTTGACCAGCACATTCAAACGTCAAGCTGTTACCATAGCTTGTTGATATTTAACTGACACGAGCTGTATACAGAATGAAGATGGAATTCCCATACTCTCAAAGTGATATTATTACTGTATTTTTCTGTATTGTACTAAAACTCCCGACCTTTCATCTGTTCCCTTTTTTATTTTTTTATCTATTCTTTCGTCTCCACTGTGCTCCTTCTCTCTTCTCCTCTCCTCCCGTCCCTCCTCTCTCCTTTCTCCCCTCCCTCTCTCCTCTTTCACCCCCTCTCTCTCCTCCACCCTCTTCCTCTCTCCAGGCAGTTAACCAGGCGGCCATGATGTACTGGCTTCAGCAGCTCCAGATGAGGAGGTGGCAGTACAGGGAGTTTCTGTCTGGGGGGGCGCTGTCCCAACCAGCCTCTTCAGACACCACCAACAACAACAACAACGTCAGCGCCGGCAGTCCGGGTAAGAGCACCACAGGGAGTTTTAGGGTTTAACTGAAAGAGTCCCACTTGACCCAATAGAACAAGACAGTCTTATCCCCAAATTAGACGTAGCAACCACCAAGCAAGGCCTAGCCGTACACCACCAAGATACCCCCAGCGACCAACAAACCATACCTTGCCACCACCAAGCTAAGCCTAGCGACATTAATCCAAACACGCACAACATCTACCAACCACAAAGCCACCACTGGAAAAGTGGTAAAGAAATCACAAAATCCCTAGATCTATAGCAAGCAACCAACAAACAACCCCTAGCTACCAACAAACAACCCCAAGCTACCGCCATGCAAGACAAGCAACGAGCACGCAAATTCCTAGCAACATGTTCCAATCTGGGTAACAATCGGTACCTAGCTGGGTGACTCAAGTGAATACACTACAGAGCAAATCATCCTCTTTCTCAAGGAGGGTCCATGTGATGTGTGTTGAACGTTAATTTGAAATTTTATTGAATTGTTAGATGTCTGAATCTATCTTGAACTACAAGATAGAATCCACAAACTGCGTGCGTTTCAAGGATTTAATCAGTTGATTTATTCCCCATTGAGATGTAAGTGCTGCATCTATGATAACCGAAAGATCAGAGATGTAGCGCCGCAATCACAGTTTGTTTGAACGGCAGCATAATCACTTCCTGTATGCTGCGTGACCAAGCGTGGATTTCAGGAAGTCGGTAAGGGAGGCAGAGGGGGAGTGTCTTGTGGTGTAGCCAGCGGAAGCTCTACCTTAGAGAGTGGGGAAATCCCAGTAGGAAATGGTTAGCAGCACAGAGCTTCGATGGTGATTACTCAGTCTCTGAGTCACTCCCTGATCGCGGTCGGGCCAGAAGTATAATTGGGAAATTCATCACGCAGTGTTGCTGTCATGATGCTTTGAGGCAAAAATCAAACAGCACCCACCAAGCTTTTAGAGAGTGAAAGACATTTCATATTTGTTTTCCCTACATTTCTCTGGAAAATATTTTATCTTAACTGGCTGGTTAGGTTTTAATCACAACTGATTACAATTTCTGATTACAACTCATTGCCACCTAGAAAGCCATAACCTTTCTGTCTCTCTCTTGAAAGATTTTCCTTCATCCATTTTAGGGTTCCTGGTAACATAAGTGTGTGAGGCTTGTGTCTGTGATACACAAGGATAAACAAGAGAAGACTTGTCAGTCGGAACGTTGATAACAGTTGTTGAATTGGACACTACGTAGTGGTTAGGGTGTTTCAGGTTCCGGGTCCCAGGTTCGAAACCCCAATATCTATAACCTGAATGTCTACCTGTAGGCATCCCTTAGCAAAGTGCTCTTAGCCCTACCTACTAATTAATGGCTCACAAAATATTGACTTTACTGAACTTCACAGTCATAATATAGGTTATCAGGATCAAAAGGTTAACCAAAAATGAACGACTTGAGTAAAACATTTACAATTGTAAACAGGGGAACTGTGATGCAAGAGGTATACAATAGGTAGTTCATCCAGAATGAAACAGATTTATTTCACTGCTCTAGTAATCTATTTAATATTGCCACCAAATATTTCCTGGACTTTTTTAAGGGAGCAACTAGCCTAATTCAAACCCTCCCCCGTTGTTTTGTGAAAGTTGTACTTTGGTGTGCTACAGGTTATTATGATACAGATGAAACCTCATACCCCAAATTAGTTCATAAGAAACCCTAGGGGGATGGATGGGAATCTGAATTATACTTTATACCATATTTTTATCCAGATTCACCTCGTATACTATGCGAATCTCTGGGATGAAGAGCATCGTCTAGAGGTTCGTTCCACTCCTGGAAGGTTGTACCCCAATGTCTGTAATCGACCTGCAGGCATCTTTGCGCAAGATTCGACTCCCCCGCTGCTCTTTAACGACACGAGGGTCAGCAAAAAGACTGATAAGAATGAATCTGAATACTGACCGTCAGTTCCTCAAATCAAGGCTTGTTTGGATTTGATATTGAAGCATGCTTTTTCCATGGCAAGATAGAAAACCAGGGCTTTCTTATCTTACCCCAGTGGGTGATGAGGGCGCAATGATGTACTTTCCCGTCATTAGATGTAAGTATGGGAGTGGGCCAGGAACAGGAAGGGCAGGAAGCTAAGCGGATTAACTTCTGCTTAGCAGGCCTCTTCCATGGAAACGCTGGCAATGACCAAAGATGATGTCCTTCTCTTGAATTTAGCAATAACACCATTGGTGGTCTCTATTGCGGGTGCCACAGCACTCATCTAGTGTGGGACAATGTTTGTTTGTGTAATCATCAGAATATAAGTGCCAACTATGGTACCATGAGGCAGGTGTAGCAAACAGAAACTCTACTTTGTTTTACCTCAGCTGCTTGAAAGACGTTTTATTGATTGTGTCACGAGCTACTGTGTCATTGTGCATACCACCTAATAACTAATTAACTGATAATACTGATTTGTGAATCCTGTCTTGCTGTTCCTTGTGTTGAGTTTAAACTTCCAGTTTTATTTCTATAACCAACCAACGATCAGATGAGAGGACTAAGTTACTCTGGCTGGTGTCTAGTTAACCTAGCTCACTCTGAGCCAGATAAAGGTGCGTGGTACTTGACCTCGACACTGCATGTTCTGGGCAGCTGATCTTAAACAGATCAGCAGGCTGTGTGATTGCTGGTCCGAGAGAAGGCATTTGATCCGAGCACAAACACTCAAACCAGCCGCTAGCAAGAGGAGCAAAGGACGGAAAGCAGTTTGGAGCGGCACAGCTGCTGTTGTTTCCCTTAAAGGAGTGTGGGTGGAGGACCCCCCCCCCAAGCTATCCCCTCCTTTCTTCAACTGACGGATGTTTAGGCTTTAGTGGTTCTTGCAGGAAGTTGTACAAGGAGGACGCAGGAAGTGTGCACTGGTGTAATATTAGACGGAGCCAAGCGGCAGGTGGCTCAACAAACAGAGCACGAGCTGTGATGCACACGGCCGCTGTGCCTGTGAGCAACTAGACTAGATGACTTATCTGATGCCGGACTGCCGATCAAGAGTGAGGGTCTGAAACAGAGTTCTCTGTGGGAAGTCCAGGTTGTAGGGATCAAAAGGGAACAAGCAATTTTACCCTAGGACTGCTGAATTTCTTACATTATAATCGTGGGTAAAATAAATGGTTATCCGTGTCTTGTTGCCGTTGATCTGTTATGGATTTTTACTGGCAGGTTGCTCTGCATTGATTACACCTCTGAGCAGAGAAAACAGGGAGTGGTGTTCTCTTACATCTACAGTATTAATGACAGCGCAGTTACTCTGGCTGAGAAGTATTTTCGTCACGTTGAGGCTTGTTTTATTTTCAGGACACAGACATTGGAAACCTGTTGTGGTACAGGGGCTGGTTGTACATAATGTCAGCTCATGTCTGAGCTCGGGGATTCTTTAAAACACGAAAAGAGTTGGTCTAGGTCCAGGATGTCAAGATGTTTCTAGAATATAAAGATCTAAATGGTCTTTAGGTGTAGACAGGTTTGGATAGTATGAAAGGTTAACAGTTCAAACTCTCAATATCCGTAGTCTACCTGTAGGCATCATTGCGCAAGATGCCTAACCCCTCATTTCTCCTTAAATGTATCCTTAAAGCCTCATACTAACATGTTTGAGGACTCTTAGTCATTTTAGGAATGTTCCAAATTGGGAGTGTCCAACCAGATGTATGATAGATCAGTCAATCAGACCTGGTTGGATTCTCCCACTTGTGATATGACAAATGGATATATTTGTCAATGGCTTGTAATGACTAACCGGTCTCAGACCTGTAATAATTACACGTATCTAAAGCGTACTGTAAGTTTGCTTTGGATAAAAGCGACCTCTGAATAAAACCGTGATGGCTCAATAGTAATATAGAGTTCCTGTTTCCTGTCTGACAGAGGACTTCCTGCCCATGGTGAAGAGCCCGCAGGGCCTGGTGGGAGAGGAGGCCGCCAACCAGCCCCCCCAACCCCGCACCGGGGGTCTGGCCAACATGTCCCTCAAACACCCGTTCATAGAGATCCAGTGAGTACGCCGTCACTGCACCTAGAGAATGAGTGCACATCAGGTACATCATTGGCTCACACTCTGCATGAGGTCAGACACGATGGTAATGGTATTATTTCCAAACTGATGTCACAGGGGTGTGTGTGGGTGTGTGTGAGTCTTAGGGCTGAAGCTCATCACAACATCTAAAACAAACTCAGAACTATTCATCGCACTCGTGTGCGATGAATAGTTCTGAGATCTACCGGAATCAGACGTTATCCAGGGGCGTGCAATAAACATTTACCGATGGTAGAATCTACAACTCACAAACCTAATGCAATGTGCAAACAACGTAACAAAGCCTGCAGCAGTGGATGCAGTAGGAGCCTGGGATTGAGCAAACAAACTGTGCTGCCAGTCCACAACCTGTTCTTCCACCTCGGATGCGTACGCCCAAATATTGAGTCCAATCCACTCAAGCTCTACTTCCTTTGTGGTGCTGTGGTTGAACGTATGAGACATGTATTCTTTATAAAGTTTTCAAATATAACTGACTCTATTTAGTTTAGAAAGCCTCAACATCAGAAGGGCCTTTTGGAAGGAGAGTTGGTACAGAATGGACTGTTATGTTTTTACCTTGAAGGGAAGTGAAGCAACCCTGGTCAGTGTTTCCCCTTAGATTCTTTCTAATCGGTTGTGCTGTGAGTCGGTAACCTAGCAACCCTTGCGGGATCCGGAGGCATGCCCCCCCCGGAAGAAAAATTTGAAAAATACCCCTTTCAATGGTTACTTCTGGTGAGATATTTTTTGGGAAAAATGTACAGAATGAGCTTCCGAATATGATTTAACAACCAACATAGTCACGGTATCTGCTGTTACAAGCCTTTCTAAGAACCATGCAACTTCTTCGGGGCTTAACAGTATAACATCACTATCCAGCGTACTTTCAGTTTTCCTCTCAGCAAGCTCAAGTCCATTCCCTATAATTGTTTGCCAATGGTTTGGTATCAGCCTTTGTATCTTGGTTTGGATGTTGCCAATTCACACACCAATCCTCCTCAATTTGTTCATCAATACACTTTCTCTTTGGGTCATGCTAACACAGAAATTAATCTCTCTCTCCCTTTTTCTCTTTCTCTCTTTCTTTCTCTTTCTCTTTCTCCGTCCACACACAGGAACTCAGTCCACAACCTGCTAGCTAAACGCTCATCTCAGGAGTACAGCCAGAGTGTTTTCCATGTTGAATCGGCTCCACCATGGACACCGCCCAGCCAGTTAGCCGGCACGTCCCCCACTAGTAGGTCTATTACAGACGTTTGTTTTCATGGGTAACAACGATGTGTATATATTCTATTATAGTAGAAAATAATCCAGTGTTTTTCGGTTTGTGTATGCTACAGTTACGACTCAATGAAAACAAAGTAACATTCTTAGTAAATCAAACATAATATAATTAGATTAGATCTGTCATCAATATAAATATTGATGTAGTTTACGTATATTGCATATTTTAGTTAACCTATGTACAGACACACACAACCAGAACTTTGTTTCGGTTTCCAACAGCTCTGCAGACTCCGCCCATTTTCCCAACCCCGGGCACTCCCACTACTCCCACTACTCCCAGCACTCCCAGCTCCCCCATCACCCCTTTGCTCCCATCGACGGGGCCGTCAGGGCAGCGCCCCCCAGAGGGCGACAGGAAGCCCCCGGCCGGGTTGAATACCCAGAATTCTCGGAGGAGCAAGAGCCGCGGCACCGTGTCCAACATCCGCAGGGAGACTTCCTCTGCAGACAGGATGTCCCGCCTCCAGCAGGACAAAGACATGCTGGGGGAGGAGGTGAAGTCTCAGAAGGTGAGGACGGTGACGTCATGGGGAAGTACACTGACTGGCTTTCTTGCAGAACATTTGCACAAACTGGGTAGAATGGAAAATGTGGTGGAACGGAGTCTGCTAGGAATGGGTTGGAAACAGATCTCTAATGATTTAGTAAAACCTGTGGAAGAGACCGCAAAGACTTCTCTTCTAGACCTCCACCTGTCTTCTAGCCATGAACACCTCCTCAACCCACCAATAAAACCTCCTCTCCCCTGACCACTCGCACGACCACCTCCCTCAACACCCGCACCTCCTCTTCTCTCCACCACTAACACCTCCTCTCCACCACTAACACCTCCTCTCCACCACTAACACCTCCTCTCCACCACTAACACCTCCTCCACCTCTAACACCGCTGACACCTCCATCACTGACACCTCCACCTTCTCCACCCAGGAGCTGGTGTGGCTGCTCCACCACTAACACCTCCACCTCCTCCACCCAGGAGCTGGTGTGGCTGCTCCACCACTAACACCTCCACCTTCTCCACCCAGGAGCTGGTGTGGCTGCTCCACAAGGCCCTGGAGGCCTCCCAGCTGGAGAAGCGGACGTGCACGGAGTTCCTGGCGGCCGAGGGCGAGCAGCAGCGTCTGGAGGTGCTGCGGCACCGCGAGCGGCAGGCCGCCGACCTGCGGCGCCGCCTGGACGACCTCACGGCCCAGACGGAGGGCCTGAGGCGCAGCCTGGCCGAGAAGGAGTCCCAGGTCAGGGGCTCTCATCTGGGTATCACCCCCCTGAAGCACGGACAAAGCTCTCAAAGCGCTTCACCGTCACGCGTTAATTGACGTTTCTTTATTTTTTTTATTAATTGACAGTTAAGCGCCTCTTCTGCAAGCGAGACCTGTTGATTAGCATACAGCTTGTGTGTTTGGGACCTAGAAGAGAGCCAGGCAGGTTGTCATGTGTGTGTACCAGGTGGGCAGAGGAACGAATGGAAGAACGTTTCATCGTCTCAGGGCTCCACACTGAACAGTGTTTTCTGGACACGTCATTAGTGAGCATTCTGCTAAGGGACCCAAATACGTGGACTGTGGTCATTGGGATTCAAACCAAAACCCTTTGGGCTGGGACCAGCCATCCTTGCCCCTTCACTCTCTTGACACCCCTGATTAACACCAACGGACTCAATAACAGAATCAATGCTATTCCACCAGCTGCATGTTTTGAACCAAACTCTTTTTTTGGCGATATCCACACGCAGGTGGTCGATCTCCAGGAGAACATCGACCTGTTGACGGAGAAGAACCAAGCCAAGCAGGAGGTAAACAACCAGGCGTCCGTCTCCTCGTTTCCCACACACACACTGTAGCATTACACTCACGTTGAGTTATTCAGCCGATGACCCCTTCATGCAACGTGACTTACAAATGTGGTGGAAAACAATTAAAGATCCCATGGCATGCTACTTTATGAATGCTTTTATATAGCTGTTAGTGGGTCCCTAATACAGTACTTAAAAAATAAACACTCCGGGTGCTCCGGCGTGAGTCCTGGAGCTCTATATCTAAACTATATCATATTGTACGTTGATATCTACATCATTTAATATATATTATCACGGCCAAAAGCTGTGTGCGCCTCCAGACGACATTATGAATCTCCAACGACCGCGTCGGGTTCTCCGACGTCTCTGGTTCTTCCACGTCCACATCAATCCGAAGTAGACTGAACCGCGTCATGGAGGAGAAAGGGATTGTTGCCCGCGATTGTCTCCCGCCGGAGCCCCGCTGCCGAGGCACCACCGCCTCGGCAGCGGGCAGCGCTGGGGCATCACCGCCCGCGGCGTTGGTGCCTCGCGGGTCGCGGTGATGATGCCTTGGTAGCAGGCAGCGGGGCTCCGGCGGGAGACAATCAGTTCATGTACTTCAGGAGCCAAAGCCATGGTTCTTTTTTCCCCCAATTCCTTCTCAACCATTCTCAACCTGAGATAACCCCCACTACGAGCCTCGTTGTGGAAATACCAGAGACGTCAGAGAACCCGACGTGTTATGCGCCATAACACCAACAGCAGAACGGTTATCCAAATAACAAAGACGTGTACAACACTTGCGTTACAGTGTTTATTAACACACACACACACACACACGTAGCGCTCGTACGGTCGTAGATCATTGGCTCATTGACGGGCCAAATTCTCTGGGCGGGCAAAGCAAAGAAAGGGGAGGTAACATGTCCCTGTCTGACAACATACGGGGAAAATTCCAAATCGACGCGTCTTTGCTTTGTTTTTTCCAAGGTAGTAGGAGTAGGATACCTAATGCTTGTTTTACACCTAACGCTATTACTAACTACTGGGGGACCAAAGGCAGACTAGGGGAACTCATATTAGTGTTAGATAACCTCATAAAGTGACAAATCAACACTTCCACTTCCTGTTTTCTCAGTTTAACACAGAAAACAACTACATTTATCCCAGGGTTTTTTATAAAAATTCTCAAGAACATTGGTCAAGCACATTTCGCCCCCTGGTCTCTCCAGATCCTTCCCTAAACAGCGAAAAAATCTTTTTTGTCGATTCTTATTTTTGTCTTTAACTCATGCTCCAATCTTTAATCGATGCTTAGGCTGTTGTGGATACAGCGGAATATATGATGCCTCGTCGCAGCAACATTTATAAGATGATCGCGATGAGTTCTGCCCGTTCTGCCTCCATGCTGTCTGTGGACAAACCAAACAAACTACAGTGACAGCGGCCGCACTTATCCCGCCTCTTGCCAACCCTACGTCATATCCCGCCCCTTGCAAGCCCACCCCCCTAACCCACCCAGAGATCCTACTGATGTCTGAACAACACAGATCACCCATAATGTCAATACTCCTGATGTAAAAGTGCTGAATAAATGCTGAGGACATGTCGGAAAACAGCTAGTGAGAGAGACCGGAAATCTCAATAGAGTGCATCCAAACATTCCACACAGAGCATACATCTTTAAGTGCTTTCTGGCCACTCACACAGAAAACACATGACGATGTAGCCTTGTGAGACCCTTCATCCATCCAGTATGTACTCTTCTGCCTGTTGGAATCGGCTTTGTTTTCTTTCTCATGCTAGGTGATCCTGAAGATCTCTGACCAGTTGTCTACATGTATGGCCAACCCACAACGCAAGGTCTCAACCTCCATCGGTCTACAGGCGCAGACCTGCAGTCTGCTTCAGGAAGAAAACGAGAACCTGAAGGTGAGCCTGCCGTATTGGTTGGACGTCTGAATCCATAAAAAGTGTCGATGTTAATTATATTCTTATTGCTAAGAATAATTTATGGAAATAACATAGCATTTTTCAGGACACTCCCAAGTGCATGACATATTCAATCTTGGTTTACTTAAAAATTTAAGTTAGATTAATCCTGTAGCTATAAAAATGAGCAGTTCTAGAAAAGTAAACAAAAAATATCAGGAGTTTGACCGCGATTTGAGAGGGTGTGAATGATTTAAAGAGCCAGAAACCCATTGGTTCAGCTTGAATTTGAATGAGATTTAAAGAATTGCATTTTTGGTTGAGCGTTCTAGGAAGGGGGGGGGTTGTGTCATCCCAACGGTTAGGAAACCACGCCAACTTCATTATACTTTTTTAGTACCGTCATTGTGTATTGGCGTTATAATGAGCTTGGACGCAGTCTTTAAATACATCACTGCTCAGATCGAGATTCACCATCCACCCACACTGTCGTGGAAATATCAATCATAACTATAAATATACAATCACATACGAATTATATTAACCTTGTTTACATAATTATTACATTAGAAAGAACTGTATTCATTCTCCCTGTATCTTAAACAGATCCCTTCCTCCACTGGAGCCAGCCAGTCTGGTATTGAGATCAGGCCAATCAACAGACTTCTTTGTTGTGTAAACTGTTTACAGCCATGTCTTACAAACCTGCAGACATGTTCAATATCCACCCATTGTATCACAAATTTACTTGGGCTAAGGTCACTCCCACTCCCTACCCACAATGAAAACGTTTGGCTTTAAGAATCTTGTTCACCTATTGTCTCGTCGAATGTGTTCTTGGTAACCTTTGCAGCCAGTACTTTTCCCATGATCATGCCTTAAGATTAAATCAAATATTTCGCTGTCCGACGTGTCCGTGAGAGAACTTTCTCTTCATCACACACCATGGAGTTATATTATAAGTGTCCAGAATGCTCATCTTCCTCTTGGACGCCACAGTCAACCGCTGCTCATCGTCATGACATCAAAGTACCTCGGAAATGACACTCTCGAAAGAGAAAAAAGGGTTTTGGGTACACTGACTCTTTAATGTTTGTTTTGTGTCCCACGGCATCCCAAAATGGATTAAATGTTAACCCCATCAGAGTTCTCTAAACACCCCTACAATCTAAAGAGCCCTTAATCTATCTTTTGACTTCTTTGCTGTTATCCCTGCATGACCCAGGATGACATCGCCGCCTACAAGACTCAGAACAAGTTCCTGAACTCTGAGATCTACCAGCTGACCAAGCTGTGGAGGAAGAGCTCGGAGCAGGAGAAGAGCCTGATGGTCAAGGTGAGGCGGGCCCAGGTCCAGGTTCAAATCCTCCTCTCCCCAAACTCTGTTCAGCTCTGTGCAGGGGTGTCCAGTGGTTCCTTCCCTGTGGCTTTGGACCCCCACTTGGGGTCACCTGAAATGCAGTTTGGGTCACAGGAGGTTGTCGACTATAACCCATTGATCATGGGGAATTTCAGGATAGAAAAGATGCATCATTTAAAGTTGAAAGATCTTGTAAAGGCCCAGAGAACCGAGTCCCATCTGACCTAATGTGTCGGGAAACAGATTCAAACTGGGGTCGCAAGAATATGCAGACCTTAGGGGGATCAAGGGATCAGAGCAGGACTGGGGAACACCGAGTACACTGCTTCAGAGCGTGATGAAACCCAACCGGGTGCCTCTGCTCCCTCCCCTCCCTGCCCGGCCGCAGTGTGCCTACCTGGAGGCCAGCGGCTGCCAGAAGGAGAGCCGCTACTTGGGGGTCCTGCAGCGCCTGCAGGAGACCCAGGGCCTGGACGCGGCCCAGAAGGGCGTGGTGCGCGGCCTGGTGGAGGACGCTCTGCAGGGAGACCCGGCCGGCAGCCTCCAAAAGGCAGCGCTGGGGTAACGTGGCAACCGTCGAAACAAAGCACTGGCTTTGTACATTGTTTTTGTAATGATGCACGTTTATTAATAGAGCAGAAATTCCACTGGTTTCAAATCCATAAAGTAATAAGAATCTGAAAAACGCAATTGGTCGCTGTGAACTGAAACTGCGCTTATTACAACCCCATTTTTCTTACATGTATCATCTATTAAAATGAATGGTGATGTTTATGATATAAAGTTATAGGCTACCATTGATAGAAAAGAGTACCATAGTACACACGAGTAGTATATTATAGCATAAACAGAATTAAAATTGATTGTCAATCAACAGTGTTTATTGTACCAAGCCCATAAAAAAAAATAGCTAGCGTGAATCTTGTCAACTATTTATCATGTATCTTGTTCATGAGCGCATATGTATGTGGTATTTGCAGTGGCCCTCCGTTAGACCACGACGACTATGGTTTCAAGATTCTTCCGGACTACGAGGTGGAAGACATAAAGCTGCTAGCTAAAATCCAAGCGCTGGAGATACGCTCCCACAACCTGCTGTACCAGGTCAGCCCTCCGCCCTTACCCTTCTGCTCCGATTACAAAGTCTAGAGCAAAGTTACGGAACGATTGTTGCTTACTACAACATTATTGGGTCGATATTCTCATCAAGCCAGTAGGTGTAGTTAATGTGTAGTTAAGGTAATCGCTGCCCCCTGCTGGTGTATTTGTGCGACTACAGGACGCTGGGGACAGACCACTGCTTGGTCGCTGGTCCCAATTTCTCGCCAGTCGCTCTGACGGCGACTTCGGCCAGTCGCCGGAGCTGAAGAACCTGCTGAGGGCGGGGGTCCCCCGGGAGTTCCGCCAGAGGGTCTGGCGCTGGATCGTACGCGCCAGAACTCTCACCCTACGCGAGCAACACCCACACCGCTACCAACAGGTAACGTCGCACACAATGATGAGAATAATATAGAATCAAATATGATTTAATGTAAACATATTATATAATCGAAGATAATATTACATTATTAACATTTAATATAATAGCCTATATTTGATTGTAAAATTATAGAATTTAATTTGATGTAAAGCAGTCGATTTCTTTACGTGGCACTATTTCCTTAAACTATGCAGCATTCACGAGACTTTATTGTTAAACCTGAGAGTGAAGTTAAACCCAGATAACTACGGCGTCGTGCTCCAGTTGAGTGTGTAATGTACCCAGTCCCTCTCCTCTGTTCGGGCTCTAGCTGTGTGAGAAGAGCCTGACATCGCCCCACCCAGCGTCCAGACAGATCCTCCTGGACCTCCACCGGACCCTCACCACCAATAAGCACTTCTCCGCCCCCTCTAGCCCCGCCCTCCAGAAACTCCAACGCATCTTATTGGCCTTCTCTTGGCAGAACCCTACGATTGGCTACTGCCAGGGACTCAACAGGTGAGGGGAAAGATAAACATGAATACCGCCTTATACCGGACACAGAGCGTCGTCGATGTCGTCTTCTTCTACAGTCTATATCTAGACTACTTTTGATTCTTGTTTTTTTCTGCTTGGAAAAAACAGTTAGTGTCAAAATGACTTTTGAATGCAATATACTCAGTGTTGACAAAAAATTGTTCATGTAATTTAAAATAAAAAAGCATCTGAAATTAAATAATCCCATACACGTTTCGCAAACAAAAATGATGCGGAAATGTCGTGACCCGGACAGATTTATAGCAGTGGCCACCATAGAAGATGAAAGGCTTCATTCGTGATTATTTTGGCGATCAAGAGACGCATTCAGAACTAGAAAATATTACCAGTGTTCAAAATAGTCTTATCTAATCAACATAAAGACTTCTGTACACAGTGTGTGTTGCGTGTCCCCCCATGACATGTCCCCCCATGTCCCCCGTGTGGTTCAGTCTGTTAACCCCCCATGTCCCCCCGTGTGGTTCAGTCTGTTAACCCCCCATGTCCCCCCATGTCTCCCGTGTGGTTCAGTCTGTTAACCCCCCATGTCCCCCGTGTGGTTCAGTCTGTTAACCCCCCATGTCCCCCCCGTGTCCCCCATGTGGTTCAGTCTGTTAACCCCCCATGTCCCCCCGTGTGGTTCAGTCTGTTAACCCCCCATGTCCCCCATGTGGTTCAGGCTGTTAACCCCCCGTGTCCCCCATGTGGTTCAGGCTGTTAACCCCCCATGTCCCCCATGTGGTTCAGTCTGTTAACCCCCCATGTCCCCCCCATGTCCCCCGTGTGGTTCAGTCTGTTAACCCCCCATGTCCCCCCGTGTGGTTCAGGCTGTTAACCCCCCATGTCCCCCATGTGGTTCAGTCTGTTAACCCCCCATGTCCCCCCCGTGTCCCCCGTGTGGTTCAGTCTGTTAACCCCCCATGTCCCCCCATGTCCCCCGTGTGGTTCAGTCTGTTAACCCCCCATGTCCCCCCATGTGGTTCAGTCTGTTAACCCCCCATGTCCCCCGTGTGGTTCAGTCTGTTAACCCCCCGTGTCCCCCGTGTGGTTCAGTCTGTTAACCCCCCCATGTCCCCCCGTGTGGTTCAGTCTGTTAACCCCCCATGTCCCCCGTGTGGTTCAGTCTGTTAACCCCCCAAGTCCCCCCATGTCTCCCGTGTGGTTCAGTCTGTTAACCCCCCGTGTCCCCCGTGTGGTTCAGTCTGTTAACCCCCCCATGTCCCCCCGTGTGGTTCAGTCTGTTAACCCCCCATGTCCCCCCCGTGTGGTTCAGTCTGTTAACATCCCATGTCCCCCCGTGTGGTTCAGGCTGTTAACCCCCCATGTCCCCCCCGTGTGGTTCAGTCTGTTAACCCCCCATGTCCCCCATGTCCCCCGTGTGGTTCAGTCTGTTAACCCCCCATGTCCCCCATGTGGTTCAGTCTGTTAACCCCCCATGTCCCCCCATGTCCCCCGTGTGGTTCAGGCTGGCAGCCGTCAGCCTGCTGGTGCTGCAGGACGAGGAGGACGCCTTCTGGTGTCTGGTGGCGGTGGTGGAGGTCATCATGCCCCTGGACTACTACACCAAGAACCTGGTGGCCTCGCAGGTCAGCACCACCAAACACACCACCATAACTCCACCCACACACCACCAACACACCACCATAACACCACCCCCGGAGTCTGAGAGGATGCACTATACTGCCTGTCTTACTCCCAAGCCGCCCTGCTCACATTAAAGAAAGGGTTAGGGCTAGGGAACATTCCCTTTAACTTAAGGCTGCCCGTCATTCCTATGGGTTTTAACTAGAGCTGTCAGTTAAACGCGTTATTAACGGCGTTAACGCAAACCAAATTTAACGGCGTTACATTTTTTATCGCGCGATTAACGCATTTATTTTATAAAAAAAATATTTTTTTTTTTTTTTTTTTTTCTTTGGCTCAAAACAAAGAAGCAGTAGCCTGACTGCTATGTTCAAATGACATTTGTTCAAAGCAGTCGTTTAATTGCACTATAGGCTCTTTTTTTGTATCGTCCTGCTTTGATCAGTGTATGTGCCAATGTTGTTATCAATAAAAAATCATTTGCACAAGGCAAGCCGATGCACTTCACCATGTTGATAAGAGAATTGAAATGAGAATAATTATGGGACAAAAAAATCAAGGGATATTTAGCATAGAAAAATAATTTGCGATTAATCGCGATTAATTAGAGTTAACTATGACATTAATGCGATTAATCACGATTAAATATTTTAATCGCTTGACAGCTCTAGTTTTAACTTAACTTAAGGACACTAACGATATTCTATTAAGAAAACATTAAGTGCCACGACTATATTTCCCAAATGCCTTTGTGTATATCTTAGTATTGAATCCTTAGTGAAGCTGATTATCCGTCAACGCAGTACTTTTTAATTTTTTTACTTTTTCTTCTGATCAAGTCATGTGTCATCTTTGCTGTTCTAAGATTGTATTTTAGATTTTAATATTTTATTTTACACTTCACCTTTTATGGGGCTGGGTCCTGCCAGGTACCTCACAATTAAATTTGATTCTTTAGGCCTTGATTCGATTTGATATTGATCAAATTGCTTCGATATCGATTCAATAATACGTGCCGATGACAAAAATACCTAAATATTATTTAGAATTAACCATTTAAAAATGAATTAACCATTTCATTGTGCTTTAACTAGCAAAAAGGGAATACACCATTGTATAGTATTGTTCCTGAGCTAAACTTGCAGCATAAAAGTAATAATCATAACATGGACAAATGTAAAAGGGCATGTACATTTAGGCATACGCGCTTTTATTTTTTAATGGAAATAATCGGAAAAAAAAAATCGGAATCGAAATTGAATCGGGAACAAATAAATTGCAGTGCATTGATGAATCGGTATTTTACCCCAGCCCGACCTTTTACACCATTTCCCTGCCCTTGCCGGGTTGTCTCCCTCGTTCAGCCCTTCGTACCGCGGTCTTTCTGCGTGATAGCATCCTCTGAACGCGGTTTGATGTGATTGATTGAAGGCGGACCAGCGGGTGCTGAAGGACTTCATGGCAGAGAAGCTGCCCCGGCTGGCGGCCCACCTCGAGGAGCACGCCGTGGACGTGTCCCTCGTCACCTTCAACTGGTTCCTGGTGTGCTTCGTGGAGAGCCTCCCCAGCGACCTGCTGCTGAGGGTCTGGGACGCCTTCCTCTACGAGGGCACCAAGGTCAGCCTCCACGCTCTAACCCCGTCCTGGGAATGAGGCTCATTAAGGTTGCTTCATGAATACAGCATGAGATCTGGGAAACGTTCTTAATTATTGAATTATTCATATTTATGATTATTGTTTACTATTTTATGTTATTTAAATCAGTTTGTTCTTCATTTTGGTTCCATTTTGCTGTCTTACTTCGTACTGCTGTAACACCTGACTTTCCACCCCGTGATATTAATAAATCATCTTTAGTCACAGACACTTTTATATAAAGTGCAATATTGTGTAGCTTTGATAACATAGCAGATCCTGCAACCTGTAGGTGTTGAGACACTTTCTTCTGTGGAACCTGAAATTCCGGCCTCATTTTTTTTGTATTTTTCACAGGTGCTATTTCGCTATGCGTTGGCGCTCTTCAAATACAAAGAGGAGGACATTCTAAAGATCCATGACAACGTTGAGATCTACCAATACCTTCGCTTCTTCACCAAGACCGTGACTGACGGGAGGTACGTGGTTGCATCATCGATATCCATTAAAACCTGCTAATATAAGCTACTATGTGTCGCCTTGGCACGAGTGGCCTTGCCCCTGGGAACTATGGCAAAATGGACCGCAGAATAGGGCCTCTGGAAAACTGTTGTCTTACCCTGCGGTATCAGTGTGGGGGTTTGTTACGGAAAAGTTATCAGAAAGGCACTGCCTAACTATCATTCTCTCAGTTCTATTTCCTCCTGCGAGTTTGTAGCAGTCGGCTCGACTGTGCCTCTATTTTTAACATGGACCAGAGGCAGACATCCACATATATAATTCACAGCTGCAATACGTGTTGAGCCTGTGAGCCTGAGGGAGTTCACTGTTCTAAACTGCTGAGGGCAGCTACTCAGCACAAACGCAAGCCACTGTATTGCCCGTACGGGTGGCCATGGAGGTTGACACAGGATATGTAGCTAACTAGTAGGAAAATAAAAAATTAAATGTTTGTTCTCTATACACTTGCCGTAGGTGACGCTGTCACCACTGCCGTCATTATTTGAACTACCAACCGTCTCAAGAATAAAGCAAACATAAAAAACAAAAGTCATGTGTCACAGTAGAAGACGCTATGGCTGCTTTCCTCTACATGTTTTCTTGGTAGCTAGCTTGCTTTCGATTTTTGACCACTAAAATGTTCTCACCCTCAATAAGGCCATAAGGATCATTAAAATTGTCTCTCACGATGTCACACGTGACCTCACAAATCATGTCCCTTTCTCCGGTGGGTTTTTCCCCCCTCTAACAGGAAGCTCACGAGCATCGCCTTCACCATGATGAACCCGTTCCCGGGCAGAATACTACGCAACCGACGTGCAGCGCACCTGGAGCGCCTGCAGGGGGAGATGCGGGAGCTGGAGGAGCAGCAGAAAGAGTTCATCTCGGAGTGTCCTGTGCAAAAGGACAAGGACCTGGACACCTTGCTGAGCGAGGATGAGGAGGAGCCTTGACGGCGCTAGAACCGGCAGACCAAGGTAGAAATAAACTTTATTGCAGAATTGCGCAACAAACGCAGACTGTTTGGTGAGCTTACGGAAAAGCACTCAACCCTAGGTATGCCGTTTGAGATATAGTCAACAGAAAAACAAAAAGTTATCTGAATGGATCCACATCGAGAGGTTATGGTTTGGACTTTGAGAATAGTTGTTTTTAACATTGTCACACCGAGGCTGAAAGCTCATGTGCTCACAGCCTAAGAGTGATAATGTTGTAAACAAGATGTTGGCAGTCTACCTGAGGGCATCCATCAACAGGATTCCCTAACAAACACCTGCTGCTTATGGACGGTCTTCCACTCACGGTTGAATCTCTTATCTAATTCGAGACTCACTCTTTTACACTTTTAATATCCGAGGCTGATAATGACAGGATTTAACTTGTTTTAGAACCTTTCAAGCTCTTTATTTAATGAATTTGTCCAGGCATGAACTTAGTCACTTTTGAAATTCTTAACCAGTATTACGTTGAGGGAAGACTGTGGTCCGCTCTTTGTGGTGAAATCTTTTCATGAAATATGAATATTGATTGTGTCTGAAAACAAGGATGTGATTGTTTAAGCTGGTCCTTGGCATAGCACCATTTATGACTGCCAGCTGTTGGCAGTTGGTCGTTTAAATTTAGGAGCATTAGGAGAGAAAAATGAAAGCTGTAAATTTGCCTCCTATTTTTTCTGCTGGAATTTGTTGAATAGCCACTTCATCTTTTACTTTAAATGCTAATAATATACCATGTACCAAATGGTTTATGTCGAGAGAGAATATCAATGATGTACAATTAAGTGTATAAACTTGTCAAAAAAAAGCCCTGGATATTTGTATGTACCGTAGGCTACAGCCTATGTTCCTTCTTACATAATTTGAATTTTCTATTTGTAATTGTTTATAAATGTTTGTTCTGTGTATAGAATTTTGTATGTATTTTTCTACTTGTTTTGTTCGGTTAACCTGCATTGTACATTAAATGTTGTAACACCTGCAGATAACATAATCACCTAATCATCCCCCTGTATAATTGTATAATTGGCTGACTCATTAATTCCCTCACCCTCCACCTCGAGCTGGTGTGTGGTGAGCGTTCTGGCGCAGATTGGCTGCCGTGCATCACCCCTAGTGGGTGCTACACACTGGTGGTGGTGAGTGATGTCCCCCCCTTCAATGTAAAGCGCCTTTGAGTGTCTAGGAAAAAGCGCTAAATAAATTCAATGCATTATTATTATTATTATTATTAACATATATTTCAAAAAGTTAAAGACACGGGTTCAAATATTGTGTTTTATTACCTTTTTTAAAAAACAAATATACATAAAAAAAACGATAAATATAAAAATCTCAAAAGAAAAGTTTAATGTTACAACTTTTTTTTACTGCAGAGAAAGTACTACAAGCCAGAACCACACCTCACAATTTAACTGACGTCTCGTCCTATATGTTAGCTTGTTAACCTTTCCCTCTGGACCAGTCTGTGTGTGCGGGCACGCGCGCGCGCACACACACACACACACACACACACACACACACACACACACACACACACACACACACACACACACACACACACACACACACACACACACACACACACACACACACACACACACACACACACACACACACACACACACAGCCTCCCCCCCGAGAGGAAGAATTTCAAGACTCAGATCTCAATTTTGTTGCTAATTAAAGCTGCTGTTCTCTAAGTTAAGTCGGTTTAATTTTTTTTTTTGTCCTAATGGCGCTATATTAACACTCTACAAAGATGGCTGATTCAGCAAAGAGCAGGATAAATTTCAGCATGCAAGCTGTCCATAGTCACGTCACATGACTTTGACAAGATACTTAGTTTACAAGCTCCACCCCTTTACCAAGAGCACTTTGGCCCCTCCCCAATAAGTGTGATAACAAATGAAGAAGACCCTCAATGCAAGCTGGAAGAATGGGTGTGATACATTGGCGGTCTACATGTGTACCCCGGCCACTAACAACCTAGTGCCTGTTTGTGATAGATATCAGACACCTGTCTTAGTGGCAAACCAAGTGGGATAATTATTGAATATGTGTCCCGAGTTGTGACAACAGAAATCGTAATGAGGGAGGGGGGGGGGGGGGGGGGGGGGGGGGGGTGCTCAGGAGAGGAGGGGCTACCAAGTGAAGCTCCGCCCCCAACAATACATTTTGGCCCCACTTCCAGCTTCCGTCCTCAGGGGATGCTTAAACAAATAACGTCTTAGGGCTGAAGCCAATCAGAGAACTGCCTTTTACGCACCAGGAGCCAAGAATCCCAAAATACTAACTACAACTGCGCAGTTCCTACCCTGAACAACCAGTTCACACAACCAGTCCCTTCTGGTGGTCCTTCCACTTGGTGTTTGTTTGGCAGAGAGACCTGAAGCTTGCTTGACGGTCTGTGGGCACAAGGGCAACAGAGAAAAGCCCAAAACCTTTTCCCAACATTTTTTTTGAAGTTTCCTAATTGTGATAAGAAACTATCCTGGAAACCCATACTGATGGTATACGTCAATGGTTATTCTGTGGGTGAATTTATGTAAAAATTTGTTTCTGAATAATGAGAGGTTTATCTGGTCCAGTGATTCTTTATAATAGACTGCAGGTGAGGCACACAACGAAATGTTTAACAAAATAAAGTTGAGAAAGCTGTTCTGTAAGACTTCACATAAGATTAACTGATTTCAGTAAAGGCGTAGATTACATTCTCGTCTTCTGAAAGGTACGAGAGGCCGCACTATCCAGAGACTATCTTTACGTAACAGAAGTTTCTATTTACTACCTGACTGACTCTGCTAAACAGTAGCAACTAGAAACACAAATAGGCCTACTTATTTCAGTGTTGAAATTAAATACCGTCAAAGTAGTGCAATTTGTAACATGCTTTGAGCATCGAGTCTTGTGGTAACATTAAGGTGTTTTTTTTTTTTATTGTTTCCATCTAACATGCTCTTATTTCATATCTAAGTCTTAGTGTAAAATGTAATGTATTCCAGAAGATAATTACACAGACTATACGAGGAATTTTATTCCAAAGCCATTTTGGCAAAATAAATGTATTTATATATGTACGTCTAATATCATATTGTCACTGAAACCATTATTTTGCAGGGTTATTTCCCTGCAATCCATATTTTAAAATGTATCCATTTTTAGAAAGATTTTTCCATTCTGGCACATAACTCCCATTTTATTTTACTCATGTTTATGAGGGAAGAGGGTTTTTTCTTAGAAAATAAAAGAAATATTGAAACAGTCAGGGCCATCTGTATCCATTAATTAATCCCCAGTGATTTACAATTTCATCCAACACGGTACACCGGGTCTAGCCGGTCTGCTATAATACACAAACCACATTAATCCAAAGCCCCATCTAGAACGTCACACGTTTTCAAATAATCATTAAGAACATTACACCCTGTGTTCATTTGAATCATGATCATCACACTGTATCCATCCTTTACAAAATGACTTATTCACAAACCCTTTCCAGAAAAAGGTAGCATTTTGTTTAGCTGGGTCAAATAAGGGGACAATCGCCTGTTTATTTTAAAATCTGCACCACCAACATCACAAGTGGGAGTGTGCAACTATGTATGACTGATAGCTCAGCCTTCCAGTTGGTACAGTCCGCGAAGTCGACAACATCAATGTTGTGGTAAAACGGGGGCCTTTGTAAAACTCTACTCCCCTCCTACCAACAGTGCACCCCTGACCCCATTACAGCCACAGAGGGACATGTGGCCCCATAAAACAGGACATTATAATCTAAAGGGCTTTTTTTTTCTTTTTTTTATCTTCAACTTGATCCTAAGGTTGTCAGAGCAACATTAAAAACCTCCAACCAAAGAGTTAGGCAGAATCAAAATAATGCTGACACCCGGGTGCTTCTTGCTGACTGATCAAGGTATTGCGATCAAATATTAAGACGGCACCTGCTGTGATGGTCACCTTGATGTGAATCCTGGCAGAGGTTGAGATGAAGAGGAGATTCATGGCTCCAACATCTTGTCTCGTTGCATCGCCCATCTCTTATCAACTTCCCAGCTGTTCCAGGACATAAAGTCCCGGATTGTATGAGGTTGAAATTAAAAAAAAAAAAAACAATCAAGGAAGACATGTTTGAGGAGCGTTTCACGTTGCAATGGGACCTGCTCTTTTATTGCAGGCTGTCAAGATCCAGCGGCCATGTCCACCTCTACAGGTTGCACTGAGCTAGGGAGCACGGGCAGGTGGTGGTGGTGGGAGGGGCTACCGGAGATCTAGAACCTCAACCATTTGGGGGACAAGCTGTTTGGCACCAGTTCAACCCTCTATCAATCAATTCATTTCAACAATGATTCAACCAACTAACGTAGTCTAGAATAAACATCCGAGTAGATGTGTGCCACTATCCGTCCTTGAAGTTTTAGGTCCACTATGGAGTAGAATGACGTCAGTCACGTCATGGTATTGCATGTCGCCATGGTCACTGAAATGAGTTGCAAAGTCTGTCATTCAAAGATAAGAGGAGTGAGAGTGAAAATGTAACCGTAACCAGAACCGGACAGAAAAATATTTTTTCAAGTAAAGATCCATAGACATGATCCACTCGATGACACGCTAAATGTCCAGCCCCACTCACCCTTTACGTTAACGTCAATAGAAAACGAAATCACGAATTCTGTTGAAACCACTACAAAGCTGCCATACCTGCAGATGACCACTAGAGGGGGCTGAAGGAGGAAGTTGGTCTTATTTCGATCAGGGCAGCCCAACAATTCAAGAAAAGTTTAAAAGAGGCGGGAGAAAGAAACATCTCAAAAGTCCGTACAGTCAGTTTGTGTTTTTACATACAGTACAGAGAAGTATTACGCTGCAAAAACGCCCCGAACATCCTCAATCATTCTGGTATAAACACTCGACACACAACAGGAGAGAGAGGGAGTAATTTCTATCGCTGCATGGTGTGATGCAGAGTCTGGGTTACTTAGTAAAGCCTACGTACTTACTGATGTATTTCAGCGGTTGATTAGAAAACACAAGACTAAGATGTGCTCTCACGATTAGGTTGTGGAAATAAAAAAACAAACCAAAAAAACCGACATCTTCGACCAAATGTTCTAGTTATTCGCTATGCAGAAGAAAAACAATAAACAAAGGTGACTCAAGACATATTAGTACAGTGTTCCAACTAGATGGCAATCGTTTTTAGTCTTATATAAAAAAGGACATCACTACGAAAAATGCATCAGCCTTTTTTAAAATATGCAGCGCTTCAATATAAAGTGCTTCATTACATTGTTATTATATTTTTTTTACAGTTTCTTATTAAAATATTGTATTCCCTGGAGTGAAACCATAGTAAACATGTTACACATTGGTAAAAATAAACATTTTGGAATGTCTTTTTTTGTAAGTCCCATTCTGTGATTTTGGTCAAGCTGAACTTGTTCCTGGAGCCTGAGAAAGGAAAGTGGGATTCCGGTTTCATTACGGATTCAACACTTATCACCACACTTCACATCAAACGGTACTCAACAGCTGTCTGGTTAGGCGTGAGTGGAGGCGAGCGGCGAGGACTATGTCGCAGGTGGAATGACGACGGGCACGGGATGAAACATGGAGCGCGACGGGTGATCGCAGGATAAATGAAAAAGAAGATAAGGATGAAGGTGTGTAGGGTGTTTGACTCCTCTGGTTGGCCCCAAAGGTGTTTTAGTCTACCTGTTGGCAAGACGCCATGAACCCGGATCCTTAATGAGTCAAATCAGAATTCTGATTCTTCAAATCATGGGATGAAAGCACCTGCCAAATCAATAGAACAGAATAGAATGGGAATTCTTAATGGAATCAGGCTTGAGATCCACCTCATGCCAGTTCTAAGACTCTTAACCGTTATCCATAAGCAGATCAATAGTTCACTTACCAGTATGACGGTGTGAAGTACTGATCTACACACCAACAACCACACACACGTACCTCACATCCTGGTACTCTCTTCGCCACTTCCTCTCCAAAACAAGCACCATGACAAGGGAAGGCACAATAAGAGCATCCACAAAGTAGCACAGTGTGTTGGCGCAAACACATGCAAGATAAAGACAAACAATATCAAAATGAAATTAAAAAAAACTTTAGTCCAAGACAGACAAAGGTTAGCAGCAACGACGATGATGATGATGATGATGATGATGATGATGATGATGATGTTGATGATGTTGATGAGTTAGCACGTTAGCATGCACGCAGGCGTTAGTCAGGTCATCCCTTAGCATGCTTTGTGGGGATGTGTGAGTGCCGCGGCCAGCTAGCCACTGCTAGCACACGGAGGCTAAGGCTGGTTTGGCGGAGGCTGGTTTGGCGGAGGCTGGTTTGGCAGGGCTGGTCTCGGCGGTCGAGGAGGAGAGAGGGGAGTGAGGCTCTTGGAGCAGGGTCACGAAGAGGAAGAGGGTGGAGGTGGGGATGTAGACACAAAGGAAGAGCATCATGTCCTGGCTCAGACATAGGATCCACGTGCTGTCCTCCGTCAGCACCCAGTCCAGCAGGACGCCCATCAGGAGGTAGTACACGTGGAACTCCTGCAGCTGCTCCCATTCCCCCCCGCCTCCGTCCAGACCCTCGCCCACCTCCACCTCCTCCTCCTCCTCCTCCTCCTCCGGCTCTTCCTTGACCTTGACCTTAGCCCCGCCCCTGCCGCTGTCACTCACCATGGGCTTCATCTCAGCTCCTTCCGACACCACCGCCTCCTTCACCCGGCTCCGCCCGCGCTCCACCACCCGCTCCAACCTCCTGCTGCTCTCCACAAACTCCTGCAGGGGGGGGGGGGGAGAGGAGGATGAAGATGAGCAGGAGGGAGGAGGAGGAGGAGGAGGAGGAGGAGGAGGAGGAGGAGGAAGAGGTGGAGGAGGTGAGGAGGAGGAGGTGAGGAGGAGGAGGAAGGGGGCATGTCCGTTCAAAAGAAGAGAAGACAAAAAGTCAGAACACCCATTGAGAGGAAGGTGGCGGGCTGGTCAGTTGGATACAACCAGGAGCGCAGGTCAACCAACGTCCTTGTTATCCGACATCACGCAACAGTTCATTTCCAGACAATTAAGGGTTAGTGTCCATTCTGCTTTTCCATCCAGGGACTTTCCCCAGGATCTACAAACCATCAGAGGAACTTTAGTTCCTGTGAAATCAGGGTCTAAAATTAGGATCTTTATTTCACAACCCCAAACAGTCCTTGCACGGGGGGGGGGGGGGGGGTGGTACTTTCGAAAAGAACTACTCTGTTGCTGTCTGGGTGTGAAAGAATTTTTCACTCAGTTTTGGATACCGACTTCCTCCGAAAAAGGAAAGAACCTTTAAAAAAAAAAAAAAAAAGTATTTTCAACTTTAGAAACTAGCGTCTCGAAAACACGGTTGTATTATAGAATCCGCACCCACTAATCATAATCCCCCACATCCACGTACTGCTCTTCGCTAGACTACTTTGGTCCATAATTAGTTAATTCTCCAAAAAATATGATATTTTGATGAGAGCATGGAGCATAGGCTCGTGTCCAGTGGCTTGAGGAATGAATCCATCAGACCTTTTCACTGCCTCCAATTTGCCCCTGCCTTGAGACCGAGGTGCAAACACAGAAAACAACAGGCTGGAGGAAACGTTTAGTTCCTTGAAAAGTAGTTCTTGGATGCAAAGAGTCCGGGTACTTTAGGTGTAAGTGTGGCTGAATTGACAGAAAGCTTTCGCCATTTTTTTAAGTTTAGTGGTTGTCTCCTAACATAGGCTTGTGATCACTCGCACATGCACAATCAATCCCATAGTAAAATGCTGAGATGTTGATTCTTATACATATGCTGAAGACCACCAAAACTGAAACTGTGATAAAGTACTTGGAGACCACTGAGACTGTAACTGTGACAAAGGACTTTTAAACCAGTCAGACTAACTGTGATAAAGGACCTGGAGCCCACTCAGTCTAACTCTGATAGAGGACCTGGAGCCCACTCAGTCTAACTCTGATAGAGGACCTGGAGCCCACTCAGTCTAACGCCGATAGAGGACCTGGAGACCACTCAGTCTAACTCTGATAGAGGACCTGGAGCCCACTTAGTCTAACTCTGATAGAGGACCTGGAGCCCACTCAGTCTAACTCTGATAGAGGACCTGGAGCCCACTCAGTCTAACTCTGATAGAGGACCAGGAGACCACTCAGTCTAACTCTGATAGAGGACCTGGAGCCCACTCAGTCTAACTCTGATAGAGGACCTGGAGCCCACTCAGTCTAACTCTGATAGAGGACCTGGAGACCACTCATTCTAACTCTGATAGAGGACCTGGAGCCCACTCAGTCTAACTCTGATAGAGGACCTGGAGCCCACTCAGTCTAACTGTGATAGAGGACCTGGAGACCACTCAGTCTAACTCTGATAGAGGACCTGGAGCCCACTCAGTCTAACTGTGATAGAGGACCTGGAGACCACTCAGTCTAACTCTGATAGAGGACCTGGAGCCCACTCAGTCTAACTCTGATAGAGGACCTGGAGACCACTCAGTCTAACTCTGATAGAGGACCTGGAGCCCACTCAGTCTAACTGTGATAGAGGACCTGGAGCCCACTCAGTCTAACTGTGATAGAGGACCTGGAGCCCACTCAGTCTAACTGTGATAGAGGACCTGGAGCCCACTCAGTCTAACTCTGATAGAGGAGCTGGAGCCCACTCAGTCTAACTGTGATAGAGGACCTGGAGCCCACTCAGTCTAACTCTGATAGAGGACCTGGAGCCCACTCAGTCTAACTGTGATAGAGGACCTGGAGCCCACTCAGTCTAACTGTGATAGAGGACCTGGAGCCCACTCAGTCTAACTCTGATAGAGGACCTGGAGCCCACTCAGTCTAACTCTGATAGAGGACCTGGAGCCCACTCAGTCTAACTCTGATAGAGGACCTGGAGCCCACTCAGTCTAACTGTGATAGAGGACCTGGAGCCCACTCAGTCTAACTCTGATAGAGGACCTGGAGCCCACTCAGTCTAACTCTGATAGAGGACCTGGAGCCCACTCAGTCTGTGACTGTAAGGCTGGCTGCGCGCCCGCCTCTCACCATGAGGGCTTTGTCCATGTAGAACTCCTTCCCCGGCGTGCCGTCGTTGTACTTGGTGTCGATGGCGAAGCACAGGAACAGGACGTCCACCACGATCTCGAAGATGGAGAGGAAGCAGTGGGCCACCAGGAAGGAGAAGAGACACACGATGAACAGCGGCAGCAGCCACTCCGCAAAGTCTCTCTGGTAGTTGAGGAGCAGCACGCCGGCGAACGCCGTGGACGTGACGATCAGCACCTGCAGGTCGGGGAGGCAGCACGGGGCGGACTCACGGCTCCGTTCAACATGCCCATGCATGAAAGAAAGGGTTCTACATCGTCTGGACGGGATTCACAGACGCTTCCTACGCAGGTAAACGTGCCCCTCCATCCTTCTGTCCCGTCCCTCCTTCACATCAGCCTTCCCCTTCTCCCATCCATCGCTCCGTCCTCCATACTCTCCAGCAGCTATCAATTCATCCAACCCTCTCTCCCCTCCATCCATCCCTCTCTCCCTCTCTCCCCTCCATCCCTCCCTCCCTCTCTCCCATCCATCCCTCCCTCCCTCTCTCCCCTCCATCCCTCCCTCTCTCCCATCCATCCCTCCCTCTCTCCCCTCCATCCATCCCTCCCTCCCTCCCATCCATCCATCCATCCATCCCTCCCTCTCTCCCATCCATCAGTCTCACCCCCTCTCTCCCTTCCATCCACCCCTCCCTCTCTCCCATCCATCAGTCTCACCCCCTCTCTCCCTTCCATCCACCCCTCCCTCTCTCCCATCCATCAGTCTCACCCCCTCTCTCCCTTCCATCCATCAGTCCACCCCCCGTCTCTCATCCTGGTCTATCTACCCAGCACACACCTTCCCCAGGAACAGGACGAAGTCGCCCACGGCGTTGATGGCCGCCACCCTCAGAGCGTTCTCCACCAGGATGACGAAGGCATCGCGGGCGGAGGTGCAGAAGCTGGTGCTGTTGATGGCGGTCGCTGCGTAGGCGTTCTACACCCAGAGGGATGAAGAGAGAGAGAATGCTGAGTCACAGCTATCAAGCTAGCTTACATTTGAGATTTTTTCTTCGGTCTGCCCGGTCATGTGTGCCGGGAGATTAAATGTCATGGTGTGTTTGACAATGACTTTCATTAAAAATATTCGTAGGAGTCCCTTTATGGACGGGAGAGTGCAGTGAGACAGCAAAGTTGGTTGAAAGATTGAGGGAACAACACGTAGTACACTACTGCAGATCAGAATCAAACCACCATGTGGTACATAGGCTACCCGACATGTACTGGGGTACTCTATATCATGGCTTTATTGAATACCGTTGCCATGTGTGAAATCAGTGAATAGATGAACTGTGTTGAGATCAGGGATTATGTGTGTAGAACTTGTGGGAGAGGGGGAAAATGGTTCTTGCAAACATGTAAGCCACTTTGTAGAGCGTTTAGGCCTCATGTGTCTGAGAGAGAAAGAGAGCGAGAGCGAGGTAGGGAAATTAAGAGTTTGAGATGCAATAAAGTGATAAACATGCGTAGGTAATGATGAGATAAAAAGAGCAACGAACAAAGAGGAACAGGGTGCCAACTGGAAGAGAGGGTTAAAAAAAAGAAGGGTGAAAGTAAAGGGTGCATAAACACCCAAAATAAACCAACCTTAAATGAAAACACAGAGCCAACTGGAACGGAACAAAAAAGATAAAAGTACGACAGAACCGCGAACGGAGCGAACTTATTGGCGGCGGTACCTGATTGAGATAGTTGAGGCACTTCTCCAAACACCACAAGCAGCAGATGCAGGTCTTCAGCAGACAGCGGGCGCACGCATTCTCCTAACATAAAGAGAGAGAGGGAGAGGGGCGTGGAGCGATGGAGATGGAGCGAGGATGAGGTAGTCGGGCGGATGATTAATGAGGAGGAGGAAAGGGAGCGAGGGGGATGAGAGAACATCAGAGGAGGGAACCCGGGCTTGTCACTCAAGAAGCTTCCCGCCGTCTCCCCTTTGAAGACAGGACCAGGAAGGGGACGAGACACCTCTCGCGGGCGGCTTTACCGGCTGCCGCTGGAGGCGGTGCTCTTTCAGACCTCAATTATTTTATGCTCTGCGGTGACCAGAGGTGGAACATCCCGGTTTAACGAGTAGAAACTCCTTCCCACTCGCGCTCAAGCACTGTCTGAATCAGATCATTAGCACCACATGCTAGCAAACTGAGCCCACTCACTGCGCAGGGTGGTGAGAACCGGGGACTCTTGTTTACTTTGGGTGAACGTGCTTTTATCTCCCCGATAGGCCCAACACATTCCCCTTGTGAGAATTAAAACGCATTGCACCTGAGTGTGAAGTTCATGGGTACCCTGGAATTCCAGAGTTCTCGCGAGGGCACAATTTGAATTTGCTCAGCGAGCACTATACTCACTCCCCGATTCCCCTGGCCCAGAACATTAACCAATGACATCGGTGTATCTGAAATAGGCGGGCCGAAAGTCGTACAGAGTGAGATGGGCAACCGGACTGTTGATGGCACCCCTCTGGATTCTGATTGTAAACAGCTGTTGACCTCACTTCTGTATTCATAGATAAAGCATCCATGGGGAAGTGTACCTTTCCTTTGAGCTGGTTGTGGAGGTACATGAGGACGAGGCGCGGGACCTTGACCAGCGTGATGATGAAGGAGCCCTTGGCAACGGTCCCGAGGTGGTAACGGAGCAATCGCAGCACAGACGACAGGATGGGAGTCAGCGGGAGGCGGTTCTTATCCCTGAACGGAAACAGAAACACATAAAGTAGCATTGATTACCCGAGAGGGACGTGAGAACCAAAAGGACAGGGTAAATAACTTTTGGCGACAACAGGATCAGGGTCTTCAAGAAATTGTCGTAAGCAAGAAACCCATGATATGCACTGAACAGGTCTGGAGCTGAGCTGAATTCTCTAGAGCCATCAGTGCCACTTTCGTTCTTTCACTCTCAGACATACTATCTCCATGGTTACAGCATCTATTGTCACTGCATCTCCGTTGTTACAGTATCTCTCCTTAGTAACTGCATCTCTCCCTAGTAACAGCATCTATCAGTATTAACAGCACTGCTTCTTGACAGTATCTCCATCATGCCAGCATCTCTCCCTCATAAAAGCCTGTCCCCCTGGTGTAAGCATATGTCCCTGACGACAGCATCTCTCCCTGGTAACAGCATCGGCCTCCAATTACAGCAACTCTCCCTAGTAACAGTCTCTGTCCCCAACTACAGCATCTCTCCCTAGCAACAGCATCTGTCCCCAACTACAGCATCTCTCCCTAGCAACAGCATCTGTCCCCAACTACAGCATCTCTCCCTAGTAACAACATCTGTCCCCAACTACAGCATCTCTCCCTAGTAACAACATCTGTCCCCAACTACAGCATCTCTCCCTAGCAACAGCATCTGTCCCCAACTACAGCATCTCTCCCTAGCAACAGCATCTGTCCCCAACTACAGCATCTCTCCCTAGTAACAGCATCTACCCCTCACTACAGCATCTATCTTTGGTTTCAGCATCTCTCCCCAGTTAGGAGTCTGCATCGACCCAAAGCAAAGCACGCAACAGCCCAGTACGGCACCGTAGGTTACGTTGCACTGTGTAACTGTGACGGCCCACCTGGTGAAGTAGTAGGTGACCACGGCCCCGGCCACGGTCATCTGCTGGCAGGCCAGGATGAACTCGCTGATCCACACCAGGCCCACGGCGTGGTACCAGGTCAGGTACTGCAGCGTGCCCGTCAGACGGAACTCTGTGAGGCCCGTCTCCTCGCTCTGCTGAGGGTTCCCTGGAGAGTACAGAACCGAACGCCGGTCGGGTGAGACAGAACAGAGAGCGAGAGAGAGACAGAGACAGAGACAGAGACAGAGACAGAGAGAGAGCGAGACAGAGACAGAGACAGAGACAGAGACAGAGAGAGAGAGAGAGAGAGAGAGAGAGACAGAGACAGAGACAGAGACAGAGACAGAGACAGAGAGAGAGAGAGAGAGAGAGAGAGAGAGATCCCAGCAAACCGAGTGGAGGGAAACGGGCCGAATGAAGACGGACCACAGAGAACGGCCTCGGCCTCGGCTGAGGGCTGAGGCGTTTGTTACACTTTGCTCAGGTTGGAAGGAAACAGGTGAAGCTTAAATTGATCGATTATTGCCTGGAAAGAATTATGAAGTGCCCGCATACGCACGTAGAGGTACTACAAATGCCCAGACACACACACACACACACACACACCCCCCCCCCCCCCCCAGGTGGGGACGTACCGGTGGTCCCGAGGAACAGCAGCACGAGGACCCAGTAGATCCAGAAGACCAGCAGGGCCAGGAAGGTGCAGAAGGGCTGCAGCGTGAGCAGCGGCAGGTGGATGAACACCTTGCCCGCCACGTGGAACAGGGCGATGGTCAGCGCGACACGCTTCCTCATGAACAGCATCAGCAACAACAGGATCACCTGGAGGAGGAGGGGGGGAGGAGAGAGAGAGAGAGAGAGAGAGAGAGAGAGAGAGAGAGAGAGAGAGAGAGAGAGAGAGAGAGAGAGAGAGAGAGAGAGAGAGAGAGAGAGAGAGAGAGAGAGAGAGAGAGAGAGAGAGAGAGAGAGATTAGGAGTGAGAGAGGGGAAAGCGAGAGATTCAGAGAGAGAAAGGTGAGACAGAACAAAGGAAGTTAAAAACAGAATGATCAAAGCATTATAACAAAGGTAAACACTCAAAACGTGGTACATTGTTTTTATTGAATATACAAACTGCTCTATTTTTTGGTGAACTGCGTTAGTAAGAACTGGATAAAACTGGATAGAACAGGGTGAAACAGGATGGATAGAACATGTTAAAACAGGATAGAACCTGATAAACAGGCTACAACAGGATCGATAGAGATGGATAAAACAGGTTACAACAGGGTGGATAGAACTGGATAGAACAGGGTGAAACAGGATGGAAAGGACAGGATAAAACAGGATACAACCGTACAGAACAGGATGAAACCGGATAGAACAAACATATAATAATAATAATTGATCCGTTTTTTATAGCGCTATTCTAAATACTCAAAGACGCTTTACAAATAAGAAAGGAATACATACAGACAGTACAGACCATCAAACAAAAGGGAAGAAATGAACACCAACACAACAATAGGCGACACATTAAGAGAGCGGGAGAGAGTGGAAGATGGCGGAGGATGATTTGTCAAATGTTGTAGTTGCTCCTGAAGAGATAGGTTTCAAGTTGGCTTTTGAAGGAACAGAGTGTATGGTTCTTCTACATTCTGTGTTCTGAGGGTTGAGACGTACCGTGAAGACGGTGGCGGAGGCAGCGTAGACCAGAAGGGCCTGCCTCTTGTCCAGGTCCAGCTCCGCCTCCTCGCTGGTTTCCTTGGCAACCCGGGGCGCCGTGGTGTTGGAGAACAACCGGTGGTCGATGTACAGCCACCACAGCACGCTCGTTCCGGCTGAGAACACATCGACCGCACGGACCACTGTCACGTAATGTCTGTCAAACGAGCTTTTAACTAGAATTATCACACAACCTTTAATGCACTTACTCCGAATTAAGACTTAAAAGGTATCTTTGGAAATAATTGGTTTGGCTGATTTTGTTGAAGGTAACCAGGCATAAAATGGATTTTCTGACATAAAGCTTTTACATCAGATGTATTAATGGCCCTTTTGGCAAGAACCATTAAACCAAGACATCTGTGTGGCTCTTCTCTCAAATCAATTCCTTCGATCAACGTATCCCTCGGTTTATTAGAAAGTAAAGAAAAACAAAACTTATTTTTGGTGGGACAGGAAGTGACCCCCCTTTGACCTGGCAGTCAGACAGGAAGTGACCCCCCTTTGACCTGGCAGTCAGACAGGAAGTGACCCCCCTTTGACCTGGCAGTCAGACAGGAAGTGACCCCCCTTTGACCTGGCAGTCAGACAGGAAGTGACCCCCCTTTGACCTGGCAGTCAGACAGGAAGTGACCCCCCTTTGACTTGGCAGTCAGACAGGAAGTGACCCCCCTTTGACCTGGCAGTCAGACAGGAAGTGACCCCCCTTTGACTTGGCAGTCAGACAGGAAGTGAGCTCACCGAGGGAGCCCAGGACGACCATGGCGGTGAGGATCCAGACCAGCACGGCCGAGATGTAGCGGATGATGACCATCAGGATCATGGAGAGACCTGCAGGCAACAGACAAAGACACACTGTCCATCAGTCCCTCCAGGGGTTGGCGGACATATTTGGTAGGCGTTGCGTTTGAAAATCCAGATTCTTATGAAAAACTTGTGCAACGTCTTTTGCAATGCTTTGTGTGTTTTTTCTTTTCGCCACACCTCTTCGGCTGACATTATAGCACGTTCGTGTGGCTTGGCCATCTTCGTCATCATTATAGCTGGTGTCGAGACTAATAGCAGAAAGAAAAGTCTCCCTTTCAACGAAATAACAGCAATTACCTGTCATTTCTGTAGCTCTGAATGCGGCCTATTGGCAGTCTTAGTGCCTACCAAACTAACCCTACACATCCCTCTTACGAAAGGGCACTTCTTGAACTGATATACAGCAGACGAACTCGCTAATTGTGAACAGAACAGCTTAGCACTTTGTAGCATTGTAGTCATTAAGAGTGTCGCAAACTTCAACCCCCACAAAAACGTGTTTCAGCTGGTGTGTTGGCCTCCTGGCCAAACCGTCGTTGTAAACAAGAATCTGTTCCCAATTGACCTGCCTGGTTAGCGATTGGTTGAGTCCATACATAGATATTATACCACCTCCCCACATATCACCATGACGAGTGATCTCGTCTCGAATCCTCCGGCTCCCCACAAGGCGAGTTCATGTCCACCCGCCTGACCCTGGAAGATACTCTCCAGGGGGACGCTGACACAATGACTCAGCGCTTTTTAATTTCTGTTTCCATGGAGCGCTGCCATTTCCTTGGCTGCCGCTGCGCGATCTGCCGACCGGGCTCAAGCTCAGCAACACAGCAGCGAAACAGCTGACACCACCATCATTAAAGGGGCCACGACACCCTAGCTCCACCTTGTGCTGCGGCCGTGAGAGAGGCATATCGGTCACGAGTCGATGTGAGGGTAACTCTTTGTTGATTCAATTCATCCTGTTCCTGTTCATGATAAATGGACTGCATTTTGATACCGCTTTTCAGAGCGCTGGCCACTCAAAGTGCAGTCAGCCATGCGAGGTGACAGCCGGTCGGTGGGAGAAGGTAGATCTAGGCGTCCTTCAGGCACACTTAGAAATGCTTTAGTATATGTTCCAAGCCTATGGGTGGCGCTGTTTCTCCACCAAAAAAAGAAGACGACGAGGCGGAGCAAGCCTGCTGTATACAAACATACAGTCGAGGAGGAGGAACCGAAGAAGAACTACAATAGCCGATGTTTAACCTTGTGGATTGACCAGAAAATACTTTTGAATTCACAGTTAGTAATTCAATGTAAGGGCTGTATCTAAAGCTTCAAAAATAATACAAATCAAATCAAACAAAAACTAATTAGACGGAAATAGAAAAACAGGCCTGCATGGGTCCTGGGGTACCACAGGTTCTGCTCACCTAGAGCCAGCAAACAGAGGCCGATGATGATCTCCTTGCTGGCCATCACGCCGGCGATCAGGCGGTGCAGCACGCTGTTGTCGCTGACGAACGTCACCACCGCCTCGGCGAACTTAGCGTAGCAGGAGACGTCGACGGGCGTGCAGCGGTTGAACACCGGCAGCGCTTTGCTGAGAGAGCCAGAACCAGAGACAAAGACGGAGCCAGAGCCAGAGAGAGAGAGGGGGGGGGTGGAAGGTAGGACAGGGATATGCAGATGAGGTTGCGGGACATGGCTGACCCCTAAGCTGTAGATATTTGATTACACTACATTTTTTGATTTAACGATTCTGAAGGGTAAAGGTCCCTCTATATAAACAGACCGCCACGTTATTTGTCGCCACTAGCTTAGCCCGGCCAACAGGGCCGCTGGCAGCGATTTATATCACAGACAGATGTTTGACAGATTGGATTAGAACGATGTGGGGGGAAGCAGATGCACAAGCAGTGTCAGCAGAGTGCCACCCGAGCCGTACCTACCTGGGGGGGACGGGAAGCTTGGGGCACTTGTCGAACCTCTCTGGGAGGCCGGGGTACTTATGCCCCGCCAGCTCGTAGGAACACAGCTCCGATCCTGCAGGAGGCACGGGTATCAGTAACAAGCATGACAAACTACAGCTACACTGATGTCCTCACACATTGTGTTGGATATAATAAACGAGCGGCTTAGTGTAGCCGGGTTAGTGAAATGGTTGTGTATTTGGAAGGTCTGATAAGACATTTAAAAATACCATCCACTGTGGACAACACAAGTGGGAGTGTCCAACCAGACTTATGATGGATGGCTCAATCCCACGCCCCCGCCTGTCGTGTGGTTAAACATAATTCTCCAGATTGAAGACCGCTCGGAGTAAGATACAGCGCACCCACAGTGTTAGCTGACAGTATTAGTTGACTAAGTGGGGGACAGGGAGACAGGGGACCATAGTTCCAGCTGAGGCACACGCTGTCACATGACCGACCCCCACCCCCCCCACCCCCCCCACAGGCATCTTGGCAGTGTCGCGGGCCAGAGAGGACCTAACAATAGGAGCTGCACAGGCAGAGGTGGGACTGGACTTAACGCAGCCTTTGTTAATGTACTGCCACACAGAGCCCACTGAGAACATCTGTGTGTGTGTGTCAGTACGTGTGTGTGTCTCACGCCTGAGCTGTGTGTGTGTGTCATCCATCTAACTTCTGCCTCTCTCTCTCTCTCTCTCTCTCTCTCTCTCTCTCTCTCTCTCTCTCTCTCTCTCTCTCTCTCTCTCTCTCTCTCTCTCTCTCTCTCTCTCTCTCTCTCTCTCTCTCTCTCTCTCTCTCTCTCTCTCTCTCTCTCTCTCTCTCTGCACCAATGGCTCCTTACAGCTCAACGGTTGGCTAACGAACTACAGAGAAAGAGGTTTCTTCCGGCAGAGAGAGGGTGTAAATGTAAAGTAGAAGAACTCAACATTCCCCCTCTGGGATTGCTAAATCTGCTCTGATACAACCAATGTAATTATCTAATCGTCATTGCGTTCCACATTGCTATGCTTCCTCCACAGTGAATGTCTTCACACCCGTCATGTTAATACGTCCCCCCCACCTGGTGGGGACGTGTGGTCCAACGACACCACCACTGAGAAGGTGCGCCAGGCTAACGCTCTCGGGACGGTTACCACCGTTATACGACATCACCAGCTGATTGATGCTTCAGCGCAACTGAGCCATGTATTGAATCCATATCCAATACCTGGTCACCTTCATGTACTTCATTCAGGCTCCTTGTAAACAGTGAGGCCTTCTCTTATTGGTTGGTCTGATGTTTTAATTCTTAGTTCCACCTGCTTGTGTGCTTCTTACTGCCGGTCCGAACGTCCATCGTGTCATGGACCTCAGTGCGTTGTTCTGTGGGTGCGCACGGGACCGACCAGGCCGTTGAACTGCCATCACACAGTGTGAGAGGAGGGTATGGCTCACCGTTGAGCATGGCGAAGGTCTTGAGGTCCTCGTAGGTCTTCATCTCCTCGCCGGGGCAGAGCGACACGCACAACGCCAAGGACTTGATCTTCCTCTGGACGATGTCGATGTTACAGGGGTCCAGGAAGAAGACGTATCTAGGGGGACGGCAGAGCAGACCAACGGCCATGATGAGAAAATCTGAAGCTTCAAGAAGATCATTATTATTATATTATTATACATCATTACATTATCATACGTCATTACTGCGCAGGTAGGGGTTAGACAGTGAACACAGAAACAGGTCATTAAGGAGCAGGTAGGGGTTTAGCATCTTGCCCTAGAGCGCCTTCAGGTTATTTGAGGACATTAGGGGTGGAACCTAGTACCTAAGTTATGACTGGCAGTCGAACACACTTACCACTAGACTATCTTAACACACTGGGAGATAATGAAGCTGTGGTCCACATCAGACCAAACCATTAGCTGGGCTGGTTCTATTTCTGCGGTGGGATTAATTGTTTCCTGCATTTCCTCTCTGACGAGTAACAACAGAACCCAGACTGGCGGTCATTACATTTAACTCTGTAGATGTGGATGATCTCTGGATCAAACAGGAAGGAAATGTCGAGGAAATGTATATAGGCATGCTTTCATAAAACATTTACTCAATGATTAAGGAGGGTCTGGGTTTTCTTCAGTACACAGGCACAGGCAAGCACACACACACACACACAAACACACACACAGACAAACACACATACAGAAAGTGAAGGGGGGGGTAGAGTATGAGCAGTGGTATGTGGTAACATTGAACAAAGAAAACTTTTTGATTCTTCGCAAGGCTCAGCGAGGAAGCTTTCATTGGTCTCAACAAAAGGAAAGACACAAGCACAACATTTCGCATTCAAAAACCAATACTCCCCCCTTCCACCCCCAGCAAGACCAGCCAAAGATATTAAGGAGAAAGGTCGGCATGCCAAAGGTGGGGAGCGAGCGTGTGACCAAGACACAACAACAAACACTATTGGAGAGCTGACCTACGTAGCCCCGGCCCCGGCCCCGGCCCCGCCCACTGTGTTATGACTCCAGGGGCCAGACAATCATTCCTTCATGGATAGATGATGATAAAATGCAGTGTGGAGAGAGAGAGAGAGAGAGAGAGAGAGAGAGAGAGAGAGAGAGAGAGAGAGAGAGAGAGAGAGAGAGAGAGAGAGAGAGAGAGAGAGAGAGACAGCGAGAGAGCGAGAGCGAGAGAGAGAGATGAGGCCATCATCCCAGGCACAGAGCCAACGGGGGGGGGGGGGGGGGGGGGCTTATAATGGAGGGCTTCATGGGAGGTCATCTGTCTGACACACTGTACAAGCAAAGGGGCCGGCCACACACCGACAACAAACACATAAACACACACAGTTGTCCTATGAGGTGTCCCATGGGCTACTAAGGGCAGTGTGCCGCATGAAGCCAGACACATGCAGACACTTGCATGTGTCGCAGGGGTGGTCACACTTAAATATACAGGACCCGGCCAGGTTCTGGACCAACAGGCCCGGAGACAAAGGTTCTGTACCTCCTGGCCAAACAAAGGTTCTGGACCTCCTGGCCCAGACACAAAGGTTCTGGACCTCCTGGCCAAACAAAGGTTCTGGACCTCCTGGCCAAACAAAGGTTCTGGACCTCCTGGCCCAGACACAAAGGTTCTGTACCTCCTGGCCAAACAAAGGTTCTGGACCAACAGGCCCAGAAACAAAGGTTCTGTACCTCCTGGCCCAGAAACAAAGGTTCTGTACCTCCTGGCCAAACAAAGTTTGATCCCTAGTGTGGGCCACTACACACATACATAATCACACCACAAAAACAGCATCTTTATGTATGCACATACATATTATTTTGATTTGTATATGATATAGGTTTGAGTTTGGATTTTATTTGTTCTTGTAAAATAATAATAATAATAATAAATGGGTTTAGCACAAGAGAACAACAAATTAAGAAACTGAGATTTTGATTAAATCTTCAGCCAAAGGATTTTTTAAGGCATCTATGTGTCTCTCCATGGTCTCTGTGTTTGGTTTCTGTGTGGCTGTAGATTAGATATTGCCTCGGACATTGCACCAGTTCTGTCACAACAGAACTCAGTTTGTGTTGAATTGGAACAGCCTCGGTTATTATTCCTCATGGTCCAATCTGATCTGTAATGGGGTTTTAACCATCTGTATCCTGAGGCATATGTCAAATTAAATTGAAATTATAGTTAAGGAGGAGAGTACTACACTTTTGTTTATGATTCGATTGTGAGCTTGCCCTGATAAATAGAGGTTTATATTGCTGCCATATAAAAAAATAAACTATAAATGACTCAAATGACTGAGATCTCAGTGACGGTCATGGTGGCTTTGAAGTAGGGCCAAGATAAAACAAGAGTTTGTCAGTGTTCCAAGAAAATATAATCTGTGGATCCTAAAGCCAATCTCCTGCAGAGGGCGGAGAGCGAGAGACAGAGAAGCAGACAGACGGACAGATCAACGGACAGAGAAAGAGAGAGAGAGCGAGAGACAGACAGGCAGACAGACGGACAGATCAACAGATCGAGAGAGAGAGACCAAGAGACAGAGATGCAGACAGACGGACAGATCAACAGACCGAGAGAGAGAGAGAGAGAGAGAGAGAGAGAGAGAGAGAGAGAGAGAGAGAGAGAGAGAGAGAGAGAGAGAGAGAGAGAGAGAGAGAGAGAGAGAGAGAGAGAGAGAGAGAGAGAGACAGACAGACAGACAGACAGACAGACAGACAGACAGACAGACAGACAGACAGACAGACAGACAGACAGACAGACAGACAGACAGATCAACGGACAGAGTAGGGGAGAGAGATAAAGAGACACAGATGCAGACAGACGGACACATTAACAGACCGAGAGGGTGAGAGAGCGAGAGACAGACGGACAGATCAACAGACAGTGAGAGAGCGAGATGCAGACAGACAGGCAGATCAACAGACCGAGGGACAGAGATGCAGACAGACAGGCAGATCAACAGACCGAGAGACAGAGATGCAGACAGACGGACAGATCAACGGACCGACAGAGAGAGTGCGAGAGTCGCCGAACGCACCAGAGGCATAGAAAGAGACAGAAAGAAAGAGCAAGGAAAAGAGGGAGAGAGAGACCGACACACAGAGAGAGAAAGTGAGGAGGAGGTATGAACGACAGCTGTATGGACTCTAATTGAACCCCAGACAGCTGCTGCTTCAGTAGGCTCCAGCGTGCGGCCCGATGCCACATCCTCTCCTGCCGATTACACCGCGCATGCGTTGCTGTATACGCAAGAGTGTTTGCATGTGCAAGAGTGAGCGTGCATGTATGGGCGGCTGTGAGGGTGCACGTACTGTGTGTGGGTGTGTGTGTGCGTGCGTCAGGGTGTGTTCGTGTAATAACAACAAAGTGGCCAATAGCAGCATCTCGACATGTGGTAATGTTCCCTAATGGCTGTTTAATGTGCTGATTAAGGACCGCTGGAGCATCTCCTCGCCCGCATCCAAAGACAAAGGAACACACACACCAACACGCGTGTGCGGTGCGGTAGTGGTCATTGTGTCGCAAACGATGCCATGCCATGGATGGCATGAGGCCACGGGCTTCATCCCCGGTAATGGTTGCTGTTGCTGCTGCTTGTGGGAGTTTTCAGCAAGGCCCAGGGAGGAGTCAAAAGCAGGTAATGGAATTCAACGCGAGTCCGCTGGTGTTCAGCGAGTGTGGGCCGGGCTGCAGACAGGGAGCCGAACGGCGGGACCGCCCCGAGCTAGATCGGTATCCGTTCGAGCCGCATGCTCAGCATGTGACCACCTCCACGCCCCCACACACACACACACACACACACACACACACACACACACACACACACACACACACACACACACACACACACACACACACACACACACACACACACACACACAGTAACGATCATGGAGTTGAATGACTGATTGGTTGAATCATCATTGCGACAACCAAAGACTTATTACAGCTCAAAGCAAATCAACCTATTTGCCTTAGTTGAAAAGTACCGGGTTCAATCCCCAATGTCTGTAAGCATGCCTGAGAAAAGGCTAGATACCCTAACCCCTGCTACCTAATGACCTAGAAGGTCACATACATGACACTCTGAATAAAAACACAAAAGTGTATTTTAAACAAATATATTAAAATTACCTACACGATATAACTAAAGATATGGGTACGTAGGAGAATGAGGATGTTTCTTTTTAAATAGAGTGAATTTATCAATCGACAATATTCCAAAGTAACTGTAATTAATTTGAAAACGTGCAAAACATTCTACCACACACACACACACACACACACACACACACACACACACACACACACACACTTGAATCTCCATCCAACATAGCAATACTTAGCTGACCACTTCGTTGGTTTGCTGCGTACTTATAGTTAATGATAGTGAACAGATGTTTTCTGAAGGCGGAGTCCAGAGTTGCTCTGCGGCATTCAATCAGTCACAGGTGGAAGCCTCACAAACTTTGATATTTAGACTACATGCTTGTTATGCAGTTGTGGTTAATATTTGCCAACTTGATTGTGTTTAGCCCACCTATCCTTTGTATCAACATTAGAAACATTTCGGAAATAATTGTTTGTTTGGAAAAAATGTTCCACACACAGCATAGGCACTATCTATGCCAGGGATGGGCAACTTTCATGACAAAGAGGGCCACATTTTTCATCGTCACCATCAGAGGGCCACATGACTGCGCACTTCAAGCTGAGAGAAGCTACAACATTTTTTATTTGGTAGATATGATTTCCTGTATTCTGGTGCATTTTGGGGATGGCCACTACCTAAAAAATCTTCCAGATTCATAACCTATGTACGGTATGTTAATTGAACAAACATACATTATTTCATGTTTTCCATGCTCAAACAGACACATGAATGGTTAATATTTTTATCAGTGCAAAGGGCTCACATACATCATCATTCAATGATGTCTCAAAACTGAAAAACATCGGCCCAACATTAAGTGCAACAACTCAATGAACTCAAACCCAACAAGCATGATATACATTGCAGTTGTAGCAGTTGTAGTAGTTGTAGTAGTGACTCAAGTGGAAATCTTTCATGACTGATATCGTTTCTAAGCAAACTAGACACATGGGTTTGCCTTTGAATTCGATGAACAGATACTCTGCTTCTCATCTTTCTTGACCGAGTTTTCTGTAACTCGATCAAGTTTTTTTAAAAGTTTTTTATTAAATTAAAAATCTATATAAATACTGTATGTGTGGGCCTGACTGAGTGAGGATGCGGGCCGTATGCAGCCCGCAGGTCGCCAGTTGCCCATCCCTGATCTATGCAATACAATACACGTGCTGCAAATGGTTGATACGTTTATGGAAAAAAGAGAATTCAAACAATGATTTGGTGAGAAATTTGCTTTGCCCACACTATTCTCTGAGATATGGATAAATATATACTTTTTCCCCCAATGCTGTGCAAGAGTCAAATGGCTGAGTGGTTAGAGCACTCGCCCTGATAGTAACAGGTTTGGATGTTTGTTTTCCACCGGTTCAAGCCCTGCCAGATGTTTGTTTCCTCAGTGCTAATGATCGATTTGTGATGTTTGAAGTCTGTCGATCTCTTAACACTACCTAGGCTGTGTATTTCCCTCCTCCTTTTGACAGGGGGGCAGTATATTGTGTTGTTGCTGCAGTGGATGCATGTTTCTTGATACAGGCCTAGCCTATTATTATTTTTTTTTTTAATTGTAGGCTATCACTGAATACACTTGTAAAAGTAACAGAGTAAAAGTACAAAAGTCACTTGTAAAAGTAACAGAGTTGTTACTTTTTTTATATATATATTTGTAAGTCATCAAATTCCAGAGATGATTCACTCCCTAACATTTGGAGGCGGAACTACACTAACTCGGAATGCTAATTGCATCAAAAAGACAAAGAAGACTGAAATCGGTCATGTGACCATGAATACATCCCTAGAGCCGTTGTAAATAATTTGCCTTTTTACAATGTGAGTAACAGGACCCAGCCAGAATATGTTGTCGGGAAAAAGTCGGGAAGCATTACCTAACCTAGTGCTATGAAGTTGAATAACTTCGGAGCTTCATATGTAGGTGAAATAGTTCTGGGAAACACTTTCCTATTAACTGTTGAGTCCCAAGAGGTAGGTTGCTAAGGAAGTTAGCAACTATGCTTTAGGGAACCGTAGTTGGGAAACAAGCTCCTTACTTACTTTTCTCGTTGGTGTCGTTGGAGTAAAAAAACACCAAGTAAAGAAACTGTGTCCTCTAGGGACCAATGAGGAAGCAGATATATCTAGTAGCTAGCTTAGCCCAAAGGTTCTGAATACCATGTAGTAGGGCCAGGGCCGTCGTAAAGGGGTGAAAAGTGATGACGATTCTAGGGGCCCACAGCCCAGGGGGGGCCCATTGCAATAAAATAATAATAAAGTAAAAAAATAATAATAAAAAAAAAAAAGTAACTACCAGCCCATAGTACTAGGCCCCCCCCCCTATCGTGATTACGATTATTGGGTCAAAGGATCTCCAAACTAATAAAATATAGTTTAAACTATATTCATTTTATTCATTAAATGTTTTAGAGAAATTGCAGAACAGCTGGATACTTATTTGGACATTATTTTCGATTTTCTATCCCTCCACATTTTTGGGAAAAAAATGCTTAATAAATGCACAATGATTTCAAACTCAAAAATAATCGTTTGTAAAATCGTGATTGCAATATTGACCAAAATAATCGTGATTATGTTTCTTCCATGATCCCGTAGCCCTAACGTGGGCGTTCTTAAGTGAGATGGCCGAGCCCCTGCATGCCCAGTGAAAGAACCCCCTCTAAAAGCATGCTGCCTGATGGACGGGGATGGTTTACTGGGGGCCCTGTTCTGGCTGTCCACCTGAAGGGCCCGGGGGCGGTCTAGGAGCATAAGGGCCTGCTGGCTGTGCTCTCCATTGAGCTGGATACACAAACTCTACGTCGGGGAGCTAAAAACACCACCACCACCACCACCACCACCACCAAGGTCATGACAGTAGGGAGGGAGGGGGTTTCACACCTTCATATGGACCCTGGGGGGGGAGACAGAACCCGACCCCACTGTCCTGACCAAGGTCGGTCCAGTCCAGAGCGGAGAGGGAGAGATGGACGGACAGACGGACAGCAGGCGACCCTATCAGTACACAGCATCGAGGAACTGTTATAAACTGTTATAAACTGTTATAAACCATATGGATGGATGCAGAAACAATTCAATTCATTTTGAGTTACATTATATATAGTATATTATATGTTATTATATATATGTTATGAAATGACAATAAAGTTGTCGTATTTTCTGACAATTAAATAACCATTTACCATTCATTAAGTAGTGTAGCAAACACCTTTGTCCAAAGTGATCTAATTCACATCATCCCATTCACACCATCAAGGAGCATCGTGGGATCCAACCCGGAACCCTTGCCACTAGCTTAACCGGCATCTACTTGGTTATATAAAAAAACTATTGTTGCTCATTATCCTATTGTTGACTGCCTTGATTTCAGCTTTATCGTAGGTCTCTGTTTTAGAGTGACTGGCCCTTTAAAACACCTTCACCATCTTTCGACAGCTGAAGGGGATTATGGGAAATGGTGTTTGGACAGTTGGCTCCGATTCCTCCCAACATCAGCACATCAGAAGCCATCTGCTCCACGTTGGAACCAGCTGGCCGAAAACTAGAACAACACAATCCTTCAGACGAATCGAGAACAACAGGACAACTGCATGAAAAATAAATGATAGTACAAGAGGTCTGAAAAACGACAAAAAACGCGGAAGAGAGCGAGAGAGGAAAGAGTAAAATAAAACAAAAAAGGGGGCACGGCTAAAGAAGGAGGTCATGGGAAGTAGAGCGGAAAATAAAACCGCGGGACAGGACAGGACAGGAGAAGAGAGATAGAGGGACTGGTGGAGAGATAGAGGGACTGGTGGAGAGAGAGAGAGAGAGAGAGAGAGAGACAGAGAGACAGAGAGACAGACAGACAGACAGACAGACAGACAGACAGACAGACAGACAGACAGACAGACAGACAGACAGACAGACAGACAGACAGACAGACAGACAGACAGACAGACAGACAGACAGACAGACAGAGAGAGAGAGAGAGAGAGAGAGAGAGAGAGAGAGAGAGAGAGAGAGAGAGAGAGAGAGAGAGAGAGAGAGAGAGAGAGAGAGAGAGAGAGCGAGCCCCAGTGAGATGGTGACCCAGATGTGTCTGGCCGTTGGATGTCAGGTGACGCTGTACACAGGCAGCATCTGGCTGCCAGTTACCGGCAAACCGTCCCCCCCTACCACCTCTTCGTCTTGTGCCTCAAGCTCCCCCTCCCCATTCTCCCTCGATGCATTCAGGAGGACGCCCCTGTTGTTCTCCAACCTCAACCCTCCCTCAACCTGGAGCGCGTCTCGCCTCCGTCCCCCACCCGCTCTCCATCCTACCGCCGGATTAAAACGTAATCTAATGTGAATCCTAAACGTGGGGAGGAGGAGGAGGAGGAGGAGGAGGAGGAGGAGGAGGAGGAGGAGGAGGAGGAGGGGTGCTGGAGTGCTCAAGGTGAGCCAGCACTCTGTCCTCTCACTGGGAGCTACAGAGAGATCCCCTCTGCTAAAATACCCCTCTGCCGGTCTCTGGCTCCCGTTCCTCCTCGCCTGACCTCCCTCTTCCCTCTCATCTATCACCGGGCGATCCAGAGGAGGTACCGTGCCCCTTTTTACCAACCTTGCTGATTCACTGCAGGACCCAGTAAGCTTAGAGCAGGGGCGGAGCCAGCACAAAGAACACTGAGAAATAAAAGATGAATGGATGAATAGATGATCACATAGACGTCTCTCAATATGGTGCTTCTTAAAATGAGGTACGTCAGGACCCGCAGTGTACAGCGAACAATGCCAATTTTCCACCGAGCACGCAGTTTTTGTTCTGCTCTACCAACAGAGGTGGTCATGGCTAAACCGACTCATTTGAATCGACTTCTCCAGTCACCTCCCAGCATAGCCATGCACCACCATCTTGGATCTTCTTCTCACACGCCAGCTTGTGGAGCTGCCTTCACACTATTCCTGTGAAACCATCACAGCTGAAACTAAATCCTTCTACGACGTACCGCAGCCACATTCGGTCGCTTGAAAGAAACTGGCTGTGTTTTATGTTTTACATCCTTGAAACACAGCTCGTCCAGAGACCGGACAAGAGTAGAATCCACTCAGATATGAAAAAAATCGTAAGAATGTATAGACCGTTTGACTCCTAAGCCTATGCCTTTTAACTTCCTCCCACACTGTACTCACTGGAACCAAAACAACGCCAAAATCAAGGCACTTGCGTCAAGCGCGACCAACAATAAAAGCGGTTAACAGAACGTAGACATACTGCCGGTCTCGGTGGTCAAGTCCGCTCAGTCGGACCCCCTCGATGGGCTCGTTGCGCTGTCCGCACGTGTTGCCGTAGCTGTCGTAGCCGAAGACCAAGCGTGCCGCGCCCCCCGTGACGATAGTGTAGCTGCAGATACAGCCCTGGAGCAGACGGACCACAGACACACAACATGTTAGCATCACAGAAACACAACATGTTAGCATCACAGAAACACAACATGTTAGCATCACAGAAACACAACATGATAGCATCAAAGAAGCTACAGTAGAAAAGGGGCCAGACAACACCGGCAAATTAACAGAAATAGATTGATGCGATCTGTCCTTGTAATCATAAATGAATTTTAGAATATAATAGAAAAAGGTTGGTTCAAACCGTTGACCATATTTGCAATCATCACTGCACAAAATAAAATTGGTAAATATAACGTTGATTAGCGGCGATACGCTGATTATGCCCTTGCTCCTTGTGAATTATACTCATCTGAATAAAGATTGAATGACTAGTTTTGAAAAAATATTACCTTTAAAAAAGCATATATGTAAGCCAATGTTTTTTTTTGCAACAGATGAAAACCACAGGAAAGATCTAGCGTCATAGCAATATGACGTGGCCTGTTTTGATGGCGATCTGGTGTCTTTGTAATTACTAACTTCCACAGAATAACTGACTGTTGATAATATAACGAAGGTTTGCTGTAAAGGTTCTTGTATACTAAATTTTAAGTAACAACACAACGCTACCCTTTTTAGCTGGTGGGTTGGATAAGTCGCCTTATCTGTCCTGTGGGTCTGACATTTCACCAGCAGTCTTTATTCAAAGTATGTCTGAATGATTTAGCAGAAATACATTACTACCAAACTCCTAGATCCAGGCTGACTTTATATTTAGAGGACAATAGCAGATGTCCCATCAGGTGTGTGTGTGTGTGTGTGTGTGTGTGTGTGTGTGTGTGTGTGTGTGTGTGTGTGTGTGTGTGTGTGTGTGTGTGTGTGTGTGTGTGTGTGTGTGTGTGTGTGTGTGTGTGTGTGTGTGTGATCTCTGAGAGGACAGTGGAAGAGCTTTCGTCTCGATTCTCATTCATCTTTTAAATCCTGGAGTTCTTCAGAACCTGAAACAGTGCTGCACTCCTGCCCAACCGCAGTGTCAATACTGTACCCCTGCCTAGGCTATGGTTCATTCATTCAGAATATTTTTTATTATCTTTAGGATAACAACAGTTTTGTTATTTACCGTTGCTTTAGCTTTTAATCAAATATTTAATTAATTAATTAATTATTTCTTTAATTTATAAAAACCTTGTAGAGTCACAATGCAAGTATTTATTTAGCAAATTAAGTTTGGTTTACTTCTAAAATGTAAATTTACATATGCCTCTAATGGATTTGAATATTGGCTTTTGATTGACAACAATCTAGAGATGGGAAGGGAACAAAAACATTTAAATTGAAAGTGTAAAAGATAAGTGACATTGTGTAAAGTGACAGGAGATGAGTGATGAGTTAGTACAGGGGCAACAAAGCCTGCTGTTGTTAGGTTAACAACAGCTACAACAGCTACAGCCACACACAGCATGTACAGTCTGATTAGTTACACTAGGGTGGTGAGTAGAGGAAGTGATTCACATCCATTAGCGAGAAAACCCAAACATCGACACCCTGTGTTTACACACAAGATATTCATAAACATGCATAGTGGGAAAAACATTATCTTATACCCCAGTTAAGGCATAAGAATAAAGTAGAAAAAAAATAAAGTAGGTTCCTTTGTTCATAGTTAGGCCTAGTATGTCTAAAAGCGAATACACAAAATGGCCAAACAAAAGACTGTTGCAGACCTATATGTTATTGTGTAGCAGCCTATGTACTGTTTGAGGCCTATAGATAAGTTACCTATTTATAAGCCTTTCCCAATCAAGCGGACAAAAAGAGAAAACATCATTATCTGCCTAATTCATTTATAACCATAAACGTGAACGAGCAACCTGGGTCAAATGAATCGATTAATCAAGGCCTTTCAGAGGGAAACATCGGCTTCACACAGACGCACACGCGCGCACACACACACGCACACGGTCCCCACTCACCATGCCCACGCAGAACACCGTGAAGAGAAGGAACCACGGCAGATCCGTGCAACTGCGGTCCTCCAGTGGTCTCCATTCTCTCCGTGTCCTCTGGAAGACACAACAACACAGTGACCCCTCTCCCTCAGCACCGCGGGCAGGTAGAAGACGGTGTGGACACCTTATTACGACCAAAACGGCCTATGGGGTGAACTGTACACGGGACAATTCGGTTTTAAATCCGCTATCACCCATTCTAAGAAACGTGTCTTTTATTTGTTTCGCCTTAGATCAAAGGGTTAGTTGTCAACATGGCAACAACAAAAAATATGTATGTGGGACATCGGTCCCCCAAGCCATTGTAGGTTAGGCTTATGGTCATCATTGGCATGACAAAACCTCCAACATCCGCTGAGCCACGGCGAATGTTTGTTTACCATACAGGATCTAGCGGACGGGCTATTTCTAGTCATGGAAAGCTGCACGCAATGGGGTTTAGGAGATCTCGTCTCCAACGGCGCTCTATCCTGCGATCGCAAAAACACACAAAGAGCTCCAGATACACGGCGCGTATGTAGACACGTAAGGCGTGATTAACCGGCCCATTACCACCAGTATTAACCATTCGATCCCCATTCCTCTAATTGGATTATGACTGGTTATATTCCAGGCGGCTAATCTCCACGCATTGCTATTTATTGTTAACGGGTTAAATCGGTGCCACACACACACACACACACACACACACACACACACACACACACACACACACACACACACACACACACACACACACACACACACACACACACACACACTTAAGGCTGCATTTCCGTACGGTGTCGAGGGGAGACAACACTTGGACAAGGGCATGGAGGAAGAGGAGGAGATCCGTGTCTTACCTCAGCGCTACCGCAGCATCCCATTGCAGTCAGGGTTAGGTTTGCGGGGAGCTAAAAGCTAGAGCACACGAAACAATAACCCAAACTTGCAGGGGAGTTGACGGGAGCCTAAACGTTTGCCCTGCATGAATTGCGCAGCGCCAAAAGCGGTAGCGGCTTTCTCAAGGCCAATTCCGCGCCCGTTAGGCCGAAACGAGCAGATCCCGTCCAGAGCGCATGCTGTGTCCCACCTTGCTCCGAGCAGGTATGGAGCGGATTAATAGTTTAGGATTTGTCGCACCACCACACTTCCTGGTGGATTGTGCAGGTGCAGCCGGAAAAGGGATGTAGCATCCATTCATCTCATTGAGCATGCGCAGAAGCCGCGGCGAGATAACGGGATGATGGTGGGACGTCGGTGTCTGCGACCAATAGACCTCTCTCTGTGTTTCCCATGGTTCATCCCCGTTCACAAGTGGTCGAAACCTTCTTGTACTCAGAAAGGATTCAAATAAAAAAATAACTAACCAACTCTAAACAAGTAGTCCCGCAATCGACCAAGTGATTACTACATATTCTAGCTTGTTATAGGTCTATAGCCATGCAATCATCTGTAAACGAAAGTAGTGACAATAAACGGCTTATCGATGTGGTTGAACTCACTCACAACACACTCTAATTTAGTTTATATTTAGAAATGTTCCTAGCTGAAATAATCTTAGAAAATAACATGAGGCAAGGGTCCTAAAAAATAACATGAGGCAAGGGGCCTGCAAGAGCCACTGTGTTATAAAACGGGCACACAACCGTTTGACAACCTTCTGGATACATTTATTAACAAACTAAGTAGTATAATTACACACACACGCACGCACGCGCACATACACACACGAACAACTACACACACACACACACACACACACACACACACACACACACACACACACACACACACACACACACACACACACACACACATAGTCCTACATACATTATAGAAAAAAACACAGTCAACCGTGACATTAGAAAAATGAAGACATTCGATGTACTAAGTTTTGACAGAAGTAAACAAAAATGCATGTGACTGCGACCATGGAGGCGTCTCTTACCCTCCTCCTAAACTCTTCTTGATGGGTTCCCGGTGGCAGTCTCTTGGGGTCCATCTTCTAGGTAGTGCCAACATTCTGTGAGGACCATAGCGATGCCACACAGATACCAGGCTTAAGGGAACACTGGCAGCCATTGTACTATTGTTTGCTGTACCAGGGGGGGAGAGTGTGCGCGTTGGTGAGTTACAGGCGCACACGCACACAAAAACCGAAGAGAGAAAGCTTGTTTGTGTGTCGCGAAATGTGTGAAAATAGTAGCCTATATGCCCACAAATATTAAATTCAAGAAAAAAGAATTGGAACGTGACAAACACGTCGATTATACCTACTTTAGAGCAAGGTTATAATTTTATTCCCAAATGACCTAACGGATGTATAGTAAATTAAGTTTGTCGTCATAGTATGAATAACGACACCCTTTCTATAGGTCTCTTGTGTATTTATTTGCAATGTAGCATGTGTCCACTAGATGTCAGTATTATATAGCTTTTGTTAAAAGCTAGATAAATCAAGACTGTACATTACAGTTTGGGTGGATACATTTTCTCTCAGCCTCTGCTTTAAATTATTCAATTTTTTCATGGTGTCCTGAAAATAGTTTTTGTGATCGCATATTCTGATTTTGACATCCAACTTAAATGGCAGGTCTGACAAAAGCCATAGGAGAGATGGCTACATCTTTCAGTGGTGGTTTGTGATGATATAACGTGTACCAAGGACACAGGTCAGAGCCATGTAATTATTCAGTGACCCTTATACGTTCTTACCGCTTTCCAGTCTCACGAGAGAATGCCGAGGTTTCAACAAGCTATAAAGGCTACATATTGCAGTTCATTTAGGATGACCTTCACTTTGTAAACTGTATGAAAATTTGTTATATTACATAAAGTGACAGAGATGTGAAAAAAATGACACACACCATTATTACATTGCTCCATAAGTCAATGAACTGAACTTATTGAAATGTATTCAAGCTTATCGCACCATTTATATCATTTTAATTAAACTCCACTGGACAGCTATTGGCATACTTCCCTGCCAACAAAACCTCAACACAATAATTTGCATAAAAATATTTTATTAATCAATACTCAAGGATGACTACTCAAAAACCCCAGTGGGGTAAATGAGAAATCCTAGGAGGTGTAAGAAGTAAAATATTTGGCATTAAAGACATGGCATACAGAAATAAAAGGCAAAAAGAAATGTACTGCAAAAATGTGTTGATACTTGATAAAAAAAAAGAATGCAAGTATGTTGCTGTATAGAGTTGTTGAGCTCTATATGCTACTTGGCTTACAGGGAAGATGCAGCATTTGAGCCAAGAGACTCCAGGGTCGGACATCTCAGAATGATGTATGGCAGGGGTGGGCCACATTTTGTCCAGAGGGCTTTACCGACCAATATCAATTTGACAAGTGCAACATATTGGACAACTGAATTGAAACAGTTCTGAAGCATGAAGACGACTTGAATTTGGTAAGAGATTCATTTATTAAGGCTGCCTTGTAAAATTATTCTGCCTCTCTCTAAGTGCAATCTGTTAAAAAAAAATACAATCACAATGCATTTCTACCTTTTCAAGTACTCCTCCTAGTCAAGGATTCTGTCATCGCAATCACCAACGCGAGTCAACTTGAGGCCTTCAGTCCAATCTAGATGTAGACAGCGCCCTCTGTTGGAATAGAGTCACATAGCAGGGCAGACTCAATAGTCGTTCGCGTTTACATAACAATCATTCTATATATTATTTAGGGGCCGATAGGATTCGTTTGAGGCCATAAGAATAAATTCTGATAAGCAATACTGTAGTTTAATTTGGTAAAAGCAACCTGGGGTTGAACTCCGGTCATTACATTTATTCATGCTTATTTTATAAACCTACCGGCGCAACTACAAAAAGTGCAGCATGATGAAATGCAGATTAGCTATAGCGATCAATTTGATTTAAAGCAAAAGCAGAAGTCAGTTTGTTTACTAATACCATTAATGTACTTATAAATGGTGTAATTTAGAAAAAAATGTGATCGACTTTTTTTAAAGTAGACTAGGGTTACGTAGGCCTATTTGAAGTTTCACTAGTTTGCCTTGGATGAAAGCTTCTGCTAAATGAGTTGATGGCATAGGGGGCAAATTTCATAGACGTTGGTATCAGTATCACTATGAAACAAGTCTGAAATATGAACGTTGAACAATACCAATTCCAATGGCATTTAAGAGTACAAATTGTAGCAAGTAAGCATTTGCTTAATCTGGAGGGGTTTTTTTTAAATGTTGCTTCCCTGTAAGGGGATAAACAGGCCCCAAAACGCTTGACAACTCCTGACTTGGAGGACCTTCCATTTATGATCAAAACCCAGTAACAACCAAGGACCTTCAATGGGCCACGAAAGGGCATTTCAATATCTTTACTAAGAAGTATGATTTGCTGGTTCGATGATGGAGCGATTAATCAAATGAAATAGTCACCTAAACTGTAGTCCTGACCCAACCACTGGTTTCTTACAGCAAACTATGGGTGCTAATCTGCACAAACAGAAAATGGACCCTCGTCTACACAGATGGGTCATGATCGGGGTCACTCGCAAGGGCCTTGCTCTTGCCCGCCGGTGGCGGAAAAGCACATTTCTTCTGCATGGTGTTCTTCTGGGCTCAGTCCCAGTGAGGCGAGACGTGATGACAACAGACGCCTCATCTCACGGTTGAAGGGCAGTGTGGCAAAAAAGGTCAGTCCAGAGGGTTTGGTGCCCGGAGTGGAGAAGGCAATGCACCTGAACTTGGACAACAGCTTGTGAAGAGAGAGAAGGCAAAATGGTTCGTGTCTGTGCCTTTCCTGGTTGCGGCACGAGAATGAGAATATCCAATCCAGAGACTTTTCACAGGCTACCTCTGCGGGAGTCTAATTTGAAGCAGTGGCTTGTTGTGTTGCAATTCCAATGCTGAAAGCTAAGGATTACCGTGTCTGTAGTTGACATTTTGATCCGGACGACTTCACAATTCCTGACAAAAGGACATCTTACCCTCCAAAACCGTTCGTGCCCTGCACAGCACGCACCCCCAGTTCTCGTTCAGGTGTACAGCCGTACACGTGACACATCGATCATCAATACTGAAGCTCTGTGTTCGCGAATCTACTAATCGAGCCTTAAAGACAAGATGGCGTCCACGGGTGAACTACTGATGGTATTGTGTGTATAAAATGTAATTTTTAATAAACAATCTGTACACTTAAAAAGTTATCAATGCCTCGATTTATATTTTAAGACCCATATTATGCTACCAAAGAAGTGTCGGGCTACCTTTAGCCTTTTAAGTGGTTTAAAAAAGCGATTTCGTTTTGACCATGACAAGATGCCCCCATGGTTCCCAGTTTATAGCTTTTTGGTAGAATCGGCTAAAAACAGCCTATTTAAGAATGCATTTACATGCGCTTTTGTGCTCCCAAACGAACATCCCATCTCAGTATCATCTTAAACATATCCCAGATCCATTTTACACCGGAGTTATCCTTTAAATCATGGTTTCTCACCCTGGTGGGCGTTTGCACAACCTAAGGGGGCGCTGGGAACGTGATTTTTCTTTTCATTTTAGTCACGGTGAATGAATGTTCAATCCAACCAACTCTTCTTTTTTGGCAAATAGATTCTCTCTCTCTCTCTCTCTCTCTCTCTCTCTCTCTCTCTCTCTCTCTCTCTCTCTCTCTCTCTCTCTCTCTCTCTCTCTCTCTCTCTCTCTCTCTCTCCCTCTCCCCCCCCCCCTCTCCCCCTCCTCTCTCTCTCTCTCTCTCTCTCTTCCCACCGTGTCGCTCTGGAAGTTTAATTGGGTTTATTACAGTGATGGACAGTGCTGTTAGCCAATCTGAGGTGAGACCAATCTGAGGTGAGATTTTGGTGAAAATTCATCAAAATGTATTTATATTTTTTTCACCAAAACCGACTCAGATGATTCATTGCTGTTAGCGCCAGAGGATCAGGGTAGGGTCAGGGGGGCGTTTGCTCAACAAAGGTTGAGAACAACTGCGTTAAATGGTTGACAATTGTGATAATATAAGTGCTAAGTCAGAAACCCCCAGGCACCTTCTGAACAAGGATGATATTTTTAAAGTGTATTGATTGCACCAAAAATAAACAAATATGGCGCCCCAAGTCCACTCACAGCCGGGCTGATAAAGAGGTCACTATTGATCTGCTGCAGACTCCGGCGCATCCACGATGCCGTGGATCCTGTAACATGAGACGTCATTCAACTTGAGACAGGATCTGGTTACAGTCTGGTATGTTTCCTTCCCATTTAACAACCGTCTGTATTCACCAGGAAAAATCCCACAGACGTTGTACTGAAGGGTGCACAGGCTGTCAGCCTGTCACCCGAATCCAAGCATTTTCACCATCATTATGTGAATAAAACTTCCCAAATCACAGGCTTGAACTTAATGTATTGAACTTCCGATCAGATGATATAAACCCTCCTATTGGTGAGAATCCTGTGAGGTGGTTTACGGTAGGGTAGGCTACTGTATTGACTACAGACATTGGGGATCGAACCAACACCCTAACCACCAGAGCCTCCTGCCTGAATGGTCTCCCCTAGAAAAGCCATAGGCCTGATGGGCTTTAGACCTAGTCTTGGGAGATGCAAGGGGTTGAGCCCATGACCTCATGCACGCAGAACAGCCTAAGTATCACCATAACAATCCAAGATGGCATCATGTTAGGTTGCATGTGTTTATGTCTCTCTGTCTGTGTTCTCTTTTTTTTGTGTCATTGTGTTTGGAATCAAATGCTACTACTCATTTAGTGAAGTAGTACTACTGAGCACACCGACTTAATCTCCAGCGCTGTGTTCCGATATCCATACTTCCATGAGTACACTTAAACATATTACACCATGCTGTTTTTTTCCGATGTGAGTTTTGTTCCAAATCTAATACTCTGTGGTGCACTTACTGGAAATTATGTTCACGACTGCCGCGGCTAGTCACCCGCCTGATCATAATTGGAATGCCCTACGTACTCAAACTAACTATCGTAAGTACGGGAAGTATGGATATCCAAACACGCCACAGGGCTCAGGCAGCCTGGCTAACATATCCAGGTAGCAGCCCTCATAACATCTCCAGGCCCCTAGCAGCAGCAGACCCGCGACCACCGCCAAATAGCAGCCCTACTTACACCTCCAGCTAGCAGCCATGCTAACATCTCCAGCTAGCAGCCCTGCTAACATCTCCAGGCTGCAGGCCTCTGGCAGCAGCAGCCCTGCTAACATCTCCGGGCCCCAAAGCAGCACTGCAAAAAACTCCAGGCCTACTATCTGCAACCCATCTCAAGTACTGTGTCATAAACTAACCAAGTAAAATGTTTTCCCTCCAGGCCCTGTTCTTTATACCTGCGTGTGAACGTGAAAGAAATGGGCAAAGTTGGCAGAGTGTGTCTTTGCATACAGTGCACACTGGAACACTGGATAATTCAAAGTTGACCAGTGCACAGGAGCTGACAGGCTCCGAGGGGTGCTTGGTATCCTGTGATTGTCCTATCCTTCAACCAGCAAACTTAAAGCATCTCTTAAGCCTCCTTCTATTACTATTTCATCCCATCAGAAAACTCTTAGACTGTTTTCTTGAACAGATCTGATATTACAAAAAATTATCATTACAGACACACACTGAGGTATCATCACACTTCTGTTCCTATAATCTGAGAATGGGCAGCCTAATCCAGGACCTGCCACTACCACAATGTGTTTACAGACCCCTGCTAACTTTTTAAATATAACTGGTATCGGTTTTACTCATATGAACATGAGAAGCCTTTTGCGAAAAATAGACATGGTTAAAATTTGGGCAAATTTAACAAATGCTGACATTATGGTTGCATAGGAGACATGCCAGTCCTGTTCATTTGGATGGCTATAACATCTTTCGTACAGATTGCCGCGCTAAAGGTTGCAGAGTGGTAATATACACAAAGAAAACATTTCAGACAATAGTTCTTACATCAAAGTCAGTTCCTAAACAATATGAATTACTTGAGTTCAAAGTTTAATTTAATAAAGGTTGTGTTATCCTCATAATCGGAGTCTTTGGTTAATGTTGAATACAATGGGTTTTCTCCGGTCTCTGATCCTTTCAAATGTTTTTGTGATACTGCACAATTGACACAAATGATAGAATTACCGACAAGGCCTCCTAAACACCCTGAAAAGTCATTGCTTTTTGACCTGTTTTTAACAAACTGTCCCCTCAAATACAAAGTAAATTACATCAGTGGCCAATGTGTAATTGCTGCAGTATGAGACATAAAGCTTCCAAAATTAAAACCACATATCATAACCAAAATATTTTTTTTATATTTTTGTGAGCAAGCCTTTTTACATGATCTTCATTTATGTGACCGGGCAAAAGTATGTCTGATGCCCGACCCTGATATGGTCTTGTCTTACTTTAAATCGCTTTTCTTAGATATTATAAATAAGGACGCTCCTCTTAGAAAATACAAGGTTAAAGGCTGTGTCAATCCATTGTTCACTGATCACCTTTCTGAATAACTTCATTAGCGAAATCTAGCTTGGACAACTGCAAGAAATTCCAAAAGTTGCTTTGATTGGATTCAATTTCGGTATATGAGGAATAAAAGTATTTCCTTGATACGTCAAACTAAATCAGACTATAAAATTAAAGAAGTTACTGAGATGAAAAATACCTCAAAATTCTGGAAGGTTTTTAAGACAAATGTATTCAGGCAGAAGTAACAGTGTGTTACCAAATGAAATCCAACTGGAAAATGAAATCATTACAGACAAAACGAAGATGCTATTTATTATAAATCAGTATTTTATCTCCACAGGTATGCTGTTTGAAAGGGAACTGCCACTTAAAACGTCTCAAAACTCTTCCTACTCCAGGCAAAAGCTCCCTTGTGACTTGATTTTATTTAGGTACATGATGTTCTAAAAACAATAAACACTAAGAATTCAGCTAGCCATGATGGATTGAATCCCCATTTGTTGCAGATTGCCGCTGAGATTATTACTGAACCATTAAACCACAATTTTGACCTGACTATAGAAAATGGTAAAATTTTAAAAGTTTGGAACCCAGCCTACGTTGTCTCATTGATGAAGGGTGGTGGCCAGCAGACCCTGACAGTTATAAGCTTATGTCTCAACTCTCAGCTCTGGGCAAGATTCTGGAAGGGTTTATAAAAAATTAAAGGATTCTTAATGATTTACAATCCGGGTTAAGAAAGATACATAGTACTGTCGCTGCTATAATGAAGGTTCTAAATGGCATAATAACAGCAATTTGGAAAGAACACTGGGCTGCACTATTCTTACACTGATCAAAGGCTTTTGACACAGTCGACCACTCTGTTTTATTACAGAAGCTCGGAATTTCCTCAAAATCTGTTGAATGGTTTGAAAACTATCTGCGCGATAGCACACAAAGTGTAAGTCTAAGAATATTCATAATGGTGTCCCACAAGGATCCATTTTGGGTCCTATTTTATTTTGGATTCATATAAATAATTTGTGTTGTAATGTTACGAATATATATAATTTTTTTTATGCGGATGACACCATTATTTATAGTTCTGCTTCATCTTTATTAAGTGCAACTAAGGACCTCCTATCAGCTTTTAATGTTCAGCAAAACCTACAGGAATTAAGACTGAATACTGACAAAACCAAAATTATTTGCTTTTCAAGAAGAAAAACATCTGATTTTAATGACTACCAGATTGTTACTCTAAATAACAATGCGACTGAGAGAGTCAAAAACTACAATTACCTGAGCATTTTCCTAGAAGAAAATCTCTCTTTCGAACAATACATTGAGTGGATTACTAAAAAACTAAGGATGAAACTGGGTCACCTTAAATTGGAATCCCAAATCACCATGAACAATTACAAAAGCAGGATTAAGGACTATTTAATCACAAACTGTACATTTCCGGAACTGATCATTGACTTACTGACAATGGAATTTATGCTTTGTTGTGATTTGTATCATTGTGTTTTGTGTCTTGTATTTTATTTTAAATCTGAATTTTGTTTTTTAAATGTTAAATCTGAAACTTTTATGTTTTCATGCTGCCTTCTTAGCATGGACTTCCTTGGGAAATAGATTTTCTATCTCAATGGGAATATTCCTGGTAAAATTAAGGTTAATAAAAAAAGGTATTTACAGTATACATTATAGATTATGTCACAGAACTGCCAACCAATGGAGTCACTGGGTAGCTGATTTCTTCTAGTCTCTGCACAAAATCGGTGTGTGTGTGTGTGTGTGTGTGTGTGTGTGTGTGTGTGTGTGTGTGTGTGTGTGTGTGTGTGTGTGTGTGTGTGTGTGTGTGTGTGTGTGTGTGCACATGATGTAGGTTCATGCCAACCTCCTCGGACTTAAAGGCCAGAACTTTGGAAGAAGGTTCCTTCTTAAATGTTAATAACCAATCACCGTGTCGGGTGTACCATTCTTTATTTGAAATTGTTTATAACAACACTTGTACATCCATGGATATGCTGTTATTGCCAAGCTTGGTAAATAAATACATCTCCTCCTTCTCCTGCTTTCCTCCTCCTCCTCCTCTCCCTCCATGACCTATTCCTGCTTATTCATCATTTCTCAGATTGTTGTTTTTTGTGCCGAGGAGGCAGGGAGACGACAGTCTCATGGGTGACTTGCGGTCAGATGACATAATTCACCCTTCACCTACTTAGCAGGCCGGTGGAAGCTGACTTCCTTGTGTAGAGAGAGAGAGAGAGTGAGAGAGTGAGACAGAGAGATGTAATGGATGTCCTTAAAGACCCAGAATTGTAACAAATATTTTCAAATCACATAGGTCCACATACAACGGATACAACAGATGATTTCAGTGTTTGCATTGTGTCTGTCTTTAATATGGTAGCACACTCATCCAATTATTATATAAACAAACTGAATGTCTACAAGCCATGAGAGTAAAAAGATTTGATTTCCCCCTGATCTAAATAACTCTTTATTTCATTATGTCCTTCTATTGTCCAGTCGGCCTACAGCTATCCTCTGCTGGAAATACGTATGAGCTATGCTCAAAATGGACCATTTCAGTTTATGGACATGCTAGCTAAGAACAAACAATATCTTTTTTATTATATATAATAATTATATTATGTTATATAGCCTATTTTATATTATAACAGCACATATTACTTCAAGTTTCAGCAACATGGGTTGTGTAAGTAGGACATTGTCTTAAGGGTAGAAGCGACTCGCTTTGAGTCTGAAAAAGAAATGTCTAATTCTATCCTTAAGTGAACAAAATGAGTAGGCTACCAACAATGTCCAAAGCGCGCGTTTGTGCAATCTCTTTTCCCGCTAACTACGGCAACTTCCAGGACGCATTCCTGTGATGGTTCAAGGTCCCCAGAGGACTGATAATTGCAGATTCTACCCTGCGGGCATCAAATGGGACAAATGGACGGTGCACCGGCTCCAGATGTTGTAGTGGTTATCATAGAGAGATGTTTGGACACTCCATATGCTCCACCAGGGGGTCCAAGAACACCGGCCTGCAATCGAATTCAGCGACCGGCAGTAACCCCAGCTTCTCAGGGCGGATGTAGGTAAAATCTTAACCAATATAAAAGCCCCGATCCTACAACAGTTGCCTCCCCGCCGTTGCGAGAGCTTGTTCTCCACCGCTGGATGATAACCACTGGCCGACACTGAGGATTTAACAACGCAGGGATTGAGGAAGATCCGCCGACAAAAGAAAAGGTATGGCCCTCCTGATGTTTTTTTTTTAGTTAAGTTGTACAATGTTGTTGTTTTTCGTAGTAGTATCTTTGTTAAACGTCTGGTCACCTCCGTTGAATTATGCGCAGTAGTAGCCCAGACTAAAATGGCTAATTGTATTACTCGGAATGCATGTTGTTGCAAACATGGAAACACCACTTCACTTTTGTGAGGCATCGGGGATATAGTCGTGTTTTTTCATTCATTATCAAACGCTATGATTAAATCTCATATCCATAAGTCCAAGGACGTTTTATGATTCGCGTGAAACCAACCAACAAACCAAAATAAGCCTGGAGCTGTAAGTATCGAATGTTTACATGGGTGGTGGTCACTCAAACATTTTCCAGACTAAACCCCTGGGAACAGCACTTTAATGTCGGTCTGGTGTTTCCTTACGGATACCTGCGTTACAATAGGCGTGCGTAGAACAGTGAAGTATATAAGGCACATGTGTTTTATTATAAGCCACTAGGGCGCGCGCATGTGTGTTTTCCTTGGATTTAAAGTAGAATCATCACATCCGTACTTTTATAACTAAAATGCAGAGGCAACTGTTTGTCATCAGCATTCATGCCGCACCAACTTCATGCCGCACATCTTTAATAAGTAGCCTAGTGTAGACTACATCGCTGCAACTTAATCCCTACTACAGTGTGTCTGGTCTTTGATTCAGTGATCAAAGAAACACGCATGATAAGGCAAGTAAATGCAATCACTACCTCTAAACTCGTTTAAAACGGTAGAATGGGTGTGCGAGGGGAGTGGGGGCGTTTTTCAGGAAAACAATGGACCCCCCCCCCCACTCTCCTTTCCTATTACCCCCTTTTCACACCGTTTCAAGGTATATAATATAACCGACCCCCCTCAAATGCACCTCTGCATCGGTAGACCGCAGACCAAGGTGTTGCTCTTATGGACCTTTGTGTGATAGCTTCTGCAACACCTCTAACACACGCACACAAGATCTCGTTTGAGACGGGGAGCGCCGTCGTGCTCGAGAAGAAATATAGTGTTGTCGTCGGCTCTGACCTTTGACCGCAGTACCTTTGATCTGTACTCTGTCTGTTGCGCTCAACCTTTTACCCGCGGCTCGCGTCGTGTCCTCCTGTCATTTCCAGTTGAGAACCGCCGCGGAGTGGAAGTCTGTCCGAGGGGCAGAAATGTCCGTCCTTACTCAGCTGGGCTTGCTTCTCTGGAAGAACTTCACCTACAGAAGAAGACAAACCGTGAGTGTATAATATGCACAAATGTGTCGTTATTTATCTGCTTTTTGTTTTCTCTCTTCAGTAGATAATATTGTTGTTCGTATTTTACTTTGCTCACAGACTGGTTGACATCTCCAACAATAGATGAAGACTTCTGAAGTGGTTCTGTTTATACCTAACTCTTTAAAAACGATTATTTCAGTTTTATTAAATAAGTTGAATGCTTATGAATTAATGGGGATTTTTTTAATGGGGATGTGCAGTCATGATAAAGGGTTGGGGGTTGCTTTAAATATCCAGGCTGTTGATCTTGGCTGTTTTTGTGCATAAATACAAATATTTGACTTCATTTAGGCTCTCTAAGTTTCGTCCACATTAATGGGTTGTTTAAATTAATTTGATTAATTTACGCCACATATTTACACGTGTAGTGTATACCTGAGTATACCTTTAGGGTCACACGACAAAGGGTTTTTATAAACCAATCACTGAAGGCCAAAGGTTACAGCAACAACGTTGCCTACAGATTGTCTTCTGAGATTGAGAAAGATTTACTTCATGAATGCTTGATCAGCTTGATCAGCAATGTGTCTGACGGGCTGTGGTGGGGGAGGGCGTGGGGTATGGATCCTTAGGCAGCCATGTTGCAGTGGTTATTGGGAATTCTGGGCTGCTAGCATCGATTCCCACCACGGCCATACATTATGAATGAAGACGCGCTTATAAAAGGATCAGCGTTCCAGGGGTGGGGGGACGAGGAGAGGGCTCTTAAAAGATCTGTTCGAAAGATGGATCTTTTTGGTTTTCACTCAAATGCAAATTCACCCTACTAAATAATACACCAGTGCCAAACTTGTTTTGGACAGCACACGCAACACAACACCATTTTGAATAAAAAAAACAATCTAATTAACCATTTTCATGATGTAAAGCAAAGGTATGACCAACATTTGCAACATAACAATACAGTTTCCCCCAGGATTGATGACTGAATCTGAACGTACGCAGCCGGAAATGAATACACAGGGGATGCTTTGCTAAGCGCATCTCAACCTGTTGTTGTGTTTGAAACACAGCGTGCATCCTTTTAAACCGTCCTCTCCCTTCTTGTCTTTCAGCTCCAGCTGCTGATCGAGGTGATATGGCCGCTGCTAGTCTTCTTCATTTTAATCGCCGTCAGAATCAGCTATCCTCCGTACGAGCAGAATGAATGTGAGTCCACGCACGGGATGAGATGGTCGTCAGCCATTGCATGGACTTTTATTCCTCGCGCGCATCTCCTTCCTGACCATGCACATACAAACGCACTATTAGCATACACTCTGCGTTAGGACACTTAAGCTCGTGTATGCATCACAATGAAAGATGTCTATTGTGATGCTTGGGTGGCTAGCCCATTGACTTTCAAATTAAGCAGCTGTTTCAGTTGAGAGGTGAACGGCACCATCAGATTATTGGCAGACTTGTGGCATTCACCATTACTTCTGACATCTTTCACCAGTACATCCACCCCCGTTTAGCATTACGTCTGACCCCTTTCACCCTTACATCTGACCCCTTTCACCATTACGTCTGACCACATTCACCAAAACATCCTACCCTTTCACCCTTACTGCTGACTTCTACCACACCATGGAAGGTTTGATTTGTTTCTTTCCTGCCGTTGAGCTAATCAATGCCCTGGAGAAAGTCCAGCTGTGCAAGATAATGTCGTTTTTTATCAGATGTATGTTGCTGACGCTGTAATATCTGTAACCCTTACACTGCTACACAAACTGAGGAAACAGGTTTGTGGAGAGTAGGTAGTGGTGTACGAGAGTGGGATCATAGTTTAGGAGATCAAACTTTGTGATTGGACGGGGTTGGGTTCAACGCTTGGCCAAGTGATTCTAAGAGCCTATCAATTCTTACACCTGAGAAATATCATTTGTGCCAGTTATGGTTTTATTGGTAATTCTGGATTTTATCAGAGGCCTTTATGGCTCATTGCAATCTCATTATCAGGGATGTGTAAGTAGCATGTAGTCCAGGTCAAAGAGTACCCAGGCAGGGTCAGGAACTCTTTATATAAACCCGTATCGTCATCTAGAGTGAGAGATCGGCCCTTCTAGCCCTGATCAGTAACGTGCTACAACTAGCAGGGGGGATGGCCTGGTTTGACTTTGAACTTTTCCTATTCATTTAAATTGACTTTGCTGTTGCTTTCCCGACACATTTTCACTGGGACTAGGGGCTTACCTATAATGTTTTTCATCTTAAACATTAAGATAACCTAGTCTCGTATTATTATGTACTGTTTTTGGTTTTTGTAATGATTGTCATGATGTTATCTTGGTTTTCCCCCCCAAAAAAGCCCCATGCCATGGGGTCATTTTTGGTTAGTCGGGTCATGTTCTAAAAATGTTAAGTGAGCGACCATAATCTCGGCCATGAAATGGTCGTTTTTGTCAGTTTTTGGAAGTCTCCCTGTTTTTGGAGTGAGAGCATGTGTGTGTGAGTGAGTGAGAGACCATCGCTTTGACAGACAATACTTCTGCTCTGCGGTGATTCATAGAGCGTGTGGGCCACGGACATGTCGCAACGGGTCTCCTTATGTGCCCAACACGCCCAGAGACTCACACGCAGACCATACACACACATGCAGCGAGTTAACAAAGGTCTGATCCAGCCCACGCGACCAAAGATAACGGGCGGCGGGCGGAAGGGCGCCATCACAACACAGTTTTCCAAAAAGTTGTATTTCTCTGAATTGTCTGCATTTATCAACGGCAGCCACCTCCCGACTTCAGCCCAAGGGAGGTAGAAAACGTTGTCGTAAACAATCCAGCCTAAAGCAGTTCATCCTAGTGTGGGACCCTATTATGTCATAAACCTTCCCATTGATCGAGCTGGAGCAGCTGTGGGCCGTACGCGCCCCGTACGTATGTAACACTATCTTATCACTCCTCTGCTCAGCGCTGAGCTGGTTGGCAGTCCGGACAGGGCTGCTGATAGCCTGTTCGGAAGTTGCTGTACTGGGAGAGGAGATGTTTGTTGGGGCAAAGGTTCCCTACTAGTTGAGCAATCCATACCCCCCCCCGCTCCACACACACGCTCACTCACACGCGTGTGCACACGCGCACAAAAGGCAGAAGTGAAAACCCCTTACTACGATACTAGGGTCGAGACTCGGATGCAGGCTAGACTACGTATGCTAGGGGACATATGCGAGGCTATCGGCCCGCGTCCAGCCAGGTGGACCTCTTGGGAGCCACTCGATGGTAACGCAGAGTAGAACCCATTATGGGTTTCAGGCAGGGCCCAGCAGCAACGCCATAGCTGCTGCACGGAATTACATTACCCAATAAAAAGGGGATGTGAAATGTGTCTGTGTTGGATTGAGGGGAAGGGGAGCGAGATCTTCAGTGCTATCGTCTGCCACTCTCAGTCATGAACTGTTCCGCTGCAACAGAGGTTATCGTGAATGTATGCACCACATTGATAAAGGTTTGCCAGCTAAGGGGGAAGTCATTTTATAATGATGCTTAACAAAGCGACTCTGTTGTGATTTACTTTTATTGGTAATAACGGTTTGTAACCTTATTCGACATCTTGTTGCTAACACGAACTAGAGATGACTAGAGCAAATTGTAATTTGTTGTTGGACCCTTTACGCAAAACTATAACAAACAAATTTACATTTTCACAATTCCAGAGACACTCGTTCTGGTCTTTTCCACGTTGGTCTTCCAGGTCTTTTTAACTGTTCTACTGCTTCCAGGTCACTTTCCCAACAAGGCCATGCCCTCGGCAGGGATACTACCATGGATGCAGGGAATCATTTGCAACGCCAACAACCCCTGCTTCCGGCACCCCACGCCCGGGGAGTCTCCAGGGGTGGTGGGCAACTTCAACGACTCCATGTGAGTCAGCTCGGTCCGGTTCTGGGCTTTGAGGGCATCATGATATTAGATATTGATGATATAGATATTGAGGTTATCCCAGTCATTTTCATTTCATTTCATCGTATGGGTAAAATAAATGAGTTGGGTAAGTAGTGACAGTTCAGGGGTTGGTAGATGGATTTAATTAATCAATAGATAAATGGGTCCACTTAGTTCATGAAATTGAGAAATATTGTATCATTGGAAATCTGTGTTGCATGGTCATGCATGTTGTTGCAGGGTATATTTAAGGCAGCAAGGCTTCTAGAAGGCCACATTTTAACCTCAGCTTTTGGATGTCTTCTCGACAGAATTTCCAGGCTGTTCTCCGACTCCAAAAAGATTCTGCTGTACAGCCAGAATGACAAGAACCTGGACGGCTTCAAGGAGCTGGCCAAGGCCCTACAGACTCTGCAAGCTACTACACCAGGTAGAAGGGCGACCCGAATGGAGACGGGGCGACGTCCTCGCAGTCCCCTCCAACATTACTGTCTTGTCACCATTATATTTGTTGATCTACAGAAACATCATTTTGATAAAAATGATAAGCATTATGAAAATCCACGGATTTGGACCAAAAACTGACCTGGTACTGTTATACCAATGTCATTTATATCCTTCATAATATGCAAATATTTCCACTACTCTTGAGCTTACGTTGAAGGAGCTTGGAGAAGCCTATGTCAGCTTTAAGTTGTGTTTCTTGTTGCGGGGGGCTGCTGGTCCCAACTTGTCTAGCCTCCACCTCTTTTCCCTCCGTCTTCCCAGTAATGATCTAAAGGGAGATATTCAAGAGGAGAAGGGGGAGGGAGGGTGGCTGTGTTGGGTTGTAGCTCGTTAATTTCCAAACTATGCGATCCAATTTCTTTAATTATGTTTCACCTTTGAAATCCTTGGCAGTACCGTTGCTCGCCAGTAGCGGCACCATCTTTTCTGATTGGAAGGAAAAAAGGCTTGTCGGCACCCACAACCTGCAGCGCGTCCCGTTGTCGTGTCTCTACAGGTCGTCCGGTGGGCTGCAGTCGTGCAACACGACCCAAAGCTATTCGCTCTTGACGTGGGAAGTTGGTTGAGACTTTCTGCTGGTATAGCTGGTGGGAGTTAGGATCCAGATTTGGAGATGGTGTTTGTCGGATAACAGTAGTTCTGGATAAGGTTTTTATTGGTGTTAGTTTCACTCATAGGAGAATCAGTGTGTTTTTTTTACAGTGGAGGTGTGGTGTGTTGGTTATTGAACTTCTTTAACCCCTGAATAGATTATTTAGTTATCAAGATGTTTCAGGTGGATAATATTACCTTAATGGAATGTTGGCCTTGACATGGTTGTGTTGTGAGAGTGCGTTGCTGACAGAGAGTCTCTTGGGTTGTTTTTCTCTCCCTCCAATCATGTATTCATTACTCCTGGATGCATTCCTCCTTCGTGACCATATCAGGAGGAATTCCAACCAATTACAATTACTAATATTTTTAATTGTCCTGAAATGACTCATTTTTTAAACATGTGGAAATTTAAAGAGGTTGATGATGGTGACACCTACTGTCTTATTTAATCATCTACCGTTCAGCCCGGTCAAGCTGATATATGAGTTCAGTTCAACGTTGCACTTTGACAATACACAATCCTCCGATGGCAAACCAGATATGACCGGCCCAATTACAATATCACATGCAGGCAGTTGATTCACTCAAAGGGATTTATTGAACTCCATTATTTGAAAACCCTAATTTCCCTCTGAGGCTTTTGTAAACGAAGAGTCATGAGCAATTGGGAATGCATTCATGAATGGATAGTCTTCTGGAGTTGGTTTGACTTGTGTCCAGGCATGTTCCGTTCGGTGAACCTTGTGTTGCGATTGGTCTCCAATTCTTGGGAGGCTCCACATGAAAGTCAGCCAGCGTCGTCACCCGACGCCTCCCAGCTTTACGATCCCCGGCGCTTCACACCTCCAGCCTACAGGAGCCCCCGTCACGGGCAGGGGATGAGAGGGGACGGGGAAGGAGACGGGCGACACCAAAAGCCGCCGCAGAAAAGAAGTGCACACGTTTTTTAGCCCTGGCGTTTTCCTGGAGCCTGCAGCCCAGTGTTGTTCTTCTCTCCGGCGGGTTGCGGAGGGCTCTGCCCCCCCCCGCTGGGTGTCACTGGGTTTGAGAACAACGCTCCAGCCGTTCCCCGCTGGGCGGCCCTGCATGGCTGCGCTGCAGCTGGACAGATTGTCTGCGCGCTCGCGCCGAGCGGTCATGCCCCCATCACCGCCACCGCCGCCAGACGTTGAACCCAGCGCGCCGCCGTGAACCCAAGCAGAATAATTAGTTTGAAGCATGAACCTTTTTTTCAAAACATTTGATCAAGTTTACAACTAATTATAAAAGACAAAAAGAAAGTATGAATGCATATTTACAAATACGCATTTGTAAAACAATTCTGATAATTAATGAATTAATTCCCTTCGTTTATTACTATTACAAATGGTACAATTGCCATGATGTTAAAAAAGGGGTACATTACAATAGTAGCACTTACAGATAGATCTTTAGTGGAACACTTACCTCAGGCGAACTATCCGTAAGCGTACAAGCATAGCGCTTTACTGGTTCCTTCCGGCTGGGGGGGGGGCTAGAGGCGACGGAGGTGTGAGTCTCAGAGCTGATTTGCTGCAGCGTGTTCGGTCGTCCCCTGGGCTGACCTTAATCCCCTGCCTCCGTCTCCCTGGAGGGGCTTTGCCTAACGCCGCTGTTAGCGTGGATCAAGTCTGCTGACACCGACGTAGCGCGGCGCGACTGGGCCCTTCAGCCCACCGGGTAGGGGGTCTGCAGTGGACGTAAATCACTGGCAGATCCGAGCTGCTAATGACCTGTCGCTACCGCTTCAGCAAGCCGTTTTAGCCCAGTGGGGTGTGTGGGGCCAATTTACCCCAATTGCCCAAGGGCAGCTTGACGCTTGAAGGCTGCAGGCGTCTTTTAAGGGAACGAGTATTATTACCTCCTCCCCTCCACCACATTCACTTCACACACACACACACACACATTGGAAGTGTGTGTGTGTGTGTGTGTGTGTGTGTGTGTGTGTGTGTGTGTGTGTGTGTGTGTGTGTGTGTGTGTGTGTGTGTGTGTGTGTGTGTGTGTGTGTGTGTGTGTGTGTGTGTGTGTGTGTGTGTGTGTCCTTTCCATTGTGGAGTTCCTCTCTTGCCCCCGGACGCACTCACAAACACTACCAATGAGCTGTGAGACTGATAGCCTGCTGGTGATTTAGAGACCAAAGAAGGAGTCTACCTGAGTGCCCTTTGTCTGTTAACCACTCACTCACTCACCCACTCTCTCTCTCTCTCTCTCTCTCACTCTCACTCTCACTCTCACACACACACACACACACACACACCCCTTTTAGTTGGCCTGATGGTTCATACCAACGTACTTCAGCTATGTTTTCATTGAAAGAATTTGACTGATTCCTTGGAAGCTTGCTCCAGGCCCAATGGCTTCCTGTTTGAAAAAGTTGGGATGGGCAATGTGGGGAAGTTCCCCCAGATGTAAGATGGTTAGATCGACCTACCAATTGTTGCAGTCCTCTGGGTCGGCTGCTGGATAAAATAGGGGCCCTTGAGAAAATCCTCAGAATGGGAGCCTGGGGACAGGGGCCCTTGGTCTGGCACCTCACCCAGGACCCCAGAACAGAAGTGGTCCCCACAAACATGACATCGAAAGGAAGTAGCTCTCTTCTCCTGTTCCTACTGTTCCTTCTTTACCAGACGGTGTGCTCACGGGCCAGCAGGTTGTTACTTGTATCTCGTACGGGGCCTCTTCTTCTGACTCCAGGGTCAAAGGAAGGCATTGACATTCATTCATTCAGCTTCATTCTGAGTGGGCCAGTCAGCAAATAGGTTTGTGGGCTGATAATTTGTTTAAAAGCCCCTTCAACGTCAGTGATTAGTTTGTGGTTGAACGGAATTGTCTATACAAATCTAGACTTGCAATGTATTTTTCCCCATGTAATGAATGTGACGTGTGTGTGTGACGTGTGTGTGTGTGTGTGTGTGTGTGTGTGTGTGTGTGTGTGTGTGTGTGTGTGTGTGTGTGTGTGTGTGTGTGTGTGTGTGTGTGTGTGTGTGTGTGTGTGTGTGTGTGTGTGTGTGTGTGTGTGTGTGTGTGTGTGTGTGTGTGTGAGTGAGTGTGAGAGAGATCACAATGCTGTACTATTCCTTCATTACATTAAGACCATGAGATGGGGCACTTTTAACATTATATCAATGTTCTATACCGTGCCAATCTATCTGACCTACCTCCGATTTGGATCAAATATAGCCGGCGGGATTATCATGAAACTCAAAACTCTCTGAGTTGAGGGCATGGCCAGCTGTGTTGGTATAGATTCTCATTGGGGGGGTTGCTCCTTCTAGTCTTGCCCCTGCCCTGCTTGCCAAAACATGCAGCGTGCCCCCCAAAGGAGAAGGCTGTACGAGCACAGGGATGTCGTATAACCCGGTTTCATGCACACCTCGTGCACTTTGGCCCTACCCGAGCATGAACATTGGTCTGTTCTCACCAAACAAGTGGGCACTTGCGCCTCCTTTAGAAATGAGCCCCACAAGCTATGGTTTGGATTTCTGAGAAAGTAAATGCGCCGGGAACACAATGGGAATATAAGGACTGCAAATGTGACCATGCATTGGGTTTCTCTCTGTGCTAACCTCCCCAGGTACATCTGTCCTTTAAACTCCACAGTCGAGAGTTAAGCTGACGTCTTCGGTTGTTCTCCCCTCCATCCTCCAGGCTTCAAGGTGAAGGACTTCCTTCATGACAACAACACGCTGTCCCCGTTCCTGGTCCAGAAACTGTCTCTTGGAGAGGAGGCCACTCAGGGGATACTGGAAGCCCACGTCAACCTGGAGCGGGTAAACAGCCAGCAGTGACTCATCACCTCATTCCTTTTACATTTACATTAAGGGCAATTGGCAGACGCATTTATAAGAAAGGGAAATAATCGGTTGTCGATACAATAAGGATGTTCTGAAACCAAGTGCAAAGCACTAACAATCGCAAGGTTAAACCATTCCCCGTATACAACAAAGATAGCTAGGATAAGATGCTACGTAACTAGGTACTATAGCTAAATACGACATGAAATAAGTGCGTACTAGACGACACAGCACACCTTACTTTGCAGAAAGGTGTTTCACACATTACGACATGGTCATCGGAAGACTGTGAGAGACGATATTATAAGATACTACATTTTCTGTGACGGTATTCCCAAACCGTATGAACTCGTACGTCGATGAAACGCCAAACCAATCATCATAAATAAATAATAGGAGGAAGAAGGAAACACACAGAGGCGCACGGTTGCTAACAACAGTCTTCTTGAAATACAGTGAAGGACGCATGTTTCTACAGGTTGTCCGACTAATTGGAGTTGGTTTGAGATGTGTGAAAATGATTGAGGTTGGGAATATGACCGACAACTCTTTGCAGTGAAGCCGGAGTCCCACTCCCAGCTATAGTCACCAGGATCATCAGAGGCCATTTGGTTATCTTACCATTTCACCTGCTGTTCTCCCGTTAATATCCATCTATACGTGACACGATTCATGTCCTCTCGAATGCACTTTTTAACGATGCACCATAATGATTGCATCATCACATTCCCTTATCGACGCTCCGCCCGAAACTCACGTTCGCAGGAAACACTTGGACCCGTCCGTCTAATCTATTCTCCTCCCTTCCCTCCGTCTTCTGTTCTCCATCCTCCAGGTCCTGCTCAAGGGCTACGGGGTGCACCTGAAGAGCCTGTGTCGCAAGAGCGGCGACGAGCACGACCTGGAGGACTTCGTGGTCATCGCCGACCCCCGGTTGGCGTCGAGGATCCAGGAGATGATCTGCAGAACCCCCGGCAAGTGGCTGGACGTGATCGAGGAGCGCTTCGTGGGCAGCCTGGACCTCCTGAAGCTCCTCCGCGTAAGTTCTGTGCTCAGGGTCGGAACTTAGAAGCTGCAGGAATGTGGATCAATAAGAATGGCCGCACAAAGAAACGTCCTTTGGTACCAAAGTCATAGCAGCGACTCGAGTTATAAGCGGATATGATTTAGCCATGTCACATGGGTTGAGGTTTGCCTGAAGTTCGTTAAGAGGTTGGAGCTGGAAGACCCGAGGACCTCCTTGTTGTATAAGCTAAAAATGTTTGACCCCGTAGTGACCTCACACAGGTCACATGACGGTCCACTCTGTAGGGCACCTCGTTTTCACCACAAGGTGGGACTCGTTTAGTAGGAGGTATAAACGCCCGTCCCGTGTCGCATATCACGACCCGACATCAATACAATGGGATGGAAAGGTTCACTGTCGGGGAAAATGAACGCCTTCGGAGCCATTTGCATTTGCGGACTTCTGCTGTTGATACAATATGAGTCTGTTTGTTGATACAAGCTACCTGGACTGGAGTGGTTGGCTACATCAGTCAGCCCTGGTTTGTTTGCATAGTATCTCTTATTTTTATAGTATTTGAAAGAAGGACCTCTTGGTGGCCTAATCTGTTTTTAATTAATTTTGGATGAAGTTCGACCCCTTGTTGGCTTTTTTTATCTGACCTGGGACCTTAAATCGATAAACTTCTTCGTTATCTCTAACTCTTATCTTGGTCTCTGGCTCTGTTGTTGACTATCTAAGGGATTTGACATGTATCAAAATGTGTTGTACTCTCCCAGTCCAGTCAGAGCTCTATGAGGTTTACCGTTAAACGTCCCTTAAGGCTGAACCAAAGTGTTCAGTCGTAGAAGTTATAGTTGCTACTGATCATAAACATTGTTGTATTCATACAGCGTAACTTTTATTGTTATCTTTAACCAACGTGTGTGTGTGTGTGCGTGTGCGTGTGTTCGTGTGCGTGCGCGTGTGCGTGAGGTCAGGCCAGGCTGTTTGTGTGTGAGGAATCGGGCAAGGGCTGTAGGCGGGCTGTAGGCATGCTACGACATGTAGCTGTGTCAGCTTCCTGCTCCCAGCTTCAGTAGCCCCGGGGCATGTTTGATCGCTGCTGCACGTCACCGTCCCAACCGGGGAGGCCCTACCCTTTGTCTCCGTACTTCAGAGAAATTATAGTGTTTCTCTCTCCACTCGCAGAACCCCGTCACCTCCTCATGTGCCTCTCTCTGTCCCCCTCTGACTCTCTTTCTCTGTATCCCTCCCCCTTTCTCCCTCTGCTGGAGCGAGTTACAGCCGTCCGTAAAGTAAACCGGTCCAGACACTTTCGACCATTAGAACTTAAGCCGGTGTACTGCAAGGAAAATATATGCCGGGAGAACAATGGTTCTAACGCCTCCTTCCATTCTGTCCCTGGTGAGCCTTTGTGTGGCTCCTGCTCAGGAGAGCGTGTTTCTAGCGCCATGTGATCTAACTAGGCATGTTTCTTTAATGGTCATTCCTGATCCAGTTCCATTATGCATCACTTTTACTGCTACATGGTAAAGGTCAAGGTCCTGGGGTTGCTAGGTTATCACTGTTATCATTATTATTGCCCCTACTAAATTTAAATGGTATCAAAGTTTAAATCAACATAAGAGTGATTGACAGAGATTACTAGAGAGTTCTTAAGGTGACAGCAGCGTTGCACATGTCTTTTGTGTTTCCACAAGGACATTTTAAATGCATTATTCCAACATAAGACACACGCGTGGAAGGTTTTTTTTCGCACCCAATCCGATGGTAACTTGGGTTTCCTTTAGATTTGGAGATCAGCAATTTGTGATGCTTGTAAAATGCATGTTTTTGAACCACAACGTTCGCTGACCCCCTAAAAACATTTCTTTCCCTTTTCTTCGGTTGTTTACAGCGGGACGTTAAATCGGACCCCATGGCCGTCCGACAGGTTGTCGCGGCGACCAACAGCCTCCTGGAAAGCATGGGATCCCTAGCAGTGGAGGTAGGCCTAACTCCGATCAGCCCCGGTGATGAACAGGAGCCCCGAGAGGCTGTGGAACAGGCCTCCTTTTGACAGCGAGTCTGGTGGTTGTTCTCGTCATTGAATGGTCGTTCAATGTCAGTAATTCCAATTCCCTTGCTTAAAGGAATACGTCCTTCCCGGAGCTCTATATCTAAATAATCTAATATTATGTAATATATAGGTATCTATTTAATATAATGCACTATATAATATCACCGCCAAAAGCTGTGTGCGCCTCCGGATGATATTATGAACTAAAGACTGTCTTTAGTTAAAGGACGTCTCTGGTACTTCCCCAACAAGTAAAGACTCGTAGTGGGGGTCATCTCGGCCAGGGTCCTGCACGGGTTCGGGTACCCGAAGGGTGACCCGCGCAATTTCGATGAAACGGGGGGAAAATAATGTGTGTACTGGTCGGACACACGGGTGCTGGTCGGGTCGGACGCCTGAACGGCACGGGTCGGTCGCGGGTTTTGCGATTGCGAGCGAGACTTCTCCGGTGCTGGAGATGGAGCAGAGGAGTAAACTAAAACCGTCCACAGTGGATGATGTGATTTGTTAGCACAGCAATCTAAAGCACCACGCCAAACACCAGATAGTGTAATTCGCTGGCGTTCCATCCAATGTGTCTAATTTTCCTCAGGTGCGGGTCTGGCGTCGGTATCAGTTTATAGCGGGACTGGTCGGGTGCGGAATGGTATTCTCGGGTACGGGCGGGTGCGGGTTTGCAAAATAAGGAAGAAACGTTGGCTATGACTCTCTGAAGTCCAGATGGAACTGCAACTTCAGATTGATGAGGAAGGACCAGAGACGTCTCTGGTCCTTCCTCATCAATCCCTAACCCTAACCCTAGCCTCAATGTATCACAGTTAGGTTAATATAAACCTTTATTAAATCCTAGAGGGAAATTCAGGTGTCAAAGCAGCCACAGCAATGAGAACGAATCCCAGAAGAGGTACAGATATAATTCTTTTAACACGTCCACATGCTAGCGGCTTCTACTTTTTTGAGACGGTTTCCGTTTTAGAATTATTACCTTTTCTCGAGCTAGCAACAAGCGGGCAGATAGCCTTCACTGATGCCGGTTCCAACGGTCATTCTCCCCTTGTGATGGCAACAAACTCCAGATGGAGGGTGACCTCTGACCGCTTTCATTTCTTGGTCACCACTTCTGTATGAAAGTTGAGTATGTAGAAACAAAAACACCCCTTGATGATTTGCACTAGATGACTCGCTATTTATGTTGAACACATGCTATCGGTGCAATCCTGCTGAACCCTTTCTGAAGCTGATGAAGCCTTGGTCAGGGGTTTCTGTTCTCCCTCAATCCAACGAGTTCTGGCTTCTGGAACTGCAGCCGACGGGTCAGAAGCTTACCCCTGGCATTCAAACGCACCGTTCTCTAGGAACTCGGTCTGAATTTACAGCAGCTTCTTAGAAGCCTGTTGTACTGCTGTTCTGTAGCCATCAGCGCTTCAGTCGTTGGCGGTTCGCTAGCCACCAGCGGCCAACGAACCGCTGGCATGTCTGGGGTCGGGAGAGTAAGGGCGCCTGTTGATTGGTGGAGGTTAGTGATGTACACCGTGAGACGCAGTCGGGCGAGGACGGAAAAGGCCCGCTCTGTCTGCCTGGCACGGCGTGTAAAGACATGGAGTCTCTTATGTGTCCTCTTTGAGGACCCCTCCTTTATTTACTGGGAGAGACGTCCCGCTGGGCACAGCTGAACAAAGAGCACAGGCTTTCTAAACAAGCTAGCCGGCGGTTTACGCTGAGCCAGAACAGCACTGGGGCTAGCCCTGTTGGTTAGCTCCAGGAGGTGAATGAACAACAAACATGTAGCGTTCAGCTTGTCTGTTGGTTGGTGGCTGTCCTGGAAAGATTACAAGCGTTCCTCATTTTTGGGTCAAGAGTGGAGGGCCACTAAATCTAGCCAAGAACATTCTAGTTCTAAGTTAACCAGACGTGTAAGGCTGCTTGTTCATTGTTTCATTTTCCATTTCATTGCCGTTTCTTTTTAAACCGTGGTGTGACGGTCACAACTTTCCTTTGAACACAACTACATCATAAGTATTTGGAACGTCACACTTTTAAATTCCTTTGCCTTTCAAAACTGCACAGGGGAGCATCTACAAACACACAACACCACAACCCAGTAGCCTTATGAATGTGTGCGCTACGATAGCGTGCGCGGCTTAATGGAAGCGGTTGGGGGGAGTTTGCTGATGTCGTCAGATGGGTCTGGAGCCACGGGATCCACTGAACTGCCAAATTGTACATCAGGCACTATGAGGAAGTAGAGATATGCAGGCGTATTTACCTCAAAGGGGGAATTCATTTTCCCAAACAAAGGGGTTCATATATTTGTATCATCAATGCCCACCGCTGCTTAGCAAATTGTTGATTTAGTAACTTTATCCTTATGTGAACTTTTCTTTAACCGGTGAAAGGTTTGTTTTGGTGTATAATCTATGGTGTAATTGACAAAACGTTGCATTTGTCATTGGGTCGTGTCGATTTTGTCCTTCAATGTACAAATAAAGAAATATCTAACATAAAGTCATAAGCTAGTATATTAAATAAAACTTGATTCACGACTATTGAACAAACTTACTAGAACCAAAACAAAGGTGAGCAGAATCTGACCAGAAGCCGATCCCTCCCTCTCACTCCCTGATCTCCTCTTCCTCCTCCTCCTCTCCTCTTCCTCCTCCCCCAGCTGGCCAGCATGAAGAGCTGGAAGGACCTGCGCAGCGAGATCATCTTCCTGACGCACAACGCCACGTCGTCGCCCAGCGCCATGTACCAGGCCGTGTCCCGGATCGTGTGCGGCCACCCAGAGGGGGGCGGGCTGCAGATCAAGTCCCTCAACTGGTACGAGGACAGCAACTACAAGGCGCTGTTCGGGAACCACAACACCACGGAGGAGGACCTGGCCGCCGCATACGACAACACCTCCAGTGAGTCTCACCGGGGCGACCAATGAAGGGTGGTCCACAGCAAGACGGGTCGTTATTACATCGTGTTTCAAAGGGAGTGTTCTATTGTGACAAAGCTGAGGGGATCACTTTAAGGGATTCGTGCTTGACTTGTCATGTATAAAGTGTGTCTGATGTTGACGTGTTGTCAACATGTCTTATAATGTAATATCAACATTTGTTTAATTCCTGCCTAGCCACAATATTCCAGTTCTTCTGCATTCAGTATCGGTTTTTTATCTTGATTTTTCTCCAAATATCTCGCTCGCTGTTATCCCATCATGCACCTGTGTCTCCCCCCCCAGCTCCCTTCTGTAACAACCTCATGAGGAGCATGGACTCCAACCCCATGTCCCGGATGATGTGGCAGGCCATCAAACCCCTGCTGATGGGCAAGATCCTGTACACCCCCCACACCCCCGCCACCCAGAAGATCATCCACGAGGTACCTTGGCCCCCACCGAGAGCGGTTGATATAGGCCTGCATAGAGACACTCGGTATAGGAAGGTTTGAACCCCTCAAGACGACCATGTATCGGTACTTCATGACCTGTGCTGTGTTCCAATATCCACACTGTCAGTACTCACTATACTTAGTCTGAGTGCGTAGGGTGCTCCGATTAAGATCGGGGAGAAAAGAAGTGTTCTGATTGGACCCGGACGGTGTACTCATAACGGCGAAACCGCTGAGTGTGGATCGATGAACACTTTTCGTACTCAACGGCAGCCATCTTGGCTACGTAGCGGAAGAGGGCGGAGCCAGGCTGAGCAAACATCGGCGCGTTTTTCACATAGCCTGCATTAATGGAGTCATTTTGTAGTTTTTATAGCTTTTTTATAGCTGCTAGGCGTAGAGAGTTCCCCGTTCCAAGCGGGATGTTTATTGCAGGGTTTGCCGGTTTGTGCACCACAGAGTATTTGATTTGATACGACACTGACCTCTGATAATCAGCGCACTTAGTGAGTACAGATAGTGTACTACGTTTAAGTGTACTCATGGAAGTATGGATATCGGAACGCCGCACAACATTCTAGAATAACTGCCGGTACAAGGATGCAGACCTGGCTGTTGTGTGACGTCAAGTGAAGCCCTCCTATTGACCGGACCTCTCGCCCCCGCAGGTCAACAGAACCTTCCAGGAGCTGGGCGTGTTCCGGGACCTGGGCGGCATGTGGGAGGAGATGAGGCCGAAAGTGTGGACCTTCCTGGAGAACGGCAAAGAGATCAACTTCCTACGGGTAGGACGGCCTCCCCTCCATCCTCCTTTATGGCCCAATCCCATTTCTACCCTAAAGGGTAGAAATGGTAGAAATGGTAGAAATGGGATTGGGCCTTCCCCCTTCCCCTTACCCCTTCAAAACAAGGGGGAGGGGTAAGGGGAAGGGGTAAGGGGTAAAAATGGGATTGGGCCTTAGTCTGGGTCCCCCGGCAACAGGATTGGTGAAATATATCTGAAGGCAGTCAAGGTCCCCATTCCCCCCCCGATTGGATTCTAGGCGGCTATCAGATTTGAGATTAGGAATCGCGTGTCTTGATTTGTGAGAGTACCCCAGGTTTAAATCGAACTGCAGCTGCAGCGTCCCCTCTGGTGAAACACTGAATATGTTCAAACTGCCTTTTTAAATGCGTTTTCAAATGAATGTAATGAAATGTCACCATTCGACATTATGAAAAGGGATAGCGTGTCCTCGATAGAAGTGGTTGGTTAACGACACGTTTAACCTGTTTCCCTCCCCATCCAGACTCTGCTCACAAACAACGTCACCGCTAGCATCTTCCAGGACCACCTGTCCCACACCCAGTGGTCGGCCGCCGACGTCTCCGACTTCCTGATCAGGAAGGCGGACGACAGACGCCCGCCCGGCATCGCCCTGACGTGGCGCGACATCTTCAACGAGACGGACGACGCCATCAAGAGCATCTCTCGCTTCATGGAGGTCAGCGTCGCCTCACACAACCGTTACTGCTCCTCGTTCAGGGGTTCCCCTTCCAGCTGGGAGGTCCTAGCGAGGTCCTCCTTAGTGACCTGTGTCTGAGAAGAACGGATACCTGGGTTAAAGTGTAAACTAAATGTAATGTACCGCAAGGAGAATGGTTTTACTTCTGGTGGCAACAACACTGAGCATAGCATTCTCGCATTGAGTGGAACAGCAAGTTGCTATACTGTTTACCATAGCAACTGTAACCTTTTTATTTCTGGCTAGTACAGAGTGGACACAGTACAAATCTCATTCCTCTTTTGAGTTGAGGTCATTCCCTGTATCACAACAACAGTCTCGAAGGCCTTCCCTGGCTCCGCGTCTGCTGAAACCCCCTCCTACTCTATGTGCAAGAAAAACAGCCAGAAATGAAGCCGTTTTATTTTCTTCCCCATTTTCTTTGTCCTTCTGGCTCTCTCTGTCCCCCGGTAGATCCATTCTTTCAACCCCTTTCAATCGCTTCTTGTTCTCTCTTGTTCTCACTCGCTCACTTGTTCGCTCACTCGCTCACGTAGTCCCTTTCCCAGAAAACTGCAGTGCACTGATCCCACAATATCCCACCCTCTCGGGCTAGACCCGAACTCGTACCCAGCATCCTCTTTCTTCTCCACCCATGTGCACGCACCCTTGCATCACACACTCAAACACACACACACACCCTATAATGACTTCACTTCACCCGGTATAACAGGAAATTACCCCCTCTGTCGGCGCTGAAAGGGCTTATTTTTGGCATGGAAAACTTGCGTTTTAATTACAGAAGCTCCTAAAGCCTTCAACGAAAAATGTAAGGTCTAGTCAATTCTATTACTAATAAATCAAATGTATAGTCTCAAAGGGCTTCAGAGGCCATATATTTATGAATCAAATTGTCTTTGTGCGTGTGCCCTGTGGATCAACCATGATGGTGTGTTAACCCCGTGACCCCGTCCTGAGACCTCACCCCCGGGGGTAACGCAAAGCTGTGGTCCCCTCGAAACAAGTCGCTTTGTGGGACCCCATTTCTGTGAGGACACGGGGGGGTTCTCACAAACACTTAAGTAAGTGTGTGTGTGTGTGTGTGTGTGTGTGTGTGTGTGTGTGTGTGTACTTCAGTGTGTGAACCTGGACAAGCTGGAGGCGGTGGACACGGAGGAGAAGATGATAGACAAGTCGATGGTGCTGCTGGAGGACAGGAAGTTCTGGGCGGGCATCGTGTTCCCGGACATCGACACCAACAGCTCGGAGCTGCCGCCCAAAGTGAACTACAAGATCCGCATGGACATCGACAACGTGGAGCGCACCAACAAGATCAAAGACGCGTAAGGAACCTCGTTATATCTCCATCACTAGGGGAGGGTGCACACATACCTGTATTTAACCCTGCTGGAAGTATCTCAGATCTACGCTGCTTCATTCAATGTATCATTCATTTTTATGAATGATACATTCATAAAGAGAAAAGATTAGTTGCTCTGAAGACGAACAAAATGAAGGTTTCTATACCCCTGTAGGCCTTATTCTATCGAATCATAATTATAATTCCTATATCTCCCCCACTTGACTCAAACTTCCCATACCTTTCTCCTCCATTCGCGCTCCTGCTCTCGCTCATGTTAACCTGAAGCCGTCTCTGTCGTGTTAACCTAAAGCGTGCTCGCTCGCTCTCGTGAACCAAAAGCTCCCGCTCTTATATTAACCCGAAGCTCTCTCTCTCTCTCGTGGTAACCTGAAGCTCTGTCCCTCCCTCGTTAACCTCTCTCTCTCTCTCTCTGTAGCTACTGGGACCCCGGTCCCCGGGCGGACCCCTTCGAGGACATGCGCTACGTGTGGGGCGGGTTCTCCTACCTTCAGGACGTCATCGAGCAGAGCATTGTGCGGGCGGTCACGGGCACCAAGGAGAAGACGGGCGTGTACATCCAGCAGATGCCGTACCCCTGCTACGTCGACGACATGTAAGCCCAGAGAGCGTCCATCCCCAGCCGTCATACTAGCAACTCTAATAATAACCAGGAGCTTCTATTTACTTTATTGAAACACAAGTTTCAAGTCAAACGAATCACCCCCTTGACCCTCGTCCCATCCCATCAACATTTCAGAGGTTCAAGAGTGGGTTTGTGAGCTGATATGTATTCCCAGCCTCATTTCCGCTGGCACATTAGTAAGACCGCAAACTCTCTTGTTCTCAGAATTTAACTGCGCTTCGAAAACATCATTACTACATCCCACACACTTCCTTCTGTTGTGTTCCTTCTGTCTTTCCCTTTTGTCTCTCAAGCTCTCTCTCCTCCCCATCTTTTGTTTTTTCTCATCCTTTCGTACTCGCTCCCTCTTACTCATGTTGTCCCCCACAGTCTCTCGTTCTCTCTAGGTATCTCCGACTCTCTCATACATGTCTCATCTTCCTCTCCCTCTCTCCTGTCCCCCACTCGGTCCTGAATGTTCTCATTCCCTCTCTCTCTCCCTCAATGTCATTCATTCATTCATTCGTTCATTCATCCGTTCATGTCCTCCTCCTCAGCTTCCTGCGTGTCATCAGTCGCTCCATGCCCCTCTTCATGACGCTGGCGTGGATGTACTCGGTGGCCATCATCATCAAGAGCGTGGTGTACGAGAAGGAGGCGCGTCTCAAGGAGACCATGCGGATCATGGGCCTGGACAACGGCATCCTGTGGCTGAGCTGGTTCATCAGCAGCCTCATCCCCCTGTTGGTCAGCGCTGGTCTGCTGGTGGTCCTGCTCAAGGTACTGCACGCACCCCACCAAGAGACCCCACAAGGCAGCCTTCAATTAGAATCGGACTGGCAAAGAAACGTTTATAGAGGTGCAGCATCAGACACGTTGACTCACTCACCCTCTAACTCTCATCGCTCCACAGAAGGGGAACCTTCTGCCCTACAGCGACCCGGGCGTGGTCTTCCTCTTCCTGGGCTCGTTCGCCGTGGTCACCATCATGCAGTGCTTCCTGATCAGCACGGTGTTTGCGCGCGCCAACCTGGCGGCGGCCTGCGGAGGCATCATCTACTTCACGCTCTACCTGCCCTACGTGCTCTGCGTGGCCTGGCAGGACCACATCGGCTTCGGCGCCAAAGTGTTCGCTGTAAGTGTTTGCGGGTGTGGATGTGGTGGTGGTGGTGGTTGTTGTTGCTCTGGAGCTATTATTGCAAAAGAAATGTAATCGTTAGATGTGTTCTCCGGTGTTCAAACCATACGGAAGTAAAGAACAGAATGGTATAGGGAAATGCAAATGACATATAAAACAGATTATACTGTCAATATAAATATAAACCCAGATGGAAAAAACCGATGGCTAAATACAAATGCAATGGATCACAATATATTAAATATACAAATAAATGGAAACGGAACGGATGCTTGTATATTAATATTATGAACAAAGAATCGATGCAATTATTGAATATAGGCTTCAATAAGTTAAGATAAAAAGGATATGTTTAAATGTGTGTGTGTGTGTGTGTGTGTGTGTGTGTGTGTGTGTGTGTGTGTGTGTGTGTGTGTGTGTGTGTGTGTGTGTGTGTGTGTGTGTGTGTGTGTGTGTGTGTGTGTGTGTGTGTGTGTGTGTGGTTGTGTGTGTGTGTGTGTGCAGAGCCTGTTGTCTCCTGTGGCGTTTGGCTTCGGCTGCGAGTACTTCGCCCTGTTTGAGGAGCAGGGGGTGGGCATCCAGTGGTCCAACCTTGTGGCCAGCCCGCTGGAGCAGGACGACTTCAGCCTCACCACCGCGCTGGTGCTCATGTACTTCGACTCGTTCCTCTACGGGGTCATGACCTGGTACATCGAGGCGGTGTTCCCCGGTAAGGACCTCTCCGATGATGACCTGGTTTCTCTCGGTTGTTGCAAAGACTTTAACCTATGAAACGCCTCGAGCAATCAGTAACCATTTTGACCGCTGTCTTCAGGCCAGTACGGTATTCCTCGACCCTGGTTCTTCCTGTTCACCAAGTCCTACTGGTTCGGAGAGGAGATGGGCACCACCACTACCATCCCCCAGGGCTGCAGGGGAAACGCTGGTGGTAAGGCTGCACACACCTCTTCTCTCCACCAGGGGGCAGCAGGGAGGCTATTTTAACACTGTTGATCTGGACCACTGAGACAATGCTGATGAAGGCTGACTCTTGGGTTTCCTGTCTGTGGTTTGTTCAATCCAGCAATGTAAGCAGCCATCTGTCTGCGATGAACGCATGAAAACATGTTTTTTGTAGAATCTCTCAACAACTTTAATGTGTCTCCTTTTTGGAATGAAAGGAGACACATTAAAAAAAAAAGCAGACTCCTTTTCCGGGGACTTAACCGCAACCTTTGTAGCTTGAAGTCAAACACCCAACACGGACTGTCCTGGCACTGCTGATTCAATGTGTAAGCTGCAATACGAAGTGTTAAGGTGGTTGATTCATGGTAATGGCCGACGATACCGTAGCCTTTTGGTAGGGACTATCAAGTCGTTGTATAGAAGATGGACCCCCAGCGTCCCCCCCCCCCTGGGATATGTTAACCCGAGGCTAACGCTAACGCTGACCCTCCCTGCGTAGCGGTGTGCATGGAGGAGGAGCCGTCCCACCTGAAGGCCGGCGTGTACATCGAGAACCTGGTGAAGGTCTACCGCCACGGCAAGAAGCTGGCGGTGGACGGCCTCTCGCTGGGCTTCTACGAGGGCCAGATCACCTCCTTCCTGGGTCACAACGGCGCCGGGAAGACCACCACCATGTGAGTGACGGAGGACGGGGTTATGGTGTAGCCCCAAAAGCAGGCCACCCTGAGGGGTCAGGGGTCATGGCTCCTATTACTGGAACCTCTTTGGTTTGGGTGGATGCTTTTGGGGTTGACACACTGAAAGAGTACTGTTAGGATTACTACTAGTACTGATAATGTCCAGTCACCAACCTCACCACGCGTGTTGTGTGTGCTTGGAATGTAATGAAGGGCTGAATATGAGAATGGTTCAAGCTAGCGGCCGACGCTAACACTCCCTCCCCCGTAGGTCGATCCTGACGGGTCTGTTCCCTCCGACCTCCGGCACGGCCTACATCATGGGCAAAGACATCCGGACCGAGCTCAGCGCCATCAGACAGAGTCTGGGCTTCTGCCCGCAACACAACGTCCTCTTCAGCATGTGAGTACCACGAGGCTCTCCCCTGGCCTCGTTTAGATCCCCCATAATCCTCGGCTCTGGGGCGGATGGAATCACCCACCATCCTCCACTGACCTCCGTGTGCTTCCCCCCAGGCTGACGGTGGAGGAGCACATCTGGTTCTACGGCCGGCTCAAGGGTCTGACGGAGGAGCAGGTGAAGGTGGAGATCGAGCAGATCCTCCTGGACACGGGCCTGCCCCACAAACGCAAGTCGCCCTCGCGCACGCTGTCGGGGGGCATGCAGAGGAAGCTGTCGGTGGCCCTGGCGTTCGTCGGGGGGTCGAAGGTCGTCATCCTGGACGAGCCCACGGCTGGCGTGGACCCCTACGCCCGCAGGGGGATCTGGGATCTGCTGCTCAACTACAGACAAGGTGGGTGCACCTCCTCCCCGTTGGTCCCATCAGGACCAGCCGATTGGCCGGGAGGACCCAACCGCTGAGGAGGGAAACGGCGTCCGTGATCTCAAACACCCCAACGAGGCCGCGGCGTTCACCACAATGCTGCTCAATCGAATCGGTTCAGAAGAGAGGTAAGGACCGGCCCCTCTGACGCTCCGCGCCTCCTCCCTCTCCCTCAGACCGGACCATCATCCTGTCCACGCACCACATGGACGAGGCGGACATCCTGGGCGACCGCATCGCCATCATCTCCCACGGGAAGCTGTGCTGCGTGGGCTCCTCGCTGTTCCTGAAGAACCAGCTGGGCACGGGCTACTACCTGACCCTGGTCAAGAGGGAGCCCGAGCCCTCCCTGGCCTCCTGCCGCAACTCCTCCAGCACCGTGTCCTTCACCAAGAAGGTAAGCGTCTGCAGCGGCGACGGCGTCCCCTGCTGGCTGACGGTGGTACTGCTGCAGAATGTGTCATCAAACCATTCATCAAATGTGTCATCAAACCAACTGTCTCAGTATTTAGGTGTGTCGATGTATTGGAGTATCGTTGGATATTTCAAGTGTATGCATTTATTTCTTTGGTCTAAACTTGTTTTGTCTCTTCCGTTCTCTCTCTCTCCGTCCGTCCGTCCAGGAGGAAGAGTGTGTGTCTGACGGTAGCTCTGATGCAGGCCTCGGCAGTGAGAACGAGAGCGAGGCGGCCACCATCGGTAAGCGTCTCCCACCCAGCGTTGGTTCATCTCACTGCTCAGGAGGGTTTCTGAGGAAAAGCAGACGTTATCCGGTTATATGGGCGTTGCTACTCAGGTCTCTGGGACCACGCCTGCGTAGCTCCGTAAACCTCCTGTGATTGATCGTCTGACCTCCGATTCCCCCGGTCGCCCCCCAGAGAACGGACCTGCCGCCTCCATGAGCCCCTTCATCGCCCCGGACGTGGCCCACATCTCCAGCCTGATCCTGGGCCACGTCCCGGCGGCGCGGCTGGTGGAGGACCTGGGCCACGAGCTGACCTACGTGCTGCCCTACAGCGCGGCCAAGGGCGGGGCCTTCGTGCCCCTCTTCAGGGACCTGGACCACCGGCTGGCCGACCTCGGCATCTCCAGCTACGGCGTGTCGGACACCACCCTGGAGGAGGTGAGAAGGTCACAAGTTGACCTTGCAGCCGGGTTACCATGGCAATGATGTGCAACTCTCCTCTCCTGTGATGCATCCCTCAGAACAGCTTTTAACATCCAACTCTACCCTGGCCCTTTTTTCTTCATTTGGATTCCTAATTTGGATACAGTTAAATGTTTTATGGGTTCATTAAGGATTCTCTGTGGGGATGATTTAATGAATGCATGTCTCGGAGAGACCTTCTTCATAATAACGGAGTACAATGTTGATCTTTCTTTAACTGAGGGCTTTCGCTGTTCTGTAGATTTTCCTGAAAGTGGCCGAAGATAACGGCGTCGACATTGAAGTCCCCTCAGGTAAGGTGTCCTGAAAGTGACCCCTGACCTCTGAACCCCTGTGGCCTTTCATTCCAAAAAGTAAAACCCGCAGGTCACAGCTCGTCTGATGCATCAATGAACGGTTGCTTGTGTAACCGCAAACATGGAAGACGGATGGAGAGAACTGACTGATCTCAAATAGCCCATAACAAAGTGTGTGTGTGTGTGTCTGTGTGTAGACGGAACACTGCCAGTGAAGCGGAGGCCGCGAACGCATGCCTTCGGTGGAGACCACCAGAGCTGTCTGAAGCCCCTCACTGAAGACGATCACGAGGAAGGCAACGAATCCGAGGGAGACCCAGGTAGAAACACTCACTCACTCACTCACTGACTCACTCACTGACTCACTGACTGACTCACTCACTCACTGACTGACTCACTCACTCACTGACTCACTCACTCACTCACTCACACGCTTTAACAGTTTGGCCGCTTCCGTGTACCGACCCGTCATGTTATTCCCCTAAAGGTGCCGATCCCCGGGAGACGGACTGGCTGCACTGCAGTCACGGTAAAGGGTCCTACAAGGAGAAGGGCTGGACTCTGAGGAAGCAGCAGTTCATCGCCCTCATCTGGAAGAGGTTCCTCTACGCCCGACGCTCCCGGAAAGGATTCTTCGCTCAGGTGAAGCTCATGTTGGACGGGGCAACTGCTGTAGGATGGAGGCGCTCATTGAGTGTTCGTTGTGGAGACATATCAGGGCTATGATTGGCTCCTGGGATAGAATGTTTTGGGCGGTTCTATGATTGGACGTCCCTGAAGACAGACGGCAGAGCTGAGGTCGTCCATTAAGATTAATGCAAATGTCATCCTTTCTTTTCATTTGAACAAATTTCTTCTTCTGCTCTTCGTATTGATGCTTTGCAAAAGAAAACTCTAGGAGTCTGTTGCAGTATATTAGAGCGACGATTGGCTGTGGCTAGACGTGAGTGCTTGGATGGGTTTCTGACCTGCTCCCCTCCTTGCAGATTGTCCTTCCTGCCGTGTTTGTCTGCATCGCTCTGGTGTTCAGCCTCATCGTCCCGCCGTTCGGAAAGTATCCCAGCATTGAGCTCCAGCCGTGGATGTACGAGGAGCAGGTCACCTTCTTCAGGTACTGCAGATCCCCTGACTCACTCACTCTCACCCTCAAACCCCCCTCTCACCCTCAAACCCCTCTCTCACCCTCAAACCCCTCTCTCACACCCGAATCCCCTTCTCACCCTCAAACCCCCCTCTCACCCTCAAACCCCTCTCACCCTCAAACCCCTCTCTCACCCTCAAACCCCTCTCACCCTCAAACCCCCTCTCTCACCCTCAAACCCCTCTCTCACCCTCAAACCCCTCTCACCCTCAAACCCCTCTCTCACCCTCAAACTCCCCTCTCACCCTCAAACCCCTCTCTCACCCTCAAACCCCCCTCTCACCCTCAAACCCCTCTCACCCTCAAACCCCTCTCACCCTCAAACAACACTTTGGGAGCGATGATGCATTAGTCTGTTGATGAAGGAGTTGCTGTGTGTATGAGGTGCATCAGGATGTGAAGGAGTGTGTGTTTGTGAAAGGGTTATTCATGTACCCGTGTTCCGTCCCCAGTAACGACGCCCCCGACGACGTCACCATGAACAAGCTGCTGACTGCTCTGATGGAGGCGCCGGGCCTGGGCACGCGCTGCATGGAAGGATATCCCTTCCCGTAAGACCCCCACCCCCCCCCCCCCCCCGCCCCACATACACCACATGTCTTCCTGTTGACAGAATGGTGGGTCATTCCACATACACCTACAGGGCTGCAACTAAAGACTCGAGAGGAAATGTACTTTTGTCTCTCCCGCCTGAGCTTCACAATAAGGAGGTCGGCCCCAAACTGGAGAATTGTAAAAAAAAACCTCTAATCTTGTTTTATCCTAACCACGAAATAACCTCAAACGAAACATCAGAACCAACCATTATAATAAATGGGCCTGAGTCCGTCCTGATGCAGTGCCACCGTGACGATGACTGTGACCTTGTTTCGACCTCTTGACCCCCGTCACGGTTGACCAACGGGCGCCCATCTCCTCCCCCTTCTCCCTCCAGTGGGAGCTCCTGTACGATGGGAGACGAGGAATGGGCCGTCCCGGAAATTCCTGAGAGCGTTCAGATGCTCTTCAGCGCCACCAACTGGACCATGGACCACCCCTCCCCCGCCTGCAACTGCAGCTGCGACGGGAAGAAGAAGATGCTTCCGGAATGTCCCGCTGGAGCGGGCGGACTGCCCCCCCTGGAGGTAAGCGCAACGACCTGCCAGGACTTAGTCGGAGGCCGGACGGGTCAGGTCATAGCCTTAGTCCAAATTCGTCAAAGTACATCCCTTGCCCTTTGTCACTGATTCGTCTAGTCCTGTCCTCACACCGAGCCATAAGTCATGTTTGGACCTCCACCTCGACCCCGAGCATAGCCAACAGGTAACGTTGGACCTTGTTGTGTGTGCAGATCAAGATCAGCGCTACAGACACGCTGCAGAACCTGACTGGCCGAAACATCTCCGATTACCTGGTGAAGACCTACGCTCAGATCATCGGAAAAAGGTTTGTAAACAAGAACCGTCATTCTTTATGAGCCCACTGGTACTGCAAAATACATTTCTAACAAAACCTCTCTTTCCTTTTTGTCTTTGATCAGTTTGAACAACAAAGTGTGGGTGAATGAATTCAGGTAAGTTTTCCAATTTCACTGTGTTTTTTTCAAAATGTCTGACCATAAGGCCATGGATTGCATATTATTTGATATTAATGTTGATGTGTTGTTTTTCTTTTCTAGATATGGAGGCTTCTCATTGGGCGCCAGGAGCACTCAAGTCCTCCCTGCAGCCAATGAGGTGGACGATGCCATCGAGCGGGTCCGGAAGATCTTTGAACTACAGAAGGTTTGTAAAGCCCACTTGGGACGGTTTGAATGTCGTTGCTGGCTGAAGATTACAGTACAATGGCTCCCACCATGTGCTCTCAACAGCTTCTGCAGGCCTGCCTCTATGCACAATGTTTATGTGGTTTTCTGTCTCTTGCCAAAGGGGGCTGCAGCGGATCGCTTCCTGGGGAGCTTGTCCGGCTTCATCAACGGCCTGGACACCAAGAACAACGTGAAGGTAAGGAGACCTCAAGGCGGCCCACATGTTAGGCCTTTGAAGCCCCTCTGAGAACCCGCCGTGCTTCAGGGCTTTGCGAATAAAGTTAACCTGACCCAAGCTCTTTGTGTCTCCTACTCTTCTTCCTCATCCCTCCTTTGATATGTTTCCTACTGCTCTTCCTTCACTACTTTCCACATTCAACTCTTTGGCCTCTTCCTCCTCCCCCTTCCTCGTGCTTCTGTTCCAATTTCCTCCTCTTCATCCTACGTCTATTCCTCCTTCCTGCCCCTTCTCCCGCTCCCAGATCTGGTTCAACAACAAGGGCTGGCACAGCATCGGGGCGTTCATAAACGTGATGAACAACGGCATCCTGCGTGCCAACCTGCCGCCCGGGGCCGACCCCACCAAGTACGGCATCAGTGCCTTCAACCACCCCCTCAACCTGACCAAGGAGCAGCTGTCCCAGGTCGCACTGTGAGTACGCCTCGGGTTGGACCCACCCTTTTGCAACACGAGGACCGCGTCCCTGTAAAGAATGTCTCCTTTGTGTCTGACGATCTCCCTCCTCTCGCAGGGTGACCACCTCGGTGGACGTGCTAGTGTCCATCTGTGTGATCTTCGCCATGTCCTTCGTGCCGGCCAGCTTCGTGGTGTTCCTCATCCAGGAGCGCGTGAGCAAGGCCAAGCACATGCAGTTCATCAGCGGCGTGCAGCCCCTGATGTACTGGGTGGCCAACTTCACGTGGGACATGGTGAGTAGGGGCGGGACGGTGGGGACAGGAAGTGGTGGGGCGGGGACGGTGGGGACAGGAAGTGGAGGGGCGGGACGGTGGGGACAGGAAGTGGAGGGGTGGGGGATGAGGGGACTTATTTCGTTATACTTTTTGTCTTATATACATATATTAATACACATAGACCTCAGGTTTCTGCCATATTTTTGGTCAAGATTTAAATTTGCATACTTTTTAAAGCAGACAATGCATTTTGCAAATTGTCTAACCCATAGTTTACTCTGTAACAGAAAAAAAAATAACGGGTCCACAAAATCCTATATGTTATAAAATCCTATAATGTGTGACATGACCATGAATATGATTTGCCCCATGGGGTATCGATGGTGGGATTGTGTGGTGGACCATCGCATTAACACACCCTGCTCCCTGTTGTGTTCCCCAGCTCAACTACATCGTCCCGGCGTCCCTCGTCATCCTCATCTTCGTCTGCTTCCAACAGCAGGCCTACGTCTCCTCCACCAACCTCCCTGCCCTCGCCCTGCTGCTGCTGCTCTACGGGTGAGGGCTTCGATCCAACGACCCCCTGGGCACTCAAAGGGCTCCGTCACCCTATTCCCCTCCCAGAGGGCAGAGGACTATGGGGACGCCTAGTGGGAACGTTCTGGAACGCTTAAGAAAACTCCCTTTTCCCTCCCAAAGGAATAAACAGAGTCACCCGTTACCTAATGAGGGGCTCATGTTTTATATCTTAATGGATTTTATGCTTTTGTGGATACATTTGATTGCCCATTGAGCGAGAAAAATCTGAATTCCCAGGCTGACCTCTCGTCTGCGTCGTCCCTCAGGTGGTCCATCACCCCGCTGATGTACCCGGCGTCGTTCTTCTTCACCATCCCCAGCACGGCCTACGTGGTCCTCACCAGCGTCAACATCCTCATCGGCATCAACGGCAGCATCTCCACCTTCGTCATGGAGCTGTTTGGGAACAACGTGAGTCCGAGCCCCCGCCATGCGGCCAGGTACGGAGTCCTCCCTGGAGGCACGGGGCTCAAGGGCTGACCTGTTGTTTGGGTTCTGCAGGAGATCGGCGGGATCAACGACATCTTGAAGAACGTTCTGCTCATCTTCCCCCACTTCTGCCTGGGGAGGGGTCTCATCGACATGGTGAAGAACCAGGCCATGGCCGACGCCCTGGAGCGATTCGGTGAGCTCCACGATCCTGTCTCACTCATAGGGTAGAGGATGGTATCATCACGGCCAGGGTTAGAAGTTTGATTCCCAGTGATTTGGAAACGTGGGTTTTTTATTTTATTTTATCGTTTTGATTTAACCTATCCATAAATCGTTTTGTTTTTAATAATGCACAGGATATCCGTATAACGTGGGTTAACTAAGCTTTCTAGTGGACATTTAGTCTCCTTCGAGCAATCAAACACAGGAAGCCAATACCAAAAATATTATACAAAATACTGAATGTAGGTCTGACAGCTGTGTGTTGGGGTTGTTCCCTCAAACCGCTCTGTGGTGTCCAGGGGAGAACCGGTTGCGTTCCCCGTTGGAGTGGGACATGGTGGGGAAGAACCTGTTCGCCATGGCTGTGGAGGGGGCGGTCTTCTTCATCATCACCGTGCTCATCCAGTACCGCTTCTGCATCAAGCCCAGGTACTGGAACATGACATGAACAACCTTCTCACACACGCCTTCAGACACACACACACACTGTGACAACTGGCTGCACACACACACACACACACACACACACACACACACACACACACACACACACACACACACACACACACACACACACACACACACACACACACACACACACACCTGGCTGAGCTCCCCCAGCGTGTTCCTGACCTTCCCCCCCCCTCCAGGCCCATCAGCCAACTGAAGAAGCTGACCCCCCTCGGGGAGGAAGACGAGGACGTAGCGCGTGAGAGGCAGAGGATCGTGCACGGCATGGGGCAGGGAGACATCCTGGAGCTACGCCAGCTGACCAAGGTACAGGCTGCTCCTCCTCAATCCTTCTACCTGCCTTGCCATCGATCTTTCATTTTGCCGATTCCTTTTAGGGGAGGCTGGCCCTAAACTTGAGTCTTTAGACTACAGCATTCAAACATGAGCAGTGTTCTTCTGTGAGCTGAACAAAGTGTTTGTGCAGGTGTACAAGAGGAAGCAGAAGCCAGCGGTGGACCGTCTGTGTGTCGGCATACCGCCTGGAGAGGTGAGCTGGATGGAGGGCACAGGATTCAACACACCTTTGATTTAGTTCTTAATTATATTATTTCTGACGTTGATATGATTGAACGATGATGAACATTAGTCAACAAACCCTTCATCAGAGGAGGGATGGTGCTGTATTAACATGGATCTGTCACTCACTTAATTTCTCCCTCTCATCAGTGTTTCGGCCTGCTGGGAGTGAACGGAGCAGGAAAGACCACCACCTTTAAGATGCTGACAGGGGACGCCATGGTGACCAGTGGAGAAGCCTTCATAGCTGGGAGGAGGTGAGCACACCTCCCCTCTCATCTTATTACTGCGTCTGAACCTCCCTCTTCCACAGACTGACCTGAGGGCCCTTTGACCCAGTATTAGATCATGTTGGATATAATGGTGCGTTTCCACCGGCGGGTGCAGTTAGGACAGTTCGAAGGTCCGGTATTAAAGGTGCGGTAATGCACGACCTAGTTACGGCTCCCGTCTCCCCCGCCGACGGTACCCATATGGCAGGGCGGGCTTAAGCCAGATGGCGATGGCCGCGGCAGCTTGGTAAGCACCGTGACCTTAGCAGCGCGACACAGTGTAGCCTGCTAATAAATCCAATTTGAAAAGAAGAACGCGGCACATTAAGCAAAGAGCAACAATGCAGGACGTCCAAGAAGGACGGCAAACTTTTCCACGACATTTTCTTCAATAAGCTTTCGCCGTATTCCCGAAATACCTTGGCCACTTTTGTCGGTGGAAACGCGAACCGTTCTGCACCTTTTCATACCAAACCGAACCGCCGGTGGCAACATGTAAGCTCTGCCATAAGCTACGCCCTTAACCTGATCATACTTTCTAAAGGTAATCGATGAGGAATAACTACTTCAAGGACACTTCTTGACAGCAAAGTATTTGATTTAATTTTAAAGCATGATCATGGGAAGATACAGGCAGCAGTTTACCAACCATGTAGACAATGGGTGTATATGATGCTTGTAGGGAAGCTTTCACACCATGGTCAGTGACAACAAAGGAAACAAAAGGCGAGGGGGAGTGATCGTTGTGGAGAGTTAAGGATTGGCCGTTGCTGAAGTCAGCCCTGGTGGGAGAGACTAAGGTTATTTGCAATACACTATGGGGGAGTGTGGACTTGTCTACAAGGCTGGGAGACAGTTATAGGAATCTGCACAACAAAGGAGTAAGCAGATTGGCTTGGCCTTGTGTCAGACCCCTGGCTACAGTGGCAATGCAAATGGGAACTACTGTAACACATTGGAATGGAGACAGGAAGAGAGACCTCTCTAGGTGCAAGAAGAAATATACAAATGCCTTTTCAATTGATTAGTAATTATAAACAAGGTTAATATAATTAATGCACAAACATTATGATTAATGTTTCCACGACAGTAATGCAACAAATAGTCTGTGTATGTACATCCTTTTTTCCTAGTTCTATAAACATTACTCTTAAGTTTACTGCAGTGTTTTTCATTTGACTAACGTGCGCGTGTGCGTGTGCGTGTGTGTGTGTGTGTGTGTGTCAGCATCCTGAGGGAGATAGACGAGGTCCACCAGAACATGGGCTACTGTCCGCAGTTCGACGCCATCAACGACCTGCTGACCGGACGGGAGCACCTCGAGTTCTACGCCGTGTTGAGGGGGGTCCCCGAGAAGGAAGTCTGCGACGTGAGTCACCGCTATACCGTCTCATGGATCCAACATTTATTGTGCTCGTATTTTACTTCTAATCTTTGTGTCGGTGCCATTCACGTGTGTGGAAGTGTCTCACCTGTTGTGGGGGTGCGTTGGGGGGACCAGGTGGCAGAGTGGGGCATCAAGAAGCTGGGTCTGGTAAAGTACGTGGACAAGGCAGCAGGCAGCTACAGCGGAGGCAACATGAGGAAGCTGTCCACCGCCATGGCTCTGATCGGTGGACCGCCCGTTGTTTTCCTGGTAGGTCTGCACGCACGCTCGATGGTACACGAGCACTTGAACACTAGCAAACAAAAGTTGAGCAGTTTTCTTTACACACAATCAAATAATCCCTTAATTTGGGTGACATCAATATACTGTAAACCTGAACCCAATCAGGCCACCTATGGCGTGAACGGTAGGCTCAGTAGAAACTGGCTCAGTCTGGGTTTGTTTTCTGATGGGAGAAAGGAGAGACTTCAGTCAGAGTTAACCTGTCTGTTGTGTGAGAGAAGTGAGAGTGAAAAGAGAAACACAACTGTAGATAAATCCTCAGAAAACGTGTCCTTAAGACGCGGAGGAGGAGGAGGGTGGCGTGTTGAGGTTGCTGTGTCTCCCCTCCTGACCTCGTCCTCTGTGTCTCGTGCTCCCCCTGTGGGCTCTCCTCTGCCTCCGGTGCTGCTCCAGGACGAGCCCACCACAGGCATGGACCCCAAGGCCCGGCGCGCTCTCTGGAACTGCATCCACAGCGTCATCAAGGAGGGCCGGTCGGTGGTGCTCACCTCGCACAGGTCAGGGCTCTGCCAGCACTCACACTGGCCCGCTCACTCTCACACTCTGCAGAAACACACACAGGGAGCCTTCTCTGCTGTTTCTCAATAAAAACATTCAACCATACGGAGTGCATCATGTTGTCTGTTTTTGACTCTCAGCATGGAGGAGTGTGAGGCGTTGTGCACCAGAATGGCCATCATGGTGAACGGGAGGTTCCGCTGTCTGGGCAGCGTCCAACACCTCAAGAACAGGTAAGTCCAGCCGTTAAACGCTGTAAATACATCAGTTTATCGGCCACCAGCATCATTGTTGTTCCTCTGTGAGAGGGCTCCATTTGTCTCATGGAATAGTGCCTTCTCTTGATAATGTACGAATGCAACGCAATCTTTCTTTCAAGATGCACAGGTTGATGGCTGTTTGTTTAGTTACTTAAATAATGCATCAAATCTGAGCTAAATAATAACAGCTTAATGTTGTCACTAACCTTTACATTGAACTTAATGCTTTCATGTTTTACCGCTTTGTTTGACGGCTGCATGTGAGATTTGATCATCAATTCCTCAGTACACAGTCAGTCGTTTGAACCCCCTCCCTGCCTCTCTTCCTTCCCCACCAGGTTTGGCGACGGCTATACCATCGTCCTGCGTGTGACAGGACCCGACCCCGACCTGGTGCCGGTGATGAAGTTCATCGAGAGCGAGTTGCCGGGCAGCACGCTGAAGGAGAGGCACCGCAACATGCTGCAGTACCAGCTGCCCTCCAGCTCCACCTCCCTCGCACACGTCTTCTCCATCCTGGCCCGCAACAAGGAGCTGCTGCAGATCGAGGACTACTCGGTCAGCCAGACCACCCTGGACCAGGTACACCACTAGACCGACGCATGCTTCCTTAGAGACCACCCTGGACCAGGTACACCACTAGACCGACGCACGCTTCCTTAGGACCACCCTGGACATCCCCAGTCCAGGGACATGGAGGTGCGCTGACGTTTTTGACAATAAACCGAAATGGGTTTATGAAAACGGTGGTGAATATTGCAGATGTTACGATCAACACGCTGACTTAGGCAATGACACTTGGACCCAAAATGATCCAACGCAGACCCATAAGATCAAACCCCAAGGCAGTCTAGACTGCCTTGGGGTTTGATCTTATGGGTCTGCGTTGGACAGGGTCGAACGCAGACCCATAAGATCAAACATGGGTTTGATCACTTTTGCACACTGACCCCCACCTCTGCGTCTCGTCACAGGTGTTCGTGAACTTCGCCAAGGACCAAAGTGACGACTACCACTCCAAAGACAATTCTGTGAAACGGAAGGAGACGGCGATCACCATCCCCCTCTTCTCCTCCGGGGGCGCTGCGGCCACGACGGCGACGGCGGCGGCAGAGGACAAGCTCAGAGAGTCCGTCATGTGAGACCCAACCGACGCCAACAGAACCCAGAGTGATGGCAGAGCACAAACCCCCGACCTTGACGCGGAGTTGGCCTGACCTGTTAAACCTCCAGTATTGTTTATCTTTTAAAACGCTGTTGTTGACAAAAGTTGTTCCGCCCGCTGAACCGGACAAAGCCTGTCCAAACTGGAACCAAGCAGACCGAAGCGGTCGATGCAGGACGATTCTAATGATCCCCAGTAGAGTATCTGGGAGGCAGGTCTCTCTACGGCTGTTGGCACCGCAGAGCGAGAGAGCAAAAGAGAGGGAGTTTTAAACTTGAATAACAGCAAGATGCTCCTTTCCCTGTTTTATTATTTTATTTTTTGTCCTATTTTGTGTGATTGCGATCAGTGCCTGCCTATGATAACAATTCAGGGTTTGTGTCGTATTTGATGTGTGTTGAAGAATCAAAATAATTTCAAGGGCCAAGGGCTAGACTGCAAATCTTTTTTGTTTATTTCGAATCCTTTTGATTTTAGTTTTTTCAATGTTTCTTTTATTTATACATGTAGATGATGCCAGAACTGTGGGATTGTTTGGCCTTTTATTTACTCCCCCCTCCTTAAGTGGCATTCTTGTAAAGGCCTTGTGTCGTACAGGGACTTGGGAGTCCCCTATAGCCCCTCTTCTCAACAACACTCCCATCAACGTGTGTAGCAGACACCGTGCAATGTACTGTATCATCTGAGAAGGGGGGGGGGGGGGGGGGGGTCGATTTTATAGATTTTATAAGAAAAGACGAGAGAAAACAGATTTGTTTTAAGTGTCTACATTTCATACCGTTTTTTTATACCTCAACACATTTTACACGCACACACACACACACAGTTAGGGCTAGATTTATCAATGCTTCCATAGCACACTACAGTATTTCCATGGCCTTGACCACTATTGGGTCGGGGAGGGGCTTTTTTACTGTCGAGTTCCAATCCATTTCAAGATGTTTGTTTGTTGTAATTTAAAGCCGTTCTGGCTAGTTTGTCGCCCAGTGAAATAATTCATTCGGGTGACCATTTAAGATTTGGCATAAGCTAAGTGACTTGCAATGAGACCAAAGTAAGGGTACATCACTAAACTGTCCTTAAGGTTAAAGGTCAGGGTCCTTTAGTGGTGTGGGGAGAATGAAGAGAAGGGGGAAGCCCCATGCCAAGCACTTTAATCATGGTGTCAATTGGAATTGTTTTATTGCACTGAAATTTCCACAGATTACGTCGGGTGATTTGTTTCCCATGTTTTGTTATTCCTTTTTTTTGATTAAAAAAAGAGATCTGACTTAGAAAAACAAGTTGTATATTTAATATCTGTTTACGTTGAAATGTATAAAGACAGGACTGTGAGGATAACTGTTACCGGCCCTGCACAAAATACAATAAATACAAAACAAATCGACCCCTCTCTCGGTGTACTCTGTGAAGCTGTTGGAAGGGCCGTGTTCTACTTAGTGTTTCTAGGCTTAAAATCTAGAAACACTTCTTCATCCTGCAATGTGTGCTTCTGGGCAAAGCCTAGATAGACTGGCTTGAACCTATCTACCCCATCCCAATACTATCAAGGTAATCTGCCTTCGATTGGCCAAAGGGAGACCTCAAGTTTAAATAGTCCTCCACTATTGACCAATTTGGAGTTAGCAATGCTCAGGTAGAAAAAGGAATCTTTATTATTTTTCACAGTTCACGTTATAAGGCCGATCAAATATTGATTATTGCATTTATTTAAGATTAGGACAATTTTCTATGGTCCCAATACACCGCATGATTTCTTAAGAGAATCATTTGTAATCACATTTAAAATAGTCCGATTATGAGGTGAATTAATATAATTTGTTCATATTCATCACAATTCAATCAGCCAATCGATAATCTGGATAATCTCCATTTCAGATGATTACAGAAAAGCACATAAAATTGAATTCTTAAAATGCATCTGGATGGTTTTCCAGACACCGGGATCAGGTGCTATTTGAGGAGAGAAGCTCCACGGAAACATGAGCTTATTGCTTTGGGCATGTAGGTGGGCCACACTGAACGACAAACACACAAACAGGAAAAAGCATGACAGCTGAATGTTCACTCTATACACAGTTCATACATTTTGTATCGCAAGACAAAAAAGATTTTGCTATTAAAAACCATCACAAGGGAAGGCCAATTGTTCCTAATGAACACAATAACCATTAGATTGCACTATTTATAACATCAGTTCTCGTCGTTCACCTTCGGGATTCGTTCGTTCTGACTGAATCGTTTGCGACCGACCCATCACTTGTACAAACGCAACAACCTGATTTCGCAATGCAAAGTGCGCCCTGTCTACGTAGCCTTTGGCCTACTGTGGAACAGTAGGCGGTTTAGCTTGATATCCCCTCTTATAACAGTCTGTGCTGTGTTGTCAAATATTGGGAAAAAAACACCCACTAGTCACTTGACTATGGGGTGAAGTGACTAGTGGACTAAGGTTGAGTATCTTATGAATACGGATGTTCTTGGAAGCTGACAGGCCCTTTTGGTCTGAAAACATTCAGTTTCACTTCTTTAAAAGTGAAAAGTGATGTCATTTCAGTGTCAAGATAGAAATAATTAATATAATGCAAGAGCAGAGAGGAGGAGGGAAATGCCCCGAGGGAGAATTATGCTTTAAGATTCATCACTGTTTCATCAACTAGCAAACAAACACAGACATACTCTCTAAAAACTAGTGATGGGTCGGTCGCGAACGATTCGATTAGAACGAACAAATCTTTTTTTTTTTAAAACATGGTCACGTAAATAAAATACATGACAGAACGAACGAACAGAGCTTCGTCTCCCCGCGACCTTATATTGATTGAGTCTAAACATTCTCATCGATTCAGCCAAGCCAGAGCAGGTAGCAATCACGTTTCCATGGCCCATGGGTAAACAAATGATAAGGCACCACCACGCAAGTTAACTAACGATCACTGTAGGCTTCAATATCATGCACGAACGAATCGTGATATTGAACGGAACTGAAAGAACTGATTCCCGGAAAAGAATAGTTTTGCCCATCCCTACTTAAAACAAAACATCTTATTGTGCCTGATCGGCACATAGAGTGAAGCAGCTTTTCGTCTCTGTTGTGTTTCGTAAAGTAGTGAAATACTGCCACCAAGTGGCTACATGTAGACATTACAATCCGCCCTCCTGGTTTGGGCTCTGGATCTGGCACCTCCCCCAGGGCTTTCGAGCAGGAACTGAGAATATGCTCCAGGGTCCCTCTCCTCCGGCACAGAGGGCATGCTGGTGGCTCAACCATCCCCCAGATGTGCAAGATGGACAGGCTCAGTAAAACGTCACACACAGCCTGGATCACGAACTTCATGCAATGGGGCTCCGCTTTCCAAAGCTCAGCCCAAGACACCTTTCGCTTCACCACTAGCTCCCATCTTGTTCCGGCTCCCTGCTGCCGCGTTCCAACTATCCGGCTGGCTCGCACCTCCTCGACTGAGGCTCACACCTCCTCCTGGATCATGGCCCTCTTGTCCTACCTCTTCACCTCGTCAAAGCGTGGTTTAGTGCTACTACCCAGGCCAGCCCTCCCTGGCATCACCGTGCCCACCAGCGCGCTGTCTCAGCCCAGACTCACCTCTGCTGCCCTTCCACTTCCGACCGGTTCTGACCCGGATGCCGGCCCTGGGAGACCTTTGGGAGTATAGGTACACAGGTTACTGGCTCAGTATGAGTATAAGTACACAGGTTACTGGCTCAGCATGAGTATAAGTACAAAGGATACTGGCTCAGTATGAGTATCAGTACACAGGAGGATACCGGCTCAGTATGAGTATATGTACACAGGATACTGGCTGTATATGTACACAGGATGAGTATAAGTAGACAGGTTACTGGCTCAGTATGAGTATAAGTAGAAAGGTTACTGGCTCAGTATGAGTACAAGTACACAGGTTACTGGCTCAGTATGAGTATAAGTACACAGATTACTGGCTCAGCATGAGTATAAGTACACAGGTTACTGGCTCAGTATGAGTATAAGTACACAGGTTACTGGCTCAGCATGAGTATAAGTACACAGGATACTGGCTCAGTATGAGTATAAGTACACAGGACACTGCCTAAGTATGTATAAGTACACAGGTTACTGGCTCAGTATGAGTATAAGTACACAGGATACTGGCTCAGTATGAGTATAAGTACACAGGATACTGGCTCAGTATGAGTGTAAGTACACAGGACACTGCCTAAGTATGTATAAGTACACAGGTTACTGGCTCAGTATGAGTATAAGTACACAGGATACTGGCTCAGTGTGAGTATAAGTACACAGGACACTGCCTAAGTATGTATAAGTACACAGGATACTGGCTCAGTATGAGTATAAGTACACAGGATACTGGCTCAGTGTGAGTATAAGTACACAGGACACTGCCTAAGTATGTATAAGTACACAGGTTACTGGCTCAGTATAAGTATAAGTACACAGGACACTGTCTAAGTATGTATAAGTACACAGGTTACTGGCTCAGTATAAGTATAAGTACACAGGACACTGCCTAAGTAAGTATAAGTACACAGGATACTGGCTAAGTATGAGCTGGAGTGGGGGGCCATCCGTCTGACCCCGTCCTCCGCCACCTGACGTCCGGCCCGGGTACGCCGTCGACAGCAGGGGTGTTTCTAGGTTTCATAAACATCCGGGGCTTAGCCCAGACAAAATGCCAAAATTATTTCTATGCTTTATTTTGCATGAACATTTTTTCATAATGCTTCACCTAAATAAACAAAATACAGTTTATTATATCTTAAAATAGCTACCGACTGCTTTGCTCCTTGTCCCCAAATGTCTAAAGTTCCATTCAAGTTAATTCAGAGTAAAATGAATACAAGTGGGACAGACTTTACACAGACACATCTGACTGGGGATAAGATAGATTAATTCACTTGAGGTGGTAAACAGGCAGTGTTGCCACAATTACCTTGAAAAAGTTATTTGATTACTGATTACTAGTTACTTCTTAAAATAGTAACTTAGTTACTTTACTGATTACTTGATTTTAAAAGTAACTAAGTTAGATTACAAGTTACTTTATTAGTTACATTTAGCTGCGACAACCCCCCCTGCCACCTCAACAATTGTTCTTCCAACCCCCCCCCCCCCCCCCCGTCAACAATTCTGCGCAGGGGGCTGGTAGGGGGAATTCGGGGGGGGGGGCATCAGTACCTCTTGTATACAGGGCCCAGAATTTGGTGCTACGGCCCTGGGTGCACACACTGACACACGGCTTTCAACCGCTTCCGCCAACTTTTAATGCGTAGACAAAATATCAACGTGCGCTTTACGGGGCGATCACTGGACGCATCTCCATGTGCGTGACGTAAACAGCGCGTTCTAATGCTCGAGCTGATTGGACCTCCCCGTGGGTTTAGTTCTCTGGCGACAACGTAGAGGCTCCCACGCGCTCTCTTTGCTGCCGTCGCTCCAGCGCAACACACACACGCACACAAGCAGCACCATGCGACTAATACCGCCGCTAATAACTGGTGACACAAACCAGACACAAACCACTCGATCACCCTCAACGCCAATCCGGTAAAATAAATAGTAACGCACAGTGGCTTTGATGAGTAACTTTAACCTGATTACTGGTTTGGAATTGTAACTCGTTAGATTACTCGTTACGGAAAAAAGTGGCCAGTAACGCGTTACTAAGTAACGTGTTACTGGCATCACTGTACAGGTTATGTTTTTAAACTGTATATTCTCTTGCCAGAAGGACTATCTAGACTAGGCTACTTATAAATAATTAAATATCTGTACATTTATTTTTTTAACCCAAAAATTATATTATATTTGTTTGCAGACAAACTAGACCAGTACATGAACATTTTAAATGTAAATACAGACCTTCCTGTATAATTAAGGTGTATGACAGCTCCCTCTGCTGGACAACCGTCTCACACCAAACTACATTTTCCGTTTGAACCAACGTTGCTATAATACATTGATGTGAGACGGGTTGGTGGATTGACCGTGTTGTAGTAGCAGAGAATGGCCTGCGGGGCAGTATGTACATGTTAAATACATTAATAGGCCTGAATTTAGTAGCAATGGAGGTTTCATATTTTTACAAAATGGACTATGTGAACATTGCTGTTCAACAATCATGTATATTAAATGTATTGCAGGAGTTTAGCTAGACATTAACCAAGTTAAAGGACAATTAAATGAACCGCATCAAACATGTAGAAGTCAATGTGGGATTTTAATATATAAACAAAAACATTTGACAGAAGTTTAATACAATTTTGTAAAGGGAAGCAGAGGAAAACATTTTCCCAAATGAATCTTTTCAAAATGTCACCACCATTCCGAAAGCAAATGAAGAGGTTTGTGTTAAAGCAGTCCTCCCTGACCAGCTCTGTCCCTGACTCTAAACCCTGACTCTCAACCCTAACGCTGAACCCTCTGAGGGCATGGAGACGCGCCTCCAGTGTAAAGGTTCGAACCACAGAGAAGGAAGAAGAAGAGGAAGCAGTAGAGAGTAGTGAAGCAGTGAGGTTAGTGACAGACGTGAGAGAAAGGCGTGTGGAAGCACACGGTTACATGTGGGGTCAAGTAGATCACTCCCACTGGAGGTCATTGATCCATCAGCCTCAGACCGCCGAGTTCAGCAGGTCTTCTGGAGGACGAGGCGCAGATGAACAGAGGAGACGAGACCAGCAGGATGTCAGGATCAGGTGAGGTTCAGCTCAGGTGTGTCTGCCCGGACCAAACAAGGACATTGATTAGGTTCAATATTCAAAAGATGCAACATTATCTGAACCAAAGATAAGTCATTAAGGAGCAGGCAGGCTTTAGGGCGCCTTGCTCAAGGACGCATCACTGTATTCTGAGGACTTGAACCCGGCACCATTGGTTTGATGGTTGAACCCCCAACCCCTACCTGTCCAGATAATGCAAACTTACGAGCTATCCTTGATGGTAGATCCCTGGTTGTTCTCAGGATTTGCCATCCAGATGTACAGCTTCTCCATCAGTCCTCCAGATTCCTGGTCTGGTTACAAACATTATTTGTCTCTAATGTAAGGTAACAAACACAGTAGTATTTGGGCTCTAATGTAAGGTCACAAACACAGGAGTAGTTGGGCTCTTATGGCGCGTAACAAAGTAGCAGCTGTAGTTTGTCTGGTAACCAACCACAGTAGCATGCCGTAACTTGTACTGGACAAACTAATGCTGCGTTACAACAAGTCCACTCTGTTTATTTTATGTAAACTTACGAGGATCCTGGTTGGTAGAGTGATGTCGTCTTCCAGATTCACGGCTCCCCTACCAGCTCGCCACCGCTCCAGAAACACGTTCTAGTGAGAAAACACAGCGGTAATTGGTTAACGCATGTCAAAGTAACAGCTGTATTTTGCCCTTTAAGTCAACCATGCAAGTAAATACAAACTTATGAGGAATCCTTGTTGGTCGATTCCTAGTCGTCCTCCAGCGTCTCAGCTCCTCCATCAGCTCTCCCCAGACAGAGTCCTGGTCTGGAACAAACAGCGGAAGTCTTGCTTCAACATGTGGTAAAGCAGATGTAGTCGTCTGGTATATATGGTACAAACGCCGGTAGTTTGTGGTAGCAGTATTCTACGAGAAGTGGCAGTGAGTGTGATGATCACTTCAGAGTCAAGCTCCATCTACCCCACGACAGACGTCCTTCACCAGGCAGGGCCTCCATCAGCTCCTCCGCCAGCAGGGCCTCCATCAGCTCCTCCACCAGGCAGGGCCTCCATCAGCTCCTCCACCAGGCAGGGCCTCCATCAGGCAGGGCCTCCACCAGCTCCTCCACCAGGCAGGGCCTCCATCAGCTCCTCCACCAGCTCCTCCACCAGGCAGGGCCTCCATCAGCTCCTCCACCAGGCAGGGCCTCCATCAGCAGGGCCTCCACCAGCTCCTCCACCAGGCAGGGCCTTCAGCACGACTCCATCAGCTCCTTCAGCACGGCCCCTCCATCAGCTCCTTCAGCCAGGGATTCCTGGTCTGGTTACAAACACAGTTGGTCTCAGCAGTAAATCACCTGGAGACGCAACACACCCCACCTCCTGCATCTGAGGTTCACTTGTAAAATGGAAGACAAATCTAAACATATTTAAACACTTCAATTAGACAACGTCTGCAGATTGTCGCGTTCAGTAATTCATCCACTACGGTCGTAGCAGCACTAGTAACAATAATGGCTCACATGACTCCTACAAAACCCCCGTATGAATTAACTCAAATCACAGCTTGGCACAGATTTAAAGTCATTAGATGATCAAAACCAGACCTAAACTACGGTGGATTTTAGTGTTTCTGCTGAGCTTGGTGATGGTTACCCTCTGGTCCGGTGCTGCAGGCCCCTGGTCTCCAGCCTCAGTCTCCGGTCCATCCTGGCACCACAAGACGGTCCCCAGCCTCTCAGCCTCGCCTTTCAGCTACAGCAGGATGTTTATATCAGCATTTGCCCAACAATAAACTTAATTGACTCATCCGAACCCGAGTTACACCATTAATTGAACTACTATTTTATAACTCAAGGCTAGAAAAGACTTGAGACCAGACATGAGCATCCCGTTTTGGGGAGTGAAGACAGAGCAGTCCACAAGTTTAAAGAAGTGGTTCAGCCCATGCATTGAAACGGACCTGAGAAGACTCTACTCACACAGCAGAGCACTGACCTGTTCTGGAGGACTTCTGACAGGAGGTGGCGGTCTGGCTCTGGGTGAGGAGGTGGAGGTCTGGCTCTGGGTGAGGAGGCCGACACCTTGGGACAAACTACATGTTACCTTTTTAACCTTGTACAGTTCTAGAGTATCTTCTACTGTCACATGTGGGAAGAACGGCCATTATTTTAGCTTATTATTATTTTAGATATTATCCAGTTGGTAACTCTGAACCAAAGTTGTTGTTTAACATCATGCCATTGGGTAGGGTTTAACTTCTGTGGCAATTAATGACAGCAGATATTTAGAACGTACAAAAGCTGAAGTAACAAAGAACACTAAGCAGTATCAATATTAAATCAAATATACTCGCCATATTCAGGTGCTGGGTTCCGTTGAAGAAATGTCAAATTATCTTCCATCTTGAAATGATTTTCAGCCTTCAAAAATGGGCCCGCAAGTAGAACGCTGTTTTGTACGCGGCGAGAGTCCCGTCGCGTCAACGTGGTTAAAAGTACGGCGCAACCATCGGAAATTATCAACATATTGTACGACGTACGTGTCGGTATGTATTAAATATCAAACTTAAGTTGTTTAAGATAAGGGACAACAATTCCCAATGGAAACGACTGAAAAATAGTTTCCGTTGGCAACGGCTCGAGGTTACGCAAATACAATCCAGAACGTTCCGCCAGATTCCCTCAGGGGACTCCCGTCCAACTAACTGCCAGGTGGTTTATTATGGTTATCAAGACTACAACATTCTATGCTAACCATTGGGACTAAATCAAGTGACCGCACTCAGAACCTTCCACGGCGGGAAGCACAAACCGTCCGACCGGAATCCGAACATTCCGGCCGGAACCAACCAAAGAAAAAACATAACCAGCGCCTCACCTTGAGCTGAACGGAGGAAGATCCTGAAGTCCAGCGATGGTCTTCATTAAAACACAGCCAACAGACTTACCTTGAGGAGATCAGTTTGTTGCTGTTGGTAATTACTACTATTCAGTGTACCTTTACATTATTATGCACCCAGTGTGTACAAGTTATATCACTCAAAACCATACGAAGAACCAAACTACCATGTACGTCCTACAACTTTAAACCTAAAATCCTGGAATCAATCAATCAATACAAAATCATGTCTACATTTTACAATTATCTAGATTCAGGGTACAAACCATACAGAGCAAATCTAAACGTTGAGCTCACAGAGAGCCGACCATAGCCCTGCAATGTCACACTAACCGCCTCATCACCAACAGCAAATCATGCCAGCCAGCCAACACATGCACAGGTCCAGTGAGATGTGGGCATCTGAGTGAAAGGACTGCCCATAATAAAAAAAGAAGCCGAACTCCTGAACTATCCAACCATCTTCATGGTTTAAAGATTTACAGACTTGACATGCCATTGGGTTCTAATCACCTTTGTCTGCTCCCTCGTTACTTATAAAACTCTACATCTCCATCACTAGAGTGTTGCATCCTACTCATGGGGGTGTGGTCTGAGTGAGCAGAGAAGCATGCTGGGATACAGTGCTGTCTGAAGTCTTCAGTTCTATAGACACGCCCCTCAGGAGAAACCAAGTGTTTGAGAATCTGTCGTGACATCAGTTACATGAGCTGGAATATCCTTCTAGATGGCGCCAGGATTCTCAGAGGAGAAAGGCCAAGAGGAAGATGCGAGGGTTCTTCCTCTCAGCCAGTGGAACACAACAACGGTCTACATCAGAGTACCATGGAACACTTTGAAACATTCTCCTCTTTACACCTTGAAGCCCCAGTGAAGGTTTCCTTACCTCTTCAGCTCGAAGAGCGCACCTTCAGCTCGAAGAGCGCACTAGTTGGAGTTCCCAGATTGGTTCTGATTTAAGGGGACCAATCTTTCATCTAGTCCTGTCCGAAACAAATCCAGTACAGCCTGAGAAGACGTGCAACCGAGAGCAAGACAAGATCCACAGGGCTCTCCATCAATCCAGCCAGGTAGGAAGAGCAGTCTCATTACAGGTCTGAAGGTCATCTTGAACATCCATTGAGGTCCCTTTCCAACTTCAGAGTCCTTGTGGAATGCCTTTAGGTGTCCATCCTCCATTGATCCTGATTGGTGTAGTCCTAGTTTGAAGTCACTGATCTGAACATGCTGCTTGCATCCTTTTACACTTGATTTGGATACTCTCCTTCCTGCCCAGTGTGTTGGATATCGCTCCGTAGCGTCGCTCTGGGCTCTTCATGTCTACTAGAGGCCTCAAGTAAACATGTGGCCGTCCGTCATGATTTAGTTGACCATTCCAATATCCCAAGCCAACCACACAGACCCCCGTGTGAACATCATCACTTTCAAAGCAAGCAGGACGCACATAGACATAGAACCCAGGACACGCACGTAGAACCCCATGCCAGGTGGAACCAAACACGCGGATAACCCCATGCCAGGTGTGTGGGAGACACACACACACACAGTAGAACCCTAGCGACGCGCAAAAATCATCCATCTCATGTCAAACCCAAACACACACACCACTGAGCCATAAAAGACCAAACAATCATGCAGGGTAAAAACCTCATGCCAAATATCATTCCATCATCAACCCCCAGCTCTCTTGCCAGGGCACCCAGAACAGAACAACCAATGTCTCCAGAGACGTTAATTATGTACAACATTCTTCAGTGGCGTCCCACATTGGTGATGGATTATGCTTGGCGTCTCCAAAATGTGTCTCAGGTTGATTCAACGTCTCTGAAGTCATGTCTTTGTAGTCCAGTGGTTTCCTGAATGAGGGGCCTTCACAGATGCAAACGGTGCAGCTTTAGTCAGCCTGAGGGCAGGAAGGAGGTCATCTGTTCAGAAGACCACCCAGTGGAGGGGGGTGGCTCTTGAGGAGCAGGATCCATATGGGGATGGCCCCAAATAAGACCTTCTTGGTAATGAAACTGTTCCTGAGGAGTCACGATGCCTGGAGGGGACTGTTGAATGTGTTCCATGGTTCTCTGTGTCAGACTGAAGTTGTGTTTTAGTTGTTGAGATGAGGAGCCCCCTCATCTACCCCTGGTGTTTCTCCTTCTGAATCCCCGTCGCCATCTTAAAGAACATTCTAGTCCATGTAACTGACGTCACGACGGTTTCTCAAACACTCGGTTTCCCCTGAGGGGGTGTCTACGGACCTGTAGACTTGAGACAGCTCTGTATCCCAGTATGCACCTCTGCTCACTCAGACCACACGCTCATCAGTAAAGCAACACTTATTTAATGAAGATGAGAGCTCAGGGAAGTAGCTGGAAAGAAGACTGAAGATATCAGGGCCCAACCCATTACTCCAGCTTACAACAATAACTTAGAGCCTGTAACCATTTTAACAAATCATTAAAACCAACATAAACCAAACCAAACGCCAACGTAAACCATGAACCAATAAAAACATCCTTACTACCCAGATCAACCTACAGATAACGGGTTAACTCACCAGGAAGCCAAAATACATCAATGTGCCCAAGAGTGATGAGAAACTTAAGACTTACAGTTTGCAGTTCATCTTCATGGTTAAGTTGGGATACTCACAGAACTGCAGTTAAATATCCATGATAGACCTTTGAAGGAAGGAACAGTTTACTCATGGTCCCCAAACTTAGGCACTCTCCCACAGTTCAACATCTACCATCTCCATTAAATCAGATAAATGAATGGCAATACAAATTCAGGGCTTTTGGGATCATCCAACTTTTAAATAATTATTAAGATAATTAACTAATCCAGCTTTTTAATACAAGTTACACTAATTATTTGACTGTCATTAGTTAGAGTTTGAATGTATAGTCTCTAAAATGTTACTTTCAGGTAGAATCATTATTTAAATTTCAAATGAGAGTTAAACCACCGCAATCCCCGATTTCCTTCACACATTATCAGTGATTTATATTCAACATACAAATCACGTCAGTTGTGCTTAGCCACACAATTTTACTCACATCAGGTTCAGATGAGATGCTCCTCTTTACTTCAAAAAGTCTTTAACCTGTGAAACAGGACACACACGTTCTGGTTTCTGGGATCGTCCGGTTCCCTCTTAAGTGAAACGCACCAGATGCAACCAATTAACTAATTAAGAAAAACACTTGGCAGGGGAGCTATAAGTAAAACTCAACGCAGGTTCAGCGCCCTCTGGTCGCCTTGGTAACAGTGAGAGGCTATTTCAGCTCTTTATTTGATCTTAAATGACCTCCCTCATTTTAATTAAAGGGATGAGTCTGATTTGACTGATTTAAGCCGTTTCTCAATTCGCGTACTTGTGCGTGCTCGTGTGCTCGTGGACTCGTGAAACGTCATCAGTCGTTGCCCGAGCACTGTTCCAATTCGAAGTACGCATCAAGCGAGTACTGACGCATCAAGTGTTCTTGATGCGTGCTCGATCTCGCCGTTTCACCGAGCATGCATCGGAGGTGGCTCGTATGCTTGCAACCATATGCTTGCAACCGCTAGAAATCCCAGGATGCATCGCAGCAGTACGATGGCGGACAATATGGAGAAGACGCACAACTGTAGCTTAAGTTACTCTTAACTTATATATATATTTATATAATAATAATAATAATAATGATAATATATAAATATATATATATAAAGTCGTGTGTGTATAGCTTATACACATGACAGGATACGCATATCTTTTCAATTTTTATTCATTCAGAATATGGGGTGGTTGGGTTATGTTGCGCAGAGGTTGCCAAAAATGCAAACATGTTATATGCAATCTAACAACTGCATATAGACTTAAGGCATGTAAAAGAGTGACAGTATTGCGAAGTGAAAAAAAAATAATAATAATCTTTCTCTGCGGACCGGTACCAAATGACCCACGGAACGGTACCGGTCCGTGGACCGCTGCTCTAGGAGATACCGTCTCCATTGCAACTGTAACTTGGCAGCATCCTGAACGGCCCTTTGAGGAGTGAGAAGGAAGCTTTCACCAAAGAGACCAGAGAGACTCATTCACTGGTTAAACTGGAGTCATCCCCTACCACCATTAACTCACACTTACACACACACACACAAATACACCATGTAGATTCACACCATATGCACACACACACCACAGATACACACATATAGATTCACACACAATATTGATACACACAAAATATAGATACAAACCATATGCACACACACACACACACACACGATAGATACAAACCATATATATACACTCAAACACCAGATACAAATCATATATATACACGCACACACCATAGGTATATACACCATATAGATACACACACACACCATAGATACACACCATATAGATTAAACACCATAAAGATAAACACACCAAATAGACACACACCAAAGATTAACTTAATATAGTTACAAACTATATAGATACACCCCCCCCACACACACACACACACACACACACACACACACACACACACACAAACAATAGATACACTCCATAAAGTTCTGGTCACTAAATACTACTCTTCCTTCTCTCTTCTCCTTCTCCCCTCTAATCCCTTTCCCCTCTCCTTCCTCCCTTCTCCGTCTCCCTTCCACGCATACGCATTTTTATTGCCTCTACTCGAGAATAGATTTGGGTGGGGATTTCTAGGTTTCATAAAAATCCGGGGCTTAGCCCAGAGGGAATATGAAAATGCTGGCCGCCAAATTCATTTGTATGCTTTATTGTGCATGCAAACTTTTTCATAATGCTTTATCTAAATAAAGAAATACAAGGTTTATTATAGATTTAAATAGCTACCTGGCTGCTATGCTGCTTATCCCCAAACATCTAAAGTTCCATTCAAGTTATTGCAGAGTAAAATTAATACAAGTGAGGCAGACCTTACACATATTGTGGCAGTTTTTCAAAGGAGACGCTCAAACAAGGGCTGCGGGTCAGCGACTTTAATTCGTGTACCTCACGTGGGAGCGAAGGTAAAACAGAAGTCAACATAAGTTCTTCCTCTTATGGGGTAAAAAGGGGCCGTCTCCGGGTCTGGTCCGGCTGCGAGGTCGGCGTCTCTATCGCTCCCGTCTTCTCCCACTCAGTCCTGGGGGAAGCGTATTAGCGTCAGTATGGGTTTGTGCGATCTCCCCCTACCGCGTCTCTCCACCTCGGCCGTCCTCCTCGTCTGGTGCGTGCTCGGCACATACCTCCCTCGGACTACCTGTCCGCGGAGAGGGCGCTGCCCCCGGTGCTGGCGTGGTTCGACCCCCCCAGTTGGATCGGGGTTGCCACACACCCCCACCCTCAGCTGCAAGTCGGGGACCCCCCTGGATAGACCTAGGCAGGCGTCTCTCCGGGACAGTGCGTCTGCGTTGGCGTGTGCGCGTCCGCACCTGGAAGTGGTAGTCCTGCAGCGCCAGGAACCAGCGCGTCCCCCGGGCGTCGGTATCTTTGGCCGTGGCCATCCACTTCAGGGGGGCGTGGTCTGTGACCAGGGTGAAGGTGCGTCCGAGGAGGTAGTAGCGGAGCTTCTCCAGGGTCCACTTTATCGCCAGCGCCTCCTTCTCTACGGTAAGGTAGGTTTTCTCGCTGGCCAGGAGTTTCCGGCTGACATACGTAGATCTCCGGGTGCTCCTCGCCGGACCGGACCTGTGACAAGACCGCTCCCAGCCCCACCTCGGATGCGTCGGTGTGGACGACGAAGGGCAGGTTGAAGGCCGGGGTGATAAGGAGTGGCTCGGTGCAGAGGGCCTGGCTCGTCCTCCCCTCTTACACTTCCTGTTTTAAATGACGCAAAAATCGTCATATTGCGTCATTTAAAACAGGAACTGTTAGAGATCGATACGGATCTCTCCGGTCTCAGGGGAAAATAAGGGAATGATGCACGAGTCCCAATTCAAAAATATGAGTGGGTTTCTAACGATACAAAGCTTAATAGAGATTGGTGAGGTTTCCCTTTAATTGTGAATGCTCAGTCAAAAAGGAGAAATCCTAAAGTCTTACTCATAAAGTCTGTTTATTATTTTCACATTTCATGTTATAAGGCTGATCTAACATATATTAGTGCATTTAATCAAGATTAGGGGATATTCTATGGTCGCAACAGAAAACATTATGCATGATTTGTAAACATTCGCAAATATAAAACACAGTTGTATTATAAAGTGTATAATCATTTGTTTATATTCAAAACGGTTCAACCCACTTTGTGGATAATCTCAATTTCAGACGATAGCAAGTAAAGCAAAAAAGTAAAAAAGGACTGTGTGCATGTTGAAATGTAACCGCTACCACGATACTCTAAAGTACTATACTCTAAATACTATCTAAATACTCTAAAGTGATGTAATCGCCAATTCAAATAAGTGCCAGTTAATTTCCCTTTCTTTACAAACTTGCCCTGTGTTGGTAATAATCTATCCAGAAACAATCGTTTCTAATCAATAAGAAACGGTTGCACTAGGTTGGTGGTGATAGCGGTACCAGTAAAGGTAACTGTAAACTTGTAGTGTAACAGCTAGTCAATTTCTAAATATCAATGTTATGTGATTGACAGCAATGATTTAACCTAGACGTGACATAATTACACAGTGGATGAGGAGAAGTGATGGTTTCCAGACAAGTTGGTGCTACTTCAGAGGGGAGAAGCTGCAGGGAAACATGAGCTTACTGCTTTGGGACTGTAGGTGGGACACGCTCTCCCTCACTAGAGAGAACAACAACGACACACAACCAGGAAGAGGCATGTCAATTGAACGTCCATTCAAAACCCAGTTCATCATATTTTGTCGGAGCCCCATTAACACATCTTGTGTTTTTTAAACAAGACAATGAAGGGTAAGACATCACCAGATATCTTGGCATATCTCTTTATCAATCCCATTCCATTTAAATTGAAAAAAAATAGATTTGAGAATGAACTAAAAGGCCTCCATTATGAAGTACTTTATTGTAACACTTTGTAGGCTACGTGGCAAAACCAAAACATTAAAACTATGAAAACTAGCCTAAGGGAAGCGCATGTCTTCCTATTCAACACGGTATAAACCACTGTATTATATAACATAAGATACAGCAGCTATCCTGAAGAGCGTACCTGCAGCCACCACCCTGGCGTCCTCGTGCGCTTCATGGCGGACGGCAGCGCGATGGTCTGGACTCTCGTACCACCACAAGGCGTGGACTGATCCCACAGGACGCAGAGATGAACCGTCAGCAGAATACAGAGCGGTCATGGGTTCACGTACAAGTTCACAGGAATGGTGACCTTAGCCAAGTATTCACCAAAACGACCCTCAGCTTTTAGTTCCCGGAGCTACATTGCAAGGGACTAAAAGGCTCCTTCAGGGCCTCGTTGTACGCGTTTCCACAGCGGTGTAAAGACCCATGCAGGCAAGGCCAATTAAGGTCTTCTTACATCAGGCACGTATCGAACAAAGGATTGTTAGCACTGGCAAACCCAGCAATGTGCCCTGTGGACTACCTTAACAGTCATTTAGGCAATATGTGGTCGAAGGATTTTTTGTCATGTTTGTTGAAATTATCTTTACACCCTGAAAGCAATTAATGAATCAAATGCCCTGACAAAAAAAATATCATTCCAATCAGTCCAATCATTTCTTTCCTTTCATACATCGAATACATTTGCCCAGACGTTAATCATTCTTGGATGGACTTTTAAAGATTCAACTGGATTTGACCGGACCTGAGCGTTTGCCCACAGCTCACCTCTGTTGAGCGGTCCGAACTCGCTGTGGAAGACCCCCACCAGGTGGCCGTAGCCGGGGGTCGCACGGGCGCACACCGAGGCCTGAAACGCCTCGCCCCACACAGCCGGGCCTCCTGGCTTCATCTGGAAGGAGGCCAGCTCATACGTCCCTGAAGGTGCACGCACACACACGCGCGCACACGCACACGCACACACACACACACACACACACATTACAATGAAACTAATTTCCCCCTTATCCCAATATTTAACTTTAGTACGTATTATTATGTCATTTTTTTATGTATTCAAATCCAACATGACACTTTGTCTGAGGAAGAATATTCAAACATTGATGCAATGCAAGTATACTGTTCTAGATACGCATACAACCATTTCACATTCGCCAGTCTCTGCTGTGCGGTCATCAATAAAAATCAACAACTATGTTGATCTTTTCACTTGACTATAAGGTAATGTTGACAATCTTCTTTGGGCTATCATGGAATTTAAGACTAAATTTAAGATCGAACCGAACCGTGTTGTTTCGTTAAATACTGAAATACCGCCCCCAAGTGGCTACATGTAGACATTACACACCGCCCTCCTTGGGCGGGCTCTGGATCTGGCTCCAGGGGACCAGGTAGGTGACCTCGTTGTCCTGGGTGGTCAGCATGGGGATGGCTTTAGAGATGTACTCCCCGAGCCATTTGGGTTCCTGAGACAGAGCTGCCCGCACACCTGCCCGCTGAGAAAAACTGTCTGGGAAGAAAAATGACGGACACTAAAATGACTTGTGATGGAGGAGAGTTCATAATACTACAGTATACAGCGGTGAATAGGGCGTCGATCTGCTTGTTCATTCAGAGTGATTTCAACATCACACCCACTGGAAGCCCTGGAATTTGGCATCGATATTTCACATGAACAATCCTAACTCCATACTGAACAAGCCCTATAGACAACCATATTCACAACCAGTCTGGGTTGTTTGGTTAAAGTGTGACTTCACTCAACAAAGTGTCTCTTTGTTTAGTTAAGGCACAAACTGAAATTCTGACCCCGAGTCTGCATTCAGCTGCTGTGCCGAAGCTGAAGGCTACTCTGCGGCCTATAGCATAAGCAAACAAATCTTATCAGGGACACAAATGGCCTACAGCAGAATTCACAGTTTAATATCATCGTGTCTTTTAATCAAGGCCATTTCTCGGGCCTCGCTTGCCCTACTCTCAGCGCTTCATGTATATATTACATGAAGCGCTCCATTCATACCGGGCCGTGGGAATATTTGAAATATGCATACTGGACCTCAGTAATAAAAATGTTGAGGAACCCTGCTCTAGACTCTACTCTCGACCTTTTAGGATCAATTGGGATCTAAGATAATTGTTCACAGAGCAAAAAATGGATTCTGCTACTATTCTTTTATCAAAACGTCTTTGTAACAAGTTGACTTGACTTGTCTATATCGAACTGACAGTTCTACATAAATCTTGCATATCTTGTGCTACCCTCCTTCTCTCAGTCCTCACCATACTTCCAGATATGAAAGACTTGGTTGAGGCCTCCATACTCCACACTCCAGTAGCCAAGGAGCTCAGAGTGAGCCGTTCTCAGGTGGATCTTCTCGTTGGTCAGCTTGAGGAAGGCTGAGTTCTGGTCCGGGCGGATAAAGTATGTTCGGAACTCGTAAAAGGTACCGTGTTTCTGCTGGGGCCCCGTTGAGAACAGCGCGCGCTGCTAGGGGAGGAAGAGCAGGAGGAAACGTGCGCTACTTAATCTGTGGCCAGATCAAGTAGTGCACGTTTACGTGATAACTTGCACGGGGTTAGAGAGTGTGTGTGTGTGTGTGTGTGTGTGTGTGTGTGTGTGTGTGTGTGTGTGTGTGTGTGTGTGTGTGTGTGTGTGTGTGTGTGTGTGTGTGTGTGTGTGTGTGTGTGTGTGTGTGTGTGTGTGTGTGTGCGTGCGTGTGCGTGTGTGTGTGTTCGATCTATTGATGATTTATTTAAAATCATTCAAACTGTCCAAAGTCAGATGAAAGTACAGAAACGTTTATGTTATATGTGCATGCCTCATGGTAGTTCAACGTTCATTATAAGATATACACAGCAGCCGCTCACCTTTGATCTTCTCCTGTACAAAGATCATTCTCACTCAAAGTTCACCTCATAACAACGTTCACCAAAAACAAATTACATAAGTGTGAATCCGTATAAATCTTAGATGTACACATTGACGTGAAAGAAAGTTAGTTAATAACCGTAGGTTCCAATGTAGGCCTACTTTTTCGAATAAAAAGTGGCATTTCAGTTACAATCGGCCAGCTTTTTAAACCGATAGTTATAGGCACTATACTGCACATTATAAAACTCACCACCACACCGGACGTCGCAGCACAAACGCGTCCCGTTTTGCTTGACAAGCGGCACAGTGCGTTCCGAAGCATTTTGATGAATGAGTGGCGAAGCTGTGAAAAGTTTCCAGGTAGCAGAAGTCAAACCCAATGACAGTTCGGGACATCAGCGCCCCACAACACGCGGAACACAAGTTAAAGCTTGACGTCACTGTGCAATGTGCATCTCGATTTTTCCTTTTTTTTAATAAAATGATATACATGCTCTTAGATTATTAATTAATTACTAAACATTAAATTATCGTCGTTATATATATAATGCATACAGTAATCGATACTATAAAATATATTTAACAGAATCAGTCCGTTTATAGAAGGTAAATAAACGTCGTCACAATTACGTCACATCCGACCAGGATATCAGTTGCCACTCTTCACGTGCGTCTTTATTTTTAATGCCAAGGTTGAATTGATTTCCATTTTGTGTTAATGTCTGCAGCCCAAGACCGTTGGATTACATTGTAAAGATGTACCCGTTTCAGGTCGCGTTGCGTCAACTTGTATCGTCCAGATGTACCCGTCATCTATATGTAGTTTGTCTGCCTGGGAGACCCAGTAGAAGGGATGCTCATGTGCTTTCTGCTGGCCAAATATCCACTTCCATTACTCGGGAAGAACTTTTTCATAACACACAAACCTCCAGATTATTTTACAGTACACGGGGGTCAAGGGTTTCCCATTTGGAGAGCCAAAGGGGATCCGTTTTACCCAGTTTTACAACCACGGTGGACCCAGAGAAGGAAGAAGAGTTTGTGTTTTTAGATGATGCTGAATTGGTTGAAGAACCCCGAGATGAATTACAGACTGTACTCAAAGAGCTCCAAAGGATCACGTCACCCAAGGCTCCCAACGATGTATCTTTACCACGATCATTGTCGGACAAAAGTCAACACAGAGGTCTAGAGATGCAGCTGAGGTCCCTGCAAACCGCTACGAAAGAGGTAAACCTGGACTCTCTTGTTCAATTCCACGACATCAACTACCCAGAGGACGAGGGCATCAGTAAAAAGGCCAAGAGTGATAAGAAGAAAGTTGGGAGGGGCGAGCACAAGGTCCACGGCACCCCTGACTCAGACCAGCCCGTCAGCAGCACCTGTTGTTCGGGCTGCGGCGCTGTTCTGCACTGCACAGCCCCGGAGGTTGCAGGATACCTGCCCAGCGAGAAGTTTAAGGTACTTACTCGTGAGGACCGGTTGAAAAACTCTGTCTGTCAACGCTGTTATCTCCTCGTCCACCACCAGAAGGCACTGACCGTCGAGATGTCAAAGGAGGATTACAGGAATGTAGTCCGGGGCATCAAGTCCCACAAGGCTCTGGTTCTCCTCATAGTCGACCTCCTGGATCTTCCTGACTCCATTGTGCCGGATATAACCGACCTTGTAGGAAGAAACAAGCATATTGTCGTTTTGGGCAACAAGATAGACTTGCTTCCTAAAGACGCTGACAACTATCTGCAGCGAATCAAACGCCAGCTTTCTCAGTACTGCAACGAAGCTGGCATCGGTGAAAACATCAAAGATGTGCACCTTATCAGTGCCAAGACAGGATACGGCATTGAGAACCTGATCAGCTCCCTCCAGAGGTCTTGGAAGTACAAGGGCGATGTGTATCTAGTGGGGACGGCAAATGCTGGGAAATCCACCCTCTTTAACACACTACTAGACTCTGACTACTGCAAGTCCAAGGGCACTGATGTCATCCACAAGGCCACCATCTCCCCCTGGCCAGGTGAGGAGGTGGGGGGGCTGTTCAGCTGGTCATCACAACCACCTTCACGCTCTCTCCCTTTTAGTATTTTCGTATGAGGCACTGCTCAACCTCCCTATGTGTGAGACAACAGCTGAATGCTGCCTTGTTTGAAAGCAGTTTTAAGCAAGGCTTTTAAAAAAGGCCCCTTATGAACTATAATAGCTGGAATAGTGCCAATAACTGGAGTCGATCTATTGATAATATAGTGCACATCTGGATGGGGAGGGGAATCAAAACAGGGGTCCTTTGACATTCTAAGCACTCCTATTGGTCAGTCGATCAAATAAATGTGTAGTTATGGCTCCTCCCGGGGGCGGGGCATAAGCCAGTCTGTTTGACAAGGCTGCTCAGTGTGTCGTGTACCACAGTAGTTACAGTATTCCCTGAAGGGATGCTCTCTAAAGAGTCCAGCCCAGAAAGACTCTTTGTTCTGCTGCCATCAGGAGGTCTGAATGGGAGAGAGGAATGTTGAAGAGAGGAGAACTATTCCTCAGTTCTGTGGATACAGAACTGTGTTTCCTCATTTAAGGCTGTTGGTTAGGTTTTATGTGGGATACATATTTTTCTATCTATGACCTACTATGAATTCAAATGCAGGCGTTATTGTTAAGAAATATCTGTGAGGTCGAGCATATAGTACCGGATGGATTTGAACAAATGTGGAATCTACACACAATAAATACAATGGAAAGTGAAACTATATCTCCATTTCATAAAGAGAGCCAGACTAGCAGTGACAAAGTAACATCAAACAGTAGCAAAAAACCGTTTTGAGACATTGGTGTCTGTGGTCATCCAAAGATGACTTGTAAAGCCATCGACTGATCCAAGCTCTTCCCCTTCTTCCTGTGCCCATGGTCCCTCCCCCTGGCGTCCTCCTGCGCTGGGGCCCAGGCACCACGCTGAACCTGCTCAAGTTCCCCATCATCAACCCCACGCCGTACCGCCTATTCCGCCGCCAGGAGCGCCTGCAGAAGGACTCCCAGCAGAGCGAGGAGGACCTGGCGCCGGAGGAGCTGAGGAGACTGCAGACACTCAGCAAGCAGGGTTACCTCACGGGTGAGGAGGGGAACCCCTGGCTCCACCACACAGCAGTACCCAGGCATCCATCTGGATAAGTCGTGTTATGTTCCTGTGTGTGTATGTGTACACTTTCTATGCAAATATCCGGACATTGGAGAGTTACACAAACCCAGGGTCAAATCCTGGAATGTAAAGCCGAATCGTGCCTTGGGGTGTTGAAGACTACTCTAACGTGCGTGCATCTAACGTGCGTCCCTGGCTGGCGTGGTTAGGTCGCATCGGCAGGACCTTCCGAGTGGACCCAGTCCCCAAGAGGGATGAGATCCAGTTTGACCCTGACAGTCTAGCCTATGGGGAATACGGTGTGGAAGAGGAGTCCACCACAGGTAAGACCCACCAGCTCTGAGATGAAGTACCCAAGGGCCAGTTTATTCTTGGTATTTTAATATGTTGGCCATTTATTTTCAGAGCCCCCTCCGGTGAAGGAGGTGGAGTTCTCGCACAATGAGCTGAAAGACGCCCACTGGCTATTCGACACGCCGGGCATCATGAAGGAGCACGATGTGAGTCCCCTCCCCTTCCTGTCGACACATGATCTTCCTTTATACCCCTGAAAAAGATGTTTAATTTACTACTAAGTTCGTCGAAATCCGGCAAAAAGATGCTTCCTGGTTTACATTGGGACAGCTGTGTTCTCTGGCAATCTCTGAAACTTTTTTTCTGTGTGTGCTTCTCTCTCTGGGCTGTCCCTCTGTCTGTCTCTCTGGTCTGTTGTGTCAGGTGCTTGGTCTTCTGACCGACCCGGAGGTGAAGGCGGTGGTACCCAGGCTGGCTATCGTGCCCCGGACCTTCGTCGTGAAGCCAGGCACGGTACTCTTCCTGGGGGCCTTGGGGAGAATCGACTACCTCCAGGTACCCTCCTGCGTGGATCAAATCAGACAAACAAACGCATCCACTCTCGCACATACTCAAACACTCAAGCTGTGATGTTTATCTGGGAAATATTAATCATAACTATAATGTACTATCATTTACAAATTATGTAAACCATGTTTGTATAATTACTAATCAATTAAAAAGGAATTTGTATACAATCTCCTCGGACCTAGAGATACCTCACTTCCTTTTCTCTATTTTAAAGGTGTTGAAATAGTTTGCCACTGTAGCCACAAAGTCTGATACTTAAACCATGCCAATCAACTGATTGATCAGAGATTCCTTTAACGGTCTTGCAGACATGTCAACTTCACCCATAGTGTATTGCTATTTAATTTGGTGTTTCCTACCATAGCTGACTTCAGCCATTCGTTCATCTTATTCCTCATTTGCCCCTTCCCCATTTAATTTATTTTTCTGATTTGCTCAAATATGTATCTGTTTGACTCAAATCAAGCCATCTGAGCTACTGTTCATAGTCTAACTACTAGCAGTAATACTACCCCTAACCAGCGCTGTACATGGGGGGGTTCTGTGTCCTCAGGGGGAGAAGGCCTGCTGGTTTACGGTGGTGGCGTCCAATGAGCTTCCTGTCCACCTCACCAGCCTGGACCGTGCCGACGCCCTCTACCAGAAACACGCAGGGAACGTCCTACTGGGGGTTTGTCTGTCTGCTTGTCTGGCTTCCCTTTGCTGTCTGTCTTCCTCTCTCCATGTCCGTCAGTCTCTCTCTGGCTATGGGTACAGCAGCATGTCTAATGCTTAATTTATAGCTACTAGTCAACATGCGTGTTGGGCTGTTGCGGTGTCCATTGCGTTTGATATTCCTCCTGACCTATTTCTCAGGTTCCGATGGGCGGCGAGGAGCGCATGAAGAGCTTTCCTCCACTGGTGTCCCAGGACTTCACCCTCAAGGGTCTAGGGTACCTCCAAGCCACGGCCGACATCAAGATGTCCTCTGCAGGTGACCAAACGCAACCCCACACGGGAACTACTGAGTGCTGCTGCTGCTTCCGCAAGCACGCAATAGCCAGCGGTCATAAGTTAACTGTGGTGAAAGTTTCTGGAAGGTGTGGGACGACTGAGTGTTGACATAGTAATTGGAGTGAATCAAAATGTATAAGTATTTATGCAAGTAAAGTGGTTTCGGTGGAAGGCGGTCAGTCTGCATTACACTACTTTCTACCCCAATTCTATGGATCAATAAAGTACCACGCTCTCTTGCATCTTTGTGGTAGGCTGGGTGGCGGTGACAGGGGTGGAAGGAGACCAGCTGGTCCTCAGAGCGCACGCCCCTGGCACGTCCGGCCTCTCCCTGAGGACCCCCCCTCTGCTGCCCCACGTCGTCACGCTGAAGGGGGAGCGCGTCCGCAAGTCCTCGGCCTACAAGCCAAGGAAGAGCCCCGTCCTGAAGCTGGAGACCAAGCCCACGGCCACGCAGGGAGCCAAGAGCCTCCCGGCCAAGAAGAAGAAGAAGACGACGCAGAAGAAAGCTTCAGGACATTGAAATGACATCCGGGATAACACTCTCAAAAGAAGCTCGCTGTGTGCAATGAGTACAATGTCAACTCGACTACTCTGTTAATGTGACTTGACTTAAGTGTTGAGCCGTCGTTTGTAGCAATGTGTCTTCTATGCCTCTTCCATCGCTGTCCTTGTGTTTTCCACAACTGCGGTCTGTCCTGAATGTCCATTACATCTCATCTACGACTTTGACCAGATCGTTTGCTGTATTCCTTTATTCATCATCAAATCATAATAAATACGAAACATTGACGAGGTAAAAAGTGTATACATAGATTTGTTTAAAAAAAAGAGGCAAAGCGGTCATTGCATTTAAACACCAAACTTTATTTAAAATATGTTTAGTCTTGGAACAGAAACGACAAAGGGGTTTTGTAACAAAGGAATCAAGTGGGAGTAGACACTTTACTTTGTTGGTGTAATTTTGAATCTACAGCTGAAATGTATTTTCAAATGTAGACATCAACGCCAAAAATACATTAAATGAACTATGGTTTAGAATCGCGTTACCAGGGCTTTTTCTATTGCAATAACAAGTTATATAATGGCACGCTTCATATGGCACTGCTGTGACGATCCAGTGAGTTAATGGTTGAAGGATTTAGTTAAAGCCAAATCTCAACCAACATTCCTATCAAGCTGTATTTTGCTTCAAACTTCAACATAATTTCATGTAAACTACACCTATGCAAAATATGTCATGTAAAGTACAACCAGCTTACTTAACCACAAGAAAAAAAGTTTAAAAAAGTTGATATTGGGCTGCAATAAAGCCAGTCTTATACAAACATATACACAGAACATAACATGTAGCCGATTTTAATAGATCAACTCAGAATTTATTTGCCAGTGTATCTAAAAGACAGTATTGCACATCAGTCGTCTCCACAAACAAAACGGTAATGTTATCCATTTGCTTCCAAGTTACATGCAACCTGAACAAATCATTACCTTCAGTAAAAGAAAAAGTACCCCACTAGCAGGCTAGCTGTTAGTTATTAATATAACAGAGGTTTCAGCCATGCTGTGTTTTACTTGAGATCTTGGAGACCAACCATTCTTCCGAGAACCTTCCAGATGTTTGTCATCATACTAATTGTTAAACTGAAATGGCGACGTATTTGGAGACAGCTCCTCCAAAATAAAAATAAACTACATAGTTGGACATGACCGGGCAGCAAATCGAGTAAATGGCCCCTCAGCTACGCACTTACACAAACACTACATTACAGATGATTGTCAAAGGCACTGGAAATGAACAGGAAAATACAAAGGACGATGATTGCATCTTTGGATTTCAAAGCATAAAAAAAAATCACGGTGAAATGACACGTAATGCCAGCAATACAGCTACTGTTTCTCCAACTGACAGAACAAAGGAAACCTCATTAATAACAAAAAAACATCTTTTTGTCCCATTCTCTTGAATGTAAAGGAAATCTTAAGTACAAAGATTGATTATCAAAGTATCAGATGATGCGATTTCTATAGTTCGGAATACTGTAAAACAAAACAAACAGCTTCCTAGTAACTATTCTGTTAGGGAGGCTCATCATTTATACAAAAAATATCATAAAATTGATAAACTTAGACGGCAACTAATATAAAATAGTTATTTGTGATGAACTAAAAGTCCAATCCATTTGGCCTCTGGATTTCATCTTACAGTAACAGGTTCAACGGGTTTAACCAGCCGCCGAAGACATCAGCATCTGGAGGACCAACGTTTCATGATCTTGTAATTATCAAATCGCGTCTTCTTAATCCCTCCTTCGATATGGCAGGTGGGACAACATAAGAGTTGTCTGGTCCCCGTGTAAACTGAAACCAACCGGGTGTGTTTCAGTTTATTTCAGTTTATTTCCCGGCTTTGGCCGGGAAATAAACTGAAATAAACGGAAACACACCCGGTTTGTTTCGGTTTATTTCCGCTCACTTCCCGGCCTCGGCGGGGTAATAAACGTTGACCAGATGGCGGTTGAGGTGCCGGCGGTACTCCACCTCCAGGGGGAAGGTGCGGTCGCAGAAGACGCACAGGTGGCACTTGAGCTCGGTGGGCGTGGGGATCTCGTCGGTGGGCGTCTCCGGGTCGTTGGCCATCTTGCCCGACCCGGCCCCGGCGCTGTTGAGGCCCGAGTCCTCGCTGCCGCCCTCGGAGGCGCAGTCGCTGGCGTCGCTGGCGCCCTCGTGGCTGCTGTGTATCCCCTCGTCCTCCTCCGCGGGCCTGGGAAGCTCCAGGGACGGACGCGGGGCTTTGGCCCCCGGGCGCCGGAACGTGGGCGCGGGGGGCCGGTCTGCGACGGCGCAGGGGGTCTCCTCCTCCTCCTCTCCGGGGCCGGAGCCCCGGGACGGCACCTCGGCTGCTGCTGGGAGGTCCTTCTCCGGGGCTGGAGGAGCCGCTTCCTGTGGTGCCACTTCCTGTGCTGCTGTTTCCTGCGGTGCCGTTTCCTGCGCAGCGGGTTTGTCTTTCGGCTGCGCCGGCCGGGGTTTTGTCAGCTTCTGCACGTCGCTGGAGTCTGATTGGGGGTGGGTCGCCTCACTCTGGGTCTCAGGGGGAGAGCGCTGGACGTCTGTAGGGGCCGTCGAAGTGTCCCCGGTGACAGAGTCCATCGTGTCTCCAATGGAGGCGGGAGCTTCCTGCAGGACGGGCGTCCTCTTGGTGGTCTTCCTGGTCTTCTTCTGCTTCGCCTCTTCTTTCTGCGGGGCTTGACCCGGCTCTGGCGTCTCAGGGGCTGTTTTAGAAAGGCTGGGTTTTGTGGCCGGCTTGTTCGCAGCGCTCGTTTTACTCCTCTTGGGACTGGGGAGTCCTGAGGTCGGGGTGGCAGCAGAATGCTTTGTCGAGAGGTCCAAGGCCTCTATTGCTCTCCGCTTCCCAACCTTGACCTTCCTCGCCGGCTGTTCCACCTCAGGTGACTCTTCTGGGCCGTTTCCCACGGAGACATCCTCCACAGGTTTTCCGCTCCCTTTGTCGGGTTTCTTTGCTCCCGTCCTCCTGGACTGGAGCCTTTTGTTCGTCTTGACGTCAGCCTTGGGTTTATCGTCCTCCTGCTTGGCCTTCCTCACCTTTTCAATCCTCCTCTCCTTCTGGAGTTTCTTCATCTCCTCTATCGACCGCTGCAGGACGACCTGCCCTTCGTTGGGGTTGTCCGGCTGGGCCGCCTCCTGGACGCACGGGGTCTCCTTGGGCAGCTGCTGCTTCTTCCTGGCGCTCCTCTTCGCCTTGGGGTCTCTGCTCTTCGCCGGACCTCCGTCCGCCGGACCTCCGTCCGCCGCGGTGCACTTCTCCTTAGTGTTCTCGCCGGCCCGGGCCACCTTCCTCTGCCTGGTGGTCACCTTCCTCACCGCCTTCTCCTTACCCTCCAGGGCGCCCTTGTGCTTGACCGCCGCGGCGGTCTTGGCCTTCCTCTGGCCTCGGTCCGTCTCCCCGTCGGTCCCCACGGCCTGCGTGTGGCCGCCACCCTTCTTGGCGGACGGGGCGATCGGAGCCGCTGCTAGTTTGCTCCCGTACTCTTCGTCACTTTCAAAGTCGCCTCCGCTGCCGCTGCCGTCGTCGTCGTCGTCGTCTTCGTCGTCCTCCCCGCCCCTCACCTTGTCGGCCTTGCTGCGGCCCGAGGGGTCTGCGGAGTCCTCCCCCCCCTTCTTGACGCGGAGTTTGACCTTGGACACGTCGATGGGGATGTCGCAGCCCACGTGGCGCGACTTGATGTGGTACTGCAGGTTGCACTTCTTGGACGCGGCGTACTTGCAGAGCGGGCAGTGGAACTGCCGCGGGTTGAGGTGGAGCTCCACGTGCTTCTTGAAGTTGCTGCGGTCGGCCGTCTTGTACAGGCAGTAGGGACAGGCCAGCGGCTTGGGGCCGTTGTGCACCTGGCGGGCGTGCCTCGTCACCTCGTGCTGATTGGCCGCCAGGTAGTTGCAGGTGTCGCACTTGAACGGCCTCTCGCCTGTTCAGAGCGGAGACACGGGGATTCAATACTCGGTATGAACGGCCTCTCGCCTGTTCAGAGCGGAGACACGGGGATTCAATACACGGTATGAACGGCTCAGACTCCATAGCAGTGGCTCCCAACCAATTGGAGATTTAATAAGTATTTGATGATAAACATACCACATTTCTCACCATATTGCTCTACCCTAATAAGTAACACATTATTATTATTATTATTATAACAAATTCAGTCCGATTTTGATGACCATCCTTGATAATCCTTTTATACTCATTCCCAAAACTCTAACTGGATTTGACTCCAGTTTTTGGTCAGGAACCACTGTCTATGATCAACCAACAGGGACTGTCAATCACACTCATGTAGCAGGAACACAGGCAGGGGGCGGAGCCAAACAAGGAGGGAGGTTGCTCAAACACACAGAATATCACAAGAATGCAGTGTGTGTGTGTGTGTGTGTGTGTGTGTGTGTGTGTGTGTGTATCTGTATGTTTACCATACTTATCCCACATCAACTGTTTGAAGCGAGGGCAACAAAGGACACAAAAAGTTGAGCATTAAAATACTGATTGTTATTCTAAATGGACAATAACTACTACTACTCTGATTAATTATACCGCTCTTTTTGACTTGATTATAAACTATTAAGAAAATAAAAAAAACTGCTAATAAACGATTTGCCAACTTACCACAAATACTACAATATTAAATAGGGAAGTTATTTAAGGGGTTGGTGTCTATAGTTCCTGTAACAGAGGTTACGAACCCTCTACGACCATGTGTCTATAGCTATCGTAGAGGAGAGCAGATATCTCACCTGAATGGGTCCTCATGTGACGGGTCAGGTGAGTCTTCTGGGAGCTGGAGTAGTCACAGTAGGGACACCGGAACGGACGCATTCCTGGGTCACACACACACACACACACACAAAGAGGTCAATACACAAAGAGACAAACAACAAGTAGCATTGACCGAGAGTTTCAGGAGTACCCAACGAACCATGAATATCATTGTTCATTAATCTTTGTTAATCCCTCTAATTATTCATCGATTCCTTTTGGACAACGTAAACTCATCTTTCTAACACTAAGTGCATTCTTAAAGGACCCCCCGGATGGTGTTGAAGAGGAACAGCTGTCCGCCCAAGGCTCACCGGTGTGTTTTCGTATGTGCTGGATGTAGTTGCTCTTGCGGTCTGAGAAGTAGGAGCATTGGTCGCAGGTGTGGAGCTTGCTGGGAAAGTGATTCCGCAGGTGTTTCCTCCAGTGGTACTGGCTGACGGTGGTGTACGGACACAGAGTGCACTTGAAAACCCTAAAAGGAGCGTAGGAAACAACACATCACCGTGAGCAATGAACCGAGTCGGCCCACAATACGATAAAGTTCTTCCAGAATCGTTCAGCAATGATCTCAGTTGACCCCAGTTGGTAATTACAGTAAATTATTGTCATGATTACAAGCCTTTAAGGGCCCCTTGGGGCCCTTAAAGGCTTGTAATCATGACAATTGCAACTGCCTTAAAAGGGGCCCTTAAACCTTAAAAGGGGCCCTTAAAGGTTTAAGGGCCCCTTAAACCTTTAAGTGCGGTGCGTGCCACGTACCTTTGGTCCTCCCCCTCCTTGCTGTGGTGCTTGAGGTGGGCGACGTAGTGGTCTAGGCGGTTGGTATTGTAGCCGCACCTCTCGCAGCGGATCACGCCCTTGCTGTCCGCCTCGTCCCCCCCGCCGGCCTCCGCCAGCGGCACGGGGCCCCCGGCCCCCGGGCCCTTGGCCTTGCTCCGGCCCTCCACACGGTTCAGCACCATCCTCTTGCTGACGGCGTGGGTGCCCAGGTGCTCCACAAACTCCTCCTCGTTCTCCGCCTGGTAGTTGCAGGGCTTGCAGTGGAAGGGCTTCTTCTTCTTGGCGCTCTCCACCGCGGCGGCGTGGCTACTCCTGCGTTTGGCGGCGGCGGCGGCGGCAGAAGCTTCCGCCGTGTCGGGGACACCCGCCTCCTGTGGTTTGGAAAGATCCTTGACGGCGTTGCCGTCCTCTTCCGAGTCTTTGGTTTCCTCCTTCTTCTTCTCCTCCTCCTCCTCCCCCTCCTCCTCCTCCTCCTCCGCTGCCTCGTGGTCATCCTGGACTTTGTTCCGGGGGGCTGGGGTCCAAACCCGGGGTCCGGGGGAATCCACGTACTCCACGATGCAGAACTCTACCCGGTTCTGCTGGTCGTAGCTGTATCTGCCGAGGATCACTGCTCGTTAGAATGGTTGAAGGGTACGAGTAGTCATCTCTTTATACCGTTACATTTATACGAACAGCAGAGAAGTGAAAAGTGAGGCAGATAACAATCAAGGTACAGACATTGAAAATTTGGAGAAGCTCCAAAAAGAAGCTACAGGAATCTCATCTCCGATGCAACTATCTTTTTCGGTGAAAGAACGAAAAGTCGAAACTTGCTTTATAGTATCTGCCTTGCCGAGCAGTTTGTGAAATAAAAACCATTCTGTGAATCGCCCACTCTACCTCACGCTCTCTCCCTCGCTGTCCGAGTAGGTGCAGCCAACCGTCTTCAGCTCCACCATGTCCTTCTCCTCCGTCAGCCCGTCGCAGCTGGCCCCGTCCTCCGCCGCACTTTCCATGCCCCCCACCGCTGTGGCCGCGTTTGCCAGCATTACCAGTTGGGGCACGGGCAGGTTGTTCCCGGGCAGATCACTCAGGCTGGGGCCTTCGTCCTCCACCATCTCCCCCCCAACCGAGAACACACCCGCGGGGAACATGGCACGGGTGGCCATGCTAGAGAAAAGAGGGGCTCTGCTTCTGGGTTGAGATGTGGTAGTAGAGGTGGTGGTGGTGATGGGCCACCCAGCGATACAAAGTCACCACCACGGCTACATGAAAGAATGAGAGAAAGAGGGTCATAATGGGGTTTTTAAATACTGTAAACTCCCCTAAACAGGTACTTTCCTTAAAAATATTTGTACTTAAGATTGAATATAGCGAAAGGCCCAATACCGAAGGATGACAATTTTTGAATATTCCATAACATATAATTGTTCTAGCTTTATTTTTTTATGAACTAGAAACAGGTTTATGTCCAGTTGTACATTTTTAGTGCACATATTGGCCATGCAGCTAGACAGTTGAAAGATCGAATGAATCAATCCATCTGTGAGGCAATTCATTGTTTAATAAGACCAACATGCGGCTCCCCTGCCCCCTCTATCGCTCTGTGCGCCTGCCTAGAAATACAGTGTGGGCACGGCCATTTTGGAACAGCACCACAACTTCATCGACAGCGCCCAGAAATGGGAACGCTGAGCAGTATGAACAAAGTGTACACGTATCCGTGCTGATTTAATATAGGGGAGAACAATACATACACAACTTATAATAAATAATAAATAAAAAAGATTTGAAAAAAAGAATGCATAAAAGAGATAGTAAAGTTGTTTACTTAAATGTTTGCACGAATGTAAAACTAAAAATATATATTTCAGTTTGACCATGTAGTTATTTAGTCCTTAGCTTTGCGAGCATTGTGACTTGAAAACAAGTTTTAGTTCTCGACAAAAGTCTCTCCTTGACTTTAAACAAGCTTTAACTTTCGGTCAGGCGAAAATTATCCAAGTATGCGGCTTTAAGTATATGTGTTTCAAATGCAATCACAATTCAAACACACTTTTAAGGCTGGCATTAATGTGAAAATAACGACGAATAAATAAATCCTAGTCGCTGTCCAGCACGGAGAGGCCATTGCCTCGCTGACAACTTCAGCCACAAAAACTTTCTTTCCGGAAGCTTGATCTGCGCGTCAAACGCAGTGCTCAGACTCTCGGAAATCTCAAAAAGACGCGATACTCCAAAAACAGATCATTAAACTAGTATATTACACTGGGCCGAGCTCGATTCGGTCCTTAAACATCTGTTGGGCGAGTGTGATCACTGGTGCTGAACTCGGGCTATAATCAGCCCTGGACAGCGCCTCGCTCGCCTTTTCTCACCAACACCCGACACCCCCTCCTCCCCGCACACAACTGCCTCCATTTTCCAAACTATTATTCTTCAAGTTGAGACAGTTCCTTCAGCGTCGATCAAAAACTTAGACAAGAGGTCGCTTTTATCTGACGGCCCACTTACCCGTTATTCCGATTGAATCTCTTAAATTCTTCTCGTCAACAACGCTTTTCCACGGACGAAACAAAGCAGAAAGTGTCGGGGGAAGTTTCCGCACATTCCTCCACTAGTCTTCCGAGCGTAGCGGGACGGTGACGTCAGCACGCCACCGTCAGCGTGTGCGTGTGTGCGCGCGCGCGTGTACACACAACCTTTGACAATTATTATACATTGGTATCTATTTAAGAAATGTTTAATAACTTTGTTTTCTCATTTGACAAATAAAAACTTTGAAGTAACCTTCGACACCAATCCAGAAATGCTTTTCTTCGAAACTAATGTTGTACAAGCATCAGTATTCATCCTTTCTATCTCTTCAACATTTATTTTATTTTAAGAATTAAAAAAGAAAAATCGTAAATCTCCCTATTTTTTCACCCAAACTACTGCAATAGTTGCCATTCACCACATGGAGGTGCTCTTGAGCCATTAATTGGGCGCGCGTGTGTGTGCGTGTGTGCGTGCGTGCGTGTGTGTGTGTGTGTGTGTTTCTGTACTTTCATTTGACTTTGGAGTGGTTATAAGCAATGTTGGGAGCATTACTTAAAAAAAAAAATTAGTTATAGTTACTCACTACTTGTTCCAAAAAGTAATTGAGTTATTAACTCAATCACTAGATAATAAAAGTGACTAGTTGCCAGGGAAAGTAACTATGTGCCTTACTGTAAAAAACATGTCGCTATATGTCAAAGTATTCGTGGTGGTTGTAGGTATCTGTGTTTTTGGCCACTAGTGTGTGTGTGTGTGTGTGTGTGTGTGTGTGTGTGTGTGTGTGTGTGTGTGTGTGTGTGTGTGTGTGTGTGTGTGTGTGTGTGTGTGTGTGCGTGCGTGTAGTAACGCACCGCATTTAACGTTCAGTAATGGTAACGGCGTTGTCACGACGGAAACACTAATTAGTTCGATTTCCCCGTTACTGAAAAAATAACGGAGTTACTAAATGCCGTAATTTTAAATGGCGTTATTACAAACACTGGTTATTATAAGTTGTTATATCCATCAACGATGGCATACATTTCCATTTAAAATGTCTTTAAAAAACATAAATAGTGTGTGTGTGTGTGTGTGTGTGTGTGTGTGTGTGTGTGTGTGTGTGTGTGTGTGTGTGTGTGTGTGTGTGTGTGTGTGTGTGTGTGTGTGTGTGTGTGTGTGTGTGTACGTGTGTGTGTAACACATGGCCCCAATGGTGACGCCCTTCCCTTCCTCTTGTACACCCGGAAGTAGCGCTTCGTCAGCAGCCATCAGATCGACCAGAGAGCCATATCAGACCCCGAGGGAAGGATCTGGTCCCCTTTTACTCCCCTAATGTCATATTAGTTTTTGGTCGACGGCGAATTAATTTAGGAGGCTCCGAAGACCAATGTCGTCGCTTTCGTTTTCGTTCTGATTTAAAAAACCGTTATCTACCGAAACAGAATGGAAAGGACGAGCACCTCTGCGGGCACTTTTAGGACATAATCGATCGGTTTTAAAAACGTGTATTGAGGGTTCAAAGTTCACTGTCTGATTTTCAAACGCTTCGTCAGTCCAAGCTATAACTTTTTTTTTAATTATTTTTAGCCGATACTTTCAAGATAGTTTCTCCCTACAGCACGAGACTAAAAGTTACGCCGACTACTCGCCACGCCCCTTCTTTCTTAAAGACGTATCGACCTCCGAGCGCGTTCAATCCTTCAGTCACTCGTCTCACGGCCAGAAGGATGAGAGACCCTGTGAATTTTAGTGCTATTCACAAAATATGCAAGTTGATCGTGTTGCTGTGTTTTCTCCACATTTCAGTGGTTTTTGTTTTTTACGTTAAGTCGTTCGACATCGGACATGCGTTTATTCATAAAGAGCCAACTTTTACCAGACGGAATTCAACTGCACGGCCGTTCCCGGCCGGGACGAATTCCGTTTCAACAGCCGAAGGACTAGCAACCACAAACCATGAAAGGAACCAGGGGATCTCTTCAAATAAACAACTACCTGTCGCAGCCAGTCAACAGACCATTGAGCTTGGGAAATGTCCCGAAACATCGCCACTCTTAGGTAAAGCCACCACTGATCGCCGCTAATGTAATTGTGCATGATGTTCTTTGAATCGAGAATGGCATTGGAAACTTGGCCCTTGAGTTTGCAAAGTCAGCCCCCCCCCCCCTTCACTTGAGTGTGTCAAACAGATATATTTATTTTCCCTTCTATTTTGTAACTCTATATTCGCCTATGACTAAGAGCATTATAAGGGCCGCAATTAAGTCAGTCTACTGCCCGTTTCTTTGATCAATGGCTTTATCTTTTTGCTACCTTCTCTTTGCTTTCTAGTTTCTTTTAGTTATGTTGCTGTGTGGGGGCCGCTATCAACCCCCAGCCCCTCCATAACCCAAGAAAATGATTATTGACGTTCTCTCCCTGGCACACTTTTTGGTCAAGCCCAGTCACCTTAAAAGTATAGCCCTTAATCATAGTCACACAGTTATAGGGTAGAATGGCATGATCTGTGATTTAATTAGAATGTATTTGTTAGTGTCTTGGAAATATTCATCATAACTATAATGTACAATTATAAACATTACATTAACCTTGTTTATATAATTACTAGTCAACCTAAAATGAACTGTTTACATTATCCCTGGACATAAAGATACCTCCCTTCCTCTCTTACTAAGAGATGTTAAGATAGTTCACTTTTGCATTCCCAATGTAGCCACTCTGATGCTCAGGCCGTGCCAATCGACTGACTTCTTTATTGTATCCATTCTTCTTTGTTGTTTAAAGGGCTCATGTCATGCCACCAGTTGTCGATGTGATTAGCTGGTACAACCCGTTTGGCACACTGGTGATGTTTCATAGTGACGTCACCAGTGAGCGTGTCCGCACAAGACTTAGTAAATCAAATATTTTAAAATATATTCCTAAAAGGAAGTTTCTCTTCATCAGTCAGCATTGATAACTGATACATATTTTCACCTAGATCATTATTTGTCTTTCTTGTTGCCAGACACAATTGGTCAGCATTTAGCAGTAATCCTTAAATTTCACTTATTGAGCAGATGCTTTTGTCTAAAGCGTCTTACAGTAAGTGCATTCAACAAGATGCAACCAAAAAATTCAGGCATAGCACATAGTACATGGAATACTTTTTTTTTTCCATTAAATAAAGCAACTGCTTCGAATTCTATGCTACAGAACCAAGAGATGATGAGAAGATTTATATCAGGCATTGTTATTTCATTCACCAACACGCATTCTTATCAGCTGAGCGCCACGCATGAGGCAGAAGATGGCTCAGGGTCCCAGCTATCAAGCTGTCAATCAGGCGCTCGTTCCACCATTGTGGAGCCAGGACGGCAAACTTTTTCAAAATGATGTTGGACGACTGCTGGGGTGCTCTCGTAGTGAGGGAGTGCTGGTTAATCACCTGGCTGATGACAGCAGTAGAGAGGCATGTTTCTCATGTTTCTCTGGGACGTCAACGGTCTGTCTTGAATCCAGACTGGTCGACGAGGGTTGGGAAAAGATCGCCAAGTGTTTTGGATATAAATGGTAGAAGAGAGACGGGTTGGTGATTATATTCATCAGATGGGTTGAGTTAGGATTTCCTTAAAAGAGAGTTTTTACAAAGCATTGTGACATGTCACCTGTCTTTTTTTACAAAGCATTTCAAAAATCACTGTAGTAGGGAGGAGGGAAATAGGGTAGTGGAGGGCTTGAGAAGAATATTGAAAACAAGTTTTTAGGGGTCTGAGGAGGAAGAATTTGATTTGAATTTTCAATTGAAGAAAGGAACTTTTAGCTGCAGCTAGAGGCCAAAGGGCTGGTGAGAAGAGATTGGTAGGAACCTCAATCATGGAAAACATCCTGATCCTGTCGCCAAACATTCTGTTTCGCAACAAGGATATTGCTTGACCTTCAGCCGCCCACATAGTTTCAGTCTCCGGGAGTACTACTAATGCCTCGACAGACAAACTCCTTCAGCCAATAGACATAACGAAGATGAGATGCCTAATGGTGCGCAGTTCAGAACCGCTGAGATACACAAAGCCCTAGAACAATCAATAATATAAGTCTACTAACGCCCCTACAACAATTAAGAATTACAATCCTTCAACCAACGCCACTGAAGCAGCTCACAATTTGACTACAGTGTTTTTAACCCAATAGAGCAGACAGACAACTGCCAAGCGGAGAAGCTAATTTAAGAAATCCGCTGGGATCGTTCTGACCCCCCCCCCCCCCCCCCCCCTCTCTGTCCAGTGGGCCCGCTGCAGGTGGAGTTCAAAACCCCCGTCTCGCTGGAGCAGGTCATGAAGGATAACGTGGGCTTGAGACCGGGCGGGCGCTACACACCCAAAGACTGCGTCGCCCTGCAGAAGGTTGCCATCATCATACCTTTTCGGAACCGGGATGAGCACCTCAAGTTCTGGCTCCACTACCTCCACCCGATCCTGCAGCGACAGCAGCTGGATTACGGCATCTACGTCATCAATCAGGTACAAACTGCTACGCCCTTTGAGGTTGGGAACGTTTTGGGTCTCATTGTGCGGTAATGATGACGTTGATGATGATATGTGGTTTGTCATCCTTAGTTAGTCTTGTTGCATTTAACTTTGTTGCTCAGCGTGTCGTAGGGTTCGATTTCACTGGTTGTAACGAGGTGACTTCAGCGATCTGATCTCGCGAGAAGCTCTGACTGACAGAACACTTGTGTTCTGTTTAAATCAGTCTAACCTGAAACTAGGTATGTGCATAATAAAAATGTTTAAGGCAGTTACAATTACTGTTTTTTGTGATGTTTGATCGGCTAAACTGAAGCCGATCCTCTTCTTTTTGCAGTGAAATATAGGTCAAAATGTTTCACCAAATCCTTAAAAACGGTGACTGCCAGGTTTATAAACCCATTGCTGCCCATAGACCCTATATAAAGGCTATTACTAGCTATTATATGATGATCAAGTCAATTTTTAAATAATACATTATTTTACATTATTTGATCATTATTTAGCCTCTAGGCTTTGCTGTTCATTTTCCTTGGCATCTCTTGGAACAAAACATTACAAAGAAGAAAATAACATACATGACTTACCGTTTTATGAAAAAAATCAATCTGGTAATGGCCATCGCTGATAAGGATATTAAACAGTCTGGGACTCCTTTCATTTGGCGTATAGCTATTGCCACCTTTCATATGGACTATCCCTTTAAATGAGAATGTCTCATGTGTTCTGATCTTAGAAGTCAATCAAGTCGCCGATGGCTTATTTTTTAATTTTTATGGGAAATGTAATGCATTAAAACAAACTACAATGGCCAGCTGCGACAGAAGATACAGACTTCCCTCTTTAATCAAATCCTTATTTTTTGTTTCCAAAAAGCTCACAAATGTCACTCAGTTTGACAACTCGAGCCAATGCAGCTTTAAGTCAATGTTATGATAGCATCTACTTTTCATTCATTATTTATTAGGACACATGGAAAAATATTGATGTAAGCATCATAGATGAGTACATCAAACCAAAATCACAATAAAAAAGATATTAAACAACATAATTAACCACAATGCAAGGGAAGCACAGTTTTAAACGGATTTATATAGCCTGCCTATTGTAGAACAGGGCTGTATTTGCGCACCACACCAAAACTTTGTGAAATCCATGACCATGAAAGGAGCGCTATTAATGGCTTCACTGATAAACTCAGACCCGGCGATTGCTACAGTACACAGCGCTGTTATAAAGTATGTTTCCAGAAAGCCTTGTTTTGCTTCACATTGTAGGAAATACGTTGACCTGTAGGAACTGTGACCGCAATCGTCTGACTAGATAACGTTACGGCAATGCCATTTAGAGACATAATTATTTAGGAAATCACTTTCCCTGATCTTCTATTGAAGCAGCAGAGTAGCTGTTAGTTTTGCATAAAGCTGATGTATTAACAGGGAGCAGCCTTGTTCTTTTGAGGGTATAGATTCTTCAGTAGTTTCAACTTAGGTTTGACTTTGTGTTGACTATCTAGAAAACCTTGAAAATATCAAAAACACAAACATGGGGATAGTGTCGGGGATCAGTGAAACTGGCTAGGATTGGTTGTCTTAAATGTAGCTTACCTTTTTACCGAGAGACATTGGTATTTACAATGTTTAGATGGAGTTTAAGATCCAATCAGACACAGATCTCCCAGAGCTGCATTCTCAAGTTTCAAGTCTGGATGCAAAATGAAAGCAAATGCTTTGCCAAGAAATCACTGAAGCAGATCTCATTTAAATTGGAACTGCAACTCAAACAATCGAGATGATAAGCGCCAATAAACACCCTGTGTTGACCATTCACTTATATTGTTATAAGTCAAGCAGCATTATCTGACTGAGAACAGGGAAATGAGTGCAATAAAATATTTCATATCTTGTATATTATCGGAAATATAATCTGAAAAAAAACTAAAAACTGGTTTGATTCGGCACTCTGTTATCTCCTAGGGCAGAGAATTCCAAAGTGTAGGACGTCAGTCTAAATTCCTGACTGCCCCACTTATTAACCAGTAATGTAGTAATGTTCTGGCTTATTATGGCTCTTTTAGTAGCGGCTGAACTTGTCTCTACCAGTCTTTTGGAGTGCCTCCTTCGAGGTTCCGAGTGATTTGAGGTGACACTAGAAGTGGACGTTAAAACCCTCGCTGAGTACTGATTCGTCAGGGAGAATCATTAATGTGTCAATGCATCCTCACTGCATGATATGGGACATCCGGCCCAAACCTCCCAACTTTTGAAATAGCCATGCTGCTTCTATAGTAGCTGCCATTTGTTTTAATGACTTGACTACTCTGCAATACACATTTGTCTCCTTGCTGTGAGAAACAGTCACATACCAAAAATCTAGCGAACCATCCCTGTAATAACCTCCTAGATTACGGGATGTTTTGCATTAAAGATGACGTCACCGCAGTTTCATGTGTCGCTATGACGACCTTGACATTTAGGGCCACTGGAAAACGAAGTGCCTGGCACCAAAAGCGGGTAGTCGGTACTCGGTACTATGCAATGGAACAACGCCGTAGAGGGCCCGCAGAGCTGTAGCTTCTGTCTGCCGTAGGTTATTCTAGCATCAAATAGAACTCAGTTAACATTTAGTCTAGTTTAGTATTCAATATTCTCAACTGTCTTTCTCAACTGGGCTTGTCTAGTTCAATGTTCAACTCACCCGGCTTTCTCTCCTACTTATTTGCATCTGCTCTCTCAGAAAGATTTGAATACTCGAGTTAATAATGACCTTGACCTTGGGCTGTGTAAATAATTCAGAGGTTTGCAATAAGCTTTGCAAAGTTGTAACGCAAGTAACAACCAGTTAGGACAATCAAGACACTTCTTATAGTTCACAGAGATGGTTAATCCATATCTTTTCATATTTCTTAAGCTTGCTAGGTAGCCCTAGGTATAGTCCTAGTAGGGACGACATTAACCACCGCTCCTGTAATCTAGAACAAATAAATTAAATTGAGTGGATGTAACGTTCATCAATCATTAATAGATGTATGGCTGGTTACACACAATGAAGTTAATAATCAATTGGGAGGATTATTGTAGGGTTTGCCCTTCTAAAGTCTTTTAACCCTGACGAGTGAACGCTATTGCTTTAGCGATGGCATTCAGAGATGAGTGAACTACCAAGTATCAGATTTCCACAGCAACCCTGTTTTTTTGTTATTTCCTTGAATTGGAATAGTTCTCAAGTTGCTAAGTTATCAAGGTCTTGGTGCAGTAGTGTATGAAAGGCATGCAGGAAGTCTGAGGGGGCGAGCTGGGACTTGTCCCTCCTGGTACTCACTGGTGTTATTGGGCTTGTGTTGTCCTCACTGTGATCAGGGCCCATAGCCAAGAAAACCACTGCACCGATTGAAACAACATGTTTTGTGTGCGTTTTAAGGCGCCTTTTAAAGTTGCAAATGAAAAGTAGGTCTGGTATGCTCAGATCAGGGGGACACGTTGTGTGGGACTTAGCTGAGGATTAAACGTAAAAGTATGGTGAGGGATTGGGTTGATATTTGGGAGTGGATACGTTCCAAGAGACGACGTGCACCACTCCCAGGTATTCACTTTGATATTCCGCCAAGGGGGGCTTTTTGGAGAAGATAACATCAAATATGACATCACCACTATATATAGAGGTGGTTCGGGCATCTGGTAAGGATGCCCACTGGGCGCCTTCCTTGGGAGGTGTTTCAGGCACGTCCAGTGGGGAGGAGACCTCGGGGAAGACCCAGGACTAGGTGGAGAGATTATATCTCAACACTGGCCTGGGAATGCCTCGGGATCCCCCCGTCAGAGCTGGTCAATGTGGCCCGGGAAAGGGAAGTCTGGGGCCCCCTGCTTGAGCTGCTCCCCCCGCGACCCGACCCCGGATAAGCGGATGACGATGAGGAGGAATATAGTAAACTTAATGTGACTGTGGTAAAAGATGTTTAACACTCCTTTGAAAATGTTTGCGTATTGTGCATGCTTTGTGTGGGAATTTATCGACTGTGTGTTTACTTGCTAACTGGTTTGTTCTTATGCATTTGCAGATGACTCGCTGTTCTCTTTTTCTCATGCCATCCTTCCTCTTTCTGTCCTTTTCTCCCTCATTCATCATCATCACTTTTCCTTTTGATTTTTCTCAACCCACTTCCCTCGCTCAAACCGCCACCCTTTTCTGCATGTCAGGCGTTCTTGGCCAATGGCTGTGTTGCAGAAGGAGTTGGCCCCTCTTCCTTGCTTGCTCTCGACCAATAGCGGGACCTGTTGCCTGAGTCCTACTGGTAATATGGGCTTCTTTCTCTCTTCTCTCTTTGTGTTTCACCTGACCCTCTCAGGAGTAGTTTATGGTATTTGACTAACCCTCATTGCAATTCAAATGTTGGCTTTGTTAGTCTTGTTGCAGTGCCATCTTATTGTGCTTTTCAGGGGATTATAATTCTTTTATTTTAGGAACTGGTAGGAGTATATAAATTCTCTCCTTGTTTTAACGGGTAACCCCCCCACTCTCCCTCCGGCTGCAGTGTTTCTAATGGCTACTTGTGGTGGATAATATCTCACCATGTTAAACCACCTTCTGCAGGCCCTGTTACCCCTGCTGCATGCATTTACGTATAGGGCATTTAGCCAATGCTTTTATCCAAAGCGACTTACAAGAAGTACATTTATCAGAAGAAGCTGTCAGTAACTTTGCTGTACAGCATGCCTGCCTGGGTTCTCATATTTACTATTGTTTGTCTCCCAGGTGAATAAATGTCAGCCTCACTGCTGATATTTGTAGTGTAGGGCTGTGTGCGAAGGCCTCTTTTAAATGTTAAATTAAACTAATTCCTTCTCCTTATTTGCCCTTCCGATGCAAATGAAAAATTTGGACAGTTGGACTTTTGATAATTGGACGCTTTCTTTTAGCCATTTACCAGACAATTGTATCCAAAGCGTTTTGCAAAGATTTTTGTATTTTTTGGAATTTCATTTAGGAGCAGTTAGGGATAAGACAGTTTGCTCAAGAATGCCTAGATGTTAGGGCAGCCAGTGGAGATTGGGGGTTGGACCTGATACCTTTCAAACATCCTAACCAGCCCTATGTTCAGGAGAAATATTTATTCAGTCAATTGATAATGTCTTGGGATAATCCTCAGTGACCTTAGCCTACCTGAGGATCGTACAGCACAAAACCCAACTGCTCCTGGATTCTTTTATTTGCATTCACTGGGATTGGCTTTGGGAAAATTGTAGTCCGTCACACAACAATTACAGGTAGTGTTCAGGAATTTCTCAATGTTCAGGTCCTAGGTTCTGAATGAGGTTCAGCAAAATTGCGACAAACAAGTACACCCCTGTAACCATGACCACGGGCAGGAAGGGGCGGTTCTCCGTTGTAACAGATAGTACCACCGTAAAACCAGATTCTGGTTACCCCCATTATGTGCAGCTGAAAGAAAACACCACCCTGCGTTGTTGTCTCTTTGCTTGCGCTTGGAGTCATCCAATGATACTCGGAAGACAAGAGTCCTCCCTCTTTGCCAACGCCTGTTCGGATAGAGACACTGAAGAAGAGGCAGTTCCAGCGTCTACAGACACTCAATCTTGAGAGAAATAATATAATTAAGAGTTATGTTAATAGTTACGTCAGCGGAACCCGATTTAAGTTTTATTTGCTCATATTTCATGAACTGTGTTGATCGCCGCTTGCTTCCCACATGAGACCAGACCCAACCCCCTAACCCTAGGCCCTCTTAAGGTTAAGGAAAGACTTCCCAAGCCAAGAGGGGAGAAACCCTGACAAGGACCACAGAAGAGGGATCCCTCCTTCCTGGGACAGTTAGGAGTGCAATAGGAGCCTACTGGATTGATCTCTTCTGATCTCTTCTTTCTCAATAGATAACGAACTGTTTACATTTGTCCTGGTTACACAGAGCCAGGCTTTCAGGGCCAGTCAAATGGCGACGTAGTGCACATGAGCAGAAGAGGCAGAGTCTGGTGCTTTTTGTTATTTAAAGTGCTGACATTCTATCTACTGCCTGAGCAGGTGCAGAAATGTTTCCCCGGATAATTGTTCCCCCCCTTAGCTCCCACCGGCTCATTTCTAGGGTGAGTATGTAGCAAAGGAGCTTTGGAAATATTTCCTGCAAAAATATTTGCTGTGCAAAGTTCAGGCGTAGCAATAACATAATAATATTAGTAAGTAAAATTAGAAAGTAAGTAAAATGTATTTATAAAAGCACATTTATAACAGTTTGCACTGACCAAAGTGCTGTACATAGTGCATTCAGTAGGCAAACATGAAGGCAAAATAACAACATTAGAAGAATAAAAATAAAAGACATAAAACCCGGACATCCACACACAAACAAAGGCAGTAGTGCAGAGGTCAGATAGTTAATGGGGAGGGAAAGCAAGGTTGTACAGATGGGTTTTGAGCCTTGATTTAAAGGCATAAATGGAGGGGGCATCACGTATGTCGGGTGGCAGTTGGTTCCACGAGCGCAGAGCGGCTACTGCGAAGGCCCGGTCACCTTTTAGTTTGAGTCTGGAGCGGGGGATGTGGTGAAGACCCCTATTAGAGGATCTTAGGGACCTAGGGGCTGGGTGGGGGTGTAAAAGGTCTGATGTATAAGATGGGGCCTGACCATTGAGGGCTTTGATCACCATAAGAACGTTCTTAAAAATGATCCTTTGTTGTGCTGGCAGCCAGCGAAGGGAAGGAAGAACGGGGGTGATATGCTCCAACTTTTTTGACCCAGTCAACAGTCTTGCTGCTGCATTTTTAACTATTTGGAGGCGTGATATGAAGGACTGAGGGAGACCAAGGTAGAGGGAGTTACTGTATTCCAGCCGTGATGTTATGAAAGCATGGATAACTATTTCCAGAGTGTGGTATGATAGGGAGTGCTTTATTTTAGAGATTGTTCTGAGCTGGCAGAAGCTGTTCTTCATGACAGAGGAGATTTGCTTATTAAAGCAAAGCTCAGAATCAAAAAAGATGCCCAGATTTCTAACAGATGGTTTTATGAATGAGGTTAGACTACCTAGGTCAGTGAAGATGGGGTTTTTGAATTTGGAGCGCTAAGATGATAACTTCTGTTTTGCTATTGTTAAATTGGAGGAAATTACCCCCCACCCAGTAATTTATCTCCTTGAGACCCTCTAGGAGCGTCTGAAGGCAGTCCCTGGATTAAATACCCCAGTAGGAGCATATATAAACAAAACAGGATTGGACCCAGGATGGACCCCTGGAGGCCCCACAAGACAGGGGCAGAGGAGGAGGAGTGCTGACCTATGGACAGGGATGGGGAACACAACCTCAATGGCCAAGCACATTAGCATTGTGACATTGTCGCAAGTCCCGCAGTTAAAAATAGTAATCCAATCGTGAAATCGGTGTTGTAATCAGCAGCATACAAGCTAGTTATCTTAAAAAGTAAATAAAGTTTCAGATGTGCTGCGAGATGATGTGTTGAGGTTGGCTCAGTAAAACGACTGTTAGTGTTAGGTTATCATGATGCGTTCAAATGTCACATAGAGATACGTTAAATTGAGTTTTTGGTGAGAAACATGAGTAATAGTGTATTACTCATGTTTCTCTGTTACTAATACAGTTAGTGCTCTAATCATTTTAGTATATATCATTAAAACTACTGATGTCAATATTTATAAGAATTACATATTTAATTTAAAATACAATTATTTATACACACCACAGCCACAGTCGTCTGTGCATTTTCGGTTTTCGGCCGAAATACGTTTATCACCGAAACAACACGGCCGAAACAGAAATATGTGATGACGCAAACAAAAAGCGCGGCCAGCACACGCTTGTCTCGTCTAGGGTAAGCGCCAATATGTCTGCGGTGTGGACGTTTTTCAGGCCCCGTTCACACGAAGCCGATTTCATGGCGAAACCGCAAAGGTCTTGTACGGTTCGGCCTTCCGTACACACGAAGTTGGCGAATCCGCTGACCGAAACCGCAAACTTCTGAAACCACCCTCGGAGGTGGTTTCAAATCTACCCGGTTTCGTTTTGGATTCGTGTGTACGCCTGAAACCGACTGAAACCGCAAACCATGACGTCATCGCCCCACCCCTCGACCTCCTAGCCAATGGCTCTTAAGCCCGCGGAGTCTCAGAAATCACATGCGAGCATGCGCATAAGGGCAGCCTTTATGCGCATGCTCGCCTCTTCTTCTTATTTCATTTCTTCTGGATTTCTGTACCAGAAGAGGCGCCCCTTATGGGCCTGGAATGTGTACTACAACGTTTCTACAGATCTACTCGGTTTCGCTTGGCTTCGTCTTTACGGAGATACTTCGAAACCGGATAGATCGAAACCGTAACGGTTTCGCCCGTTTCGGCTTCGTGTGAACGGGGCCTCAATGTTGCTGAGAAAGACCCACGTATAGCGATTTGCCAAAATTGCAATGCCTGGATTTTAATGAAGTTAGTAGGCCTACACATTCATAGCCATAAATGCAATGGTACTAATAATTGGCATAATAATTTCTTTCGGTTTTTCGGTTTTCGGCCTTGGTTTCCCCATTTTCAGTTTTCGGTTTCGGCCAAGAATTTTCATTTCGGTGCATCCCTAAGCCTCAGTAATTTGTATATATATATATATATTTTTTTAAATCATTGCCTTCCGCCATCCCTTCCAGTGCTCCTAGGCGTGCTAATGAATGAGCAGTTTGTTGGAAAAAGTTCACCAAAGACAGATGACTCGCCAGCTCCAGCGCGTATCCATGTCTCGGTTAAAATCAGTATATCCAGGTGTCGTTGAATGAAGAAGTCCTTCAGAATTAACGTTTTAGATTAAACAGAGCTCGCGTTGAGCAATGCCAGCTTTCCCGTGAGGGGTTCCGGATTGTTTGGACATTGGGCGTATGATGTCGAAATTCACCTCGCCGTCTTGGAGAAGACAGGGCTGAAGGTTATCGGAGTCTGGAAGGGAGAGATGAGGAGGTGACAGGAGTATCTCAGGTTCCACGATCGTCGTGCCAGGTGGAGGTCTGTGCTCCCCAACCAGAAAGGCGACTAATGTAGTCTAACATGTTATGCTACATTTTTTTGGTAGGGAATATACAGGTAACATAGATAAGTGGGAGTGACCATCGAGAGTTTTGGATTGGCGGGAGAGGCCAAGTTAACTGCAATACACTAAGGGGGAAGTGGACATCTCTGCAAGGCTGCAAGACAGATAAACAAATCTACACAACAAACTTAGAAGTCAGTAGATTGGCCTTGCCTCAGTGTCAGACTTAGTGGCTCCAGTGGGAATGCAAATTTGAACTATCTTAACCTCTCAGTTAGAGAGGAAGGGAGGTAACTTAAGGTCCAAGGAGAATGGAAACAGTTCCTCCTAGATTTACTAGTAATTATATAAACAAGGTTAATGTAATGTTTGTAATTGTGTATTATAGTTTATGATTAATATTTCCATGACACTGGTAATTCAATGCGCTAAGCAGAGTTCGTATTGCGGAGATCTTCCGTCAATGCCACAGTATCAGAAGACAAAACCCTGACACCTTGTCTCTTCAGGACCGGGGCCAACAGTAAGGCAACACGGACCCAGGTTAGGCCAGTAAGCCTGCAAACAAGCCTGACCTTGTGTAAATGGTAAAGCCATTTATCATTAACACAAACTCCCCCACGACTGAGAAGATAAATAAAATAAATCCAGCGCTGTGATTAGTAAATTCAAAAGATGAATAAAATATATACATTTTTATCAATAAAAAATATGCATTCAACAACTTCAAACAGAAGAGGTGAATGAGGTGATCCCTATTGACCTAGAACAGCGGTGGTTCTTTCTGCTTCAAACCACTGTTAACCACCTATATGCTGTTGGAGAAGGCTAAACATGTAGTCCAACTTGTTAAGCGGCTAAACATGTAGTCCAACTTGTTAAGCGACTAATATGTAGTCTAACATGTTAGACTACATATTAGTCGACTTCGCCAGAGCTTCACACAAAGGCGGGCATGGTGGTAGCATGGTCCATCCTGATCCTCTTTAGACAGCTAACCCTCTTTAATTATTATCAGTCAGCAGCCAAACTCACTAAAAGCTTATCTTGATTGATCCATCCCAGCCATATAAGTTAAAGAGTACACCTCTTGCCCACTGCATCCGCAGGAAATATTCAGCCATGGTTCTCTGGAAACCAATGGGCGACTGTCTGTCACAGACGCTACGTCCAAATCTTTTACAGTCGACGGGACTGCTCTAGATATAACCTTACTTCAATGCTTTTACAATGAAGGGAAGTACTTCTATTGTAGTGAGTAGAAGAGTGATAAGAGAACATTCACTTTGTAGCTCTAGTCTCTGTGTGTTTGGCAAGATATTTCAAGAATGTGAATTCAAAATATATATGTTTTTTATAGGTTTTCCAGAAGTTAAATTTAAAACGCTGAAAAATACTATTTAAATTATTTATCTAATGAAATGCATACTAATCCGATCTTTTCTCTGTCTCTCTGCGTCCAACAGGGAGGAACGCAGACGTTCAACCGTGCAAAGCTGCTCAATGTGGGTTACATGGAGGCGCTGAAGGACTACGACTACGGCTGCTTTGTCTTCAGCGACGTAGACATCATCCCCATGGACGACCGCAACACCTACAAGTGCTTCGACCAGCCACGCCACCTCTCAGTCTCCATGGACAAGTTTGGCTTCAAGTAGGAAACTCTCAGTCTCCTCTTCCTTGTTCGCCCCTATTACAACCCTCTGGTCTAGGGGATAGACGGGGTGGGAAGACGGGTGTAGTCTAGGGGATAGACGGGGTAGGAACACGGGCCTAGTCTACTCTAGGGGATCGACAGGGATGAAGCTCACTCAAAATAATGTTGACCAACACACAATCTTAACCAACACACAAGGCCAAATATGGCAACAGTTGGAAGAGGCTGATGAAACAAAATAAGTGACCAATTGCCATAGTGGCAACTAACCAAAGACAGTTAACGGAGTAGGCTAATACGCAGGCGCATAAGTGTGCGTGTAAGTGTGTGGAAGCATCAGGGCGCCGAGATGGAAAAACTAATGAAAATGCTGGACTCCAGAACAGCCATATTTGTAGTCCCGAAAATAAGAACAGGGAGAAGAATACCAAAATCCTACAAATTCCAAGGAACATAACAACCCTACCCATAAAAGTAAACGTTTAAATGTCCCATGGCATGAAAATCTCACTTCAAGCATAAATATGAGCCTGCCTGCCTATAGTCCCCCAGTGGCTAAAACTTGTGTTCGGTGTAAAACGAGCACTAGGTGTTCTGCTCGCCTTTTGAAGAAAACGGAGGCTCAAGCGCTCTGATTTGGAATGTGGTCCCATATGTCGTCATAAAGGATCTAAGGTCCTCCCCTTTCTCTGCCTTGTCCGCCCAGAGAATTTGGCCCGTCAAAGAGACACGACCGTGCGAGCGCCACATGTAACGCAAGTGTTTGCTGTTCGTGTTATGGCGCATAACACGCCGGTTCTTTGACGTCTCTTGTATTTCCACAACGAGACTGTAGTGGGGGTTATCTCGGCCATGGTTGAGAAGGAATTGGGGGAAAGGAACTTTGGCTTTGACTCCCTGAAGTACATGAACTGCGACATGCCACCGGTTGCCGCGAGGCACCACCGCCACGAAGCACCACCGCCCGGCATCGGGCAGCCGGCAGCAGGCAGCAGGCAGCGTGCTGTTCAGTCTACTTCAGATTGATGTGGAAGAACCAGAGACGTCGGAGAACCCGACAAAGTCATTTGTGATTCATAATATCGTCTGGAGGCGCACACAGCTTTTGTATTATTTTGTATGCATTATATGATGTAGATATCAATGGATTATATGATATTATTTAGTTATAGAGCTCCAGGACTGTAAAGCAAGTGTTGTACACTTCCTTGTTATTTGGATGACCGTTCTGCTGTTGGTGTTATGGCGCATAACATGTTGGACTTTGGTCTCTGGTATTTCCACAACGAGACTCGTAGTGGGGGTTATCTCAGCCGTGGTTGAGAATGAATTTGGGGAAAGGAACTTTGGCTTTGACTCCCTCAAGAACTTGAACCACGACATGGAGGAGAAAGGGATTGTTGGCCGCGAATGTCTCCCGCTTGAGCCCCGCTTCCCGCTGCCGAGGGACCACCGCCTCGGCGCTGCAGGAGGCGGAGGTGCCTGCGTGGTGCCCGCTCCCTCGGCAGTGAGGCTCCGGCGGGAGACAACCGCCGTCAACAATCCCTTTCTCCTCCTTGTCGTGGTTCAGTCTACTTCAGATTGATGTGGACGTGGAAGAACCAGAGACGTCGTAGAACCCGACGCAGTCGTTGGAGATTCATAATATCGTCTGGAGGCTCACACAGCTTTTGGCCGTGATAATATATATTATATGATATAGATATCTATGTATAATATGGTATTATTTAGATATAGAGCTCCAGGACTCCTGTGTCTCCTGTGTTCTGAAATATTTACAGAACACGGCTAAAGGCTGTGTGCGCCTCGCCATTGCGATACATCTACTGTAAACATAGAGCATGGTACCGTGGCCGCAAGCTGCTCAGGGCCACACCCCCACCCTCCTCGACCCGCCCCTCTCCTCCTCATTTGCATTAAAGCAACAGACACCGAAACGCCGCATTTGGGGGAAGCTCAATGTGCGACTGGCTCGCAGTGGCCATAATGCTGCACCATGGCTGAATTTCGGGAACGTCTTCAAATACTGTGTTTGGGGCCCACTAATATCTATATTAAAGCATCCATAAAGTAGCATGCCATGGGACCTTTAATTTTTTTGTCTGTGTTCATGTTTCCTGACAAGCTAGTTTATTGTTTGTTTGAGTAAATTGGATACTTGTTAATTGGTGTGCAATGTTTAATGTGTTGGTGTGATCCCTACGGATTCTCTTTAAAACCCAGTAGGTATGTTTACAGCTCAATAGCTGCCCCCCCTTGGTGGGCTCTTCCTGCTGCGAGCAAGCAAATACAATTTTAAGGGAGAGTAAATTAATAAAGTCAAAAATTATATTCCAAATAATTTGGTTAATCGTTTGAACTTCATCTTTTACATCTTGATCATTTTGTTCAGAGTAACCTCTGCTTTTTTCTACGATTTTTGCGCTCCCTGTCGGCTCTGCATGTCCTCTAACGGTCCTCTGGTTTGTGCTACCAGGCTTTTTGTTTGCAGTTCTGAGTAAAAACCTCTCTGTGAGCGTGTTTTTTCCAGGGGTGTGTCCCAAGCGGCTAGTGAGCTTTTGAGTGACAGCTCAGTGTCCACAACGTTGTTCAGTGCAGCAAGCCAGAGGCTCAGATTTGGCGGACATATGGACCACCTAAATAGCAGCTCTAGGCCTTTTACTACCTACTAGCTAACTTAACTGGTTTCCGATCAGATTAGGGGCAAGCATTGCTCATAGATGTTATATGTACCAGTGTTTCCCACAGAAATTTTGGAGACTATGGGGGGGGGGGGGGGGGTATGGAGCGATTGTTGACGGGGGGGGGGGGGTATGTGGCGATTTTTTTCCCAATGAGAGCGACACGAACTTCGTCTGAGCAAAAAAAATACAATTATAATAATAATTCATGTGCACGCAGAGACTATGGCGGCCGAAATTAGACTATGGCGGGGCGCCATAGTCTCGTCAATGTGTGGGAAACACTGTGTACTGTTAAGGGTGTCTGTCCAAGCCAACGCGCTTGCCCTCTGTCCTTAACAGCGTCATGGGCACTAAGCTTTTATCAGAATCAGGGTCATTAACCAATACACTGTTGGGCTGTAAAATAAAGTAAAGCAGAGAACAAGAGTTTATATTTTCAGCAACACTAAGAATACCAAGCCTATTTCCCTAGAAGGTAACTATTAAATATGTAAAACAAAATACAATACGATACAGTGTTCAGAGTGGTCATGCTGTCGGCCTAGGTTGTAAACGCAAGGCCAGACAAGCCACACAAACAAGTTCTTCCAAGCGTGTCACGAGTTCATTAAATGCTTGAAGGCGCCCCAAGCCAGAGACGCGGCATGGTTAAAATAAGTTAACCCCCAGGAGGTTGTTGGCCTCCTGCCAGTGATGCACAAAACAGGAAGTCAGGATGGTCACATGACAACGACACAGGAAGTCAGAGGTCTCTGAAAGAGGTCCCCTCCATTCTCTGGGTTGTTGTTTTCCTGTTTTACACAGACGGACTCAAATTAACACACAGACTTGGAATTTCCCTAGAAAAATAGGTTCTAAGTGCATATTCTCTGTTATATTATTTCTTAATTGCCTTTACTAAAAGGTATTAAGTCAGGGTTTTTCAACCTTGGGGTCCCGACCCCACATGTGGGGTCGCCTGGAATTTAAATAGGGTTGCCTGAAATGTCTAGTAATTGATTTAAATAAAAAAATATTGATTTAAAATATATATATATATTTCTTTTTTTTTTAATAAAACACTACAAATAATCGTACATCGGTTTTCGGCCAAAATACTTTTATCACCGAAACAACACGGCCGAAACAGAAATTTGTGATGACACAAACAAAAAGCGCGGCCAGCACACGCTTGTCTGGATGAGCGCCAATATGTCTGCTGTGTGGAAGTTTTTCAATGTTTCTGGTTTCTCGGTTTTCGGCCTTGGTTTCCTCATTTTCGGTTTTCGGTTTCGGCCAAGAATTTTCATTTCGGTGCATCCCTAACAGTCACATTACTTGAGTTCAAGCTCAAACCTGTAAAATGTAAAAACAAACTTGCAATCAAAGTGTATAAAACAAAATGGAAAGATTTATTCGCCCGCCTGGCCCTGTCCCTCCATCGACAGTTCCAAGAGGAACTGTGGCACAGACACCAAAGACACAGCGAACATACGATTCAGTATGGATTTCTAAGTGTGATGGAATGCTACGAGGAGAAGCGGAAATGTCTGCTATGTAGTAAGGTCCTGTCTGCCGAGAGTATGAAGCCAAACAAACTCAAAAGACACTTTGAGACACCACACAAAGAGCAAACCAAGCGCTTTTTTCGAAAATAAATTTGCCGACCGAACAAACAGCAAGTGTAGGCCTATTTCAAAAAGGCTGTGACTGCTAGTGAACGGGCCCTGAAAGCATCTCTTGAGGTGAGCTATCTCATTGCTAGGAATATGAAGCCACATAGCATTGCTGAGACTCCAATATTGCCAGCTGCCATTGAAATGGTGAAAACGATGTGCGGGGAGGAAGAAGCTAAAAAAATAACTAAATTGCGCCCTTTGCAGACATACTGCACCAGGTTGTAACCACAGTGAATTACATCAAGCCACATCCTCTGCGCGCACGTCTGTTTGCAACACTGTGCGCCGACAAGGGCTCTGAATATGAAAATTTACTATTTCACACGGAGGCACGGTGGTTGTCGAGAGGTTACCAGCAGAAAATGAGCCTCCTTGCATATATACCGGACATCTTTGGAATATTGTCAATTTGTGCACTTATCCTGGCTACTCTGTATTTGTTCACAGTAAAACAAAACACGTAAAAAAAAAAAGATTTTTTTTGATGTCAAAATGGGGTCACAGCCCAAAAAAGATTGGGAACCACTGTATTAAGTTGTCAAAAAAATACTTACTACACCTCCCGAGTTTCTGTCTATAATTCCTTTTATTAAGTGCCTGGGGAAAAAAAAAAACTTTTCTAGAATGGATGTTTGCTAATGGCTGTTCACCCTTGCTGAAACAAGTGTGACCTGCATTTTGATGTTTGAATACACACCTGTTTCTATGAAACTAAGGGTGCTGGTTTCAATATTTGTATCGTTTTGTCCTCCGATCAAATTGTTGTTAAAGGAGAAATCCAGTGTAAAATGGATCTGGGATATGTTTAGTATGATAACGAGTTGGAATGTTTGTTTGGGAGCAAAAAAGCGCCTATAGACGCATTCTTATGTTGGTTGTTTTTAGACGATTCTACCAAAACGCTACAAACTTTGAACGATGGGGGCATTTGTGATTGTAAAAACTAAATCACTATTTTAAACCAGTTAAAAGGCTAGAAGTAGCCCGACACTTCTTTGGTAGTATAATAAGGGTTGTAACATATTAAATAAGGCATTGATAACTTTTAAGTGTACAGATTGTTTATTAAAAAGGACATTTTATACATACAATACCATCAGTAGTGCATCCGTCGACACCATCTTGTTTTTAAGACTCAATAAGTAGATTGGCGAACACAGAGCTTGCGTGTTGCCGGATGTCACAATCTCTGTGTTCGTCAATCTATCTATCGAGTCTTAAAAACATGATGGCGTCGACGGGTGAACTAATGATGGTATTTTGTCTATAAAATGTCATTTTTAATAAACAATCTGTGCACTTACAAAGTTATCAATGCCTCGTTTCATATTTTAAAACCCTTATTGTACTACCAAAGAAGTGTCGGGCTACTTATCGCCTTTTAAGTGGTTTAAAATAGCGGTTTAGTTTTTACCATAACACATGCCCCTATCGTTCCAGGTTTATAGCGTTTTGGTAGAAACGGCTAAAAACAGCCAACTGAAGAATGCGTCTATAGGAGCTTTTTTGCTCCAAAACGAACTTTCCAACTCGTTATCATACCAAACATATCCCAAATCCATTTTACACCGGATTTGTCCTTTAAGCTGGTGGGCGGAAGCTTCGTTTTTTCTCTGTTCCCCACTTAAACTACCTCAATGTACCCCTCTCTCGCCCGGTTGCCGTAGGTTACCATACTGGCAATACTTCGGGGGCGTGTCAGCCATGAGCAAGGAGCAGTTCCAGAAGATCAATGGCTTACCCAACAGCTACTGGGGCTGGGGAGGCGAAGACGATGACATCTACAACAGGTAACATCAGTACTAATACTAAGTACTACTACTCATTAGGGATGTGAATCACTCAAATTGTTCATGGTCGAATAATCGGTGGGCGGTATGAACGAATAATCGATTATTCGATTATTCACAAAGGCAGTCATGGATAGTCTGCAGAAAAACAACTACCTGCTAAGTAGTTCCAGTCAAATTGTCTGTTCAGCCTTCAAAACGAGAGCTGTTAAATTGTGGAAAATGCATAAAACTGTAATCCGAAAACGTGGTTATATGCTATAGACCCTATAGTATCTGTGGTATAAAGGATGGGACGAATTTCGAATTATAAATATGTATAATGCATAACGTTAGCTCTAGTAGTCCGCTCATAGCTGAGCGGACTACAATGCCTCCCGTTGCCAAGTCGTAGCTAATGTCCGTCCTATTTATTGGAGGAGTGAACAACGTTTCCGTTGCATAAGAACCTTACGGGAGGGGATTGTTCCAGGTAATAGTTACCAGGCGTTACCAGGGAAACAAGTTATGGTTTGTGAAAAACTTTATATTTGGATTGTAAAACGCATGAAAATATAAATGAATGGTCTTAATTGATTTTCAATGGCAAGTGACCATGGTATAAGCGGGATAATGCCCTTGGACACCTGTCCAACATTAGTTCCGTCCGTTAATTCTTGTTTATTTGAATGCGAAAAAATGTTCACAGTCCAAATGTTAAAAATCGACTTTGACCCTCGGGAACGAATAATCGAATATTCTGACCCATCCCTACTACTCATACCTCTTAAAGAAGAGGAGAACACAAGGAGATAGGTTACGTTTATAAGCAAAGCCCTTAATCCCTAGTAACGGTCGCAGAGTGACGGTTATACAATAAGGATAATACAAATAAGGATACCTATAAATACACATTTATTTACGAGCAAGAGAGAAGGCTATTGATTGTATCCAATTGTACTCGACGGATCTGGTGTCTTTGGTGATAAAGAACTGGTACAATTTTGCTAGATTACTGTCAGCATTTCCATTAGATGAGGTTTCAAATTATATATTTGATCATACATACTTTTTACGCCTTATGTTTACCTGTCAAAGCTTTTGGTTAGCCTGCCAACATTTTTGAAACCATAATCTCTGAAATCCAACATTCTCATTATGATATCTCTGAGAACAAATGGTGGAAAGGGTGTTCACTTATATTGTCATTTTTTTATCTCATAGTCTTTCTTCCCGGAAACGTACATTTTTTTTTATTGATAAAAAATATATATTTCATTAATCTTTTGAATTTATGAATCATAAAGCTGGATTTATTTTATTTATCTTCTCAGTCGTTGGGGAGTTTTTGTTAATGATAAATGGCTTTACCATTTACACAAGGTCAGGCTTGTTTGCAGGCTTACTGGCCTAACCTGGGTCCGTGTTGCCTTACTGTTGGCCCCGGCCTTGAGGAGACAAGGTGTCAGGGTTTTGTCTTCTGATACTGTGGCATTGACGGAAGATCTCCGCAATACGAACTCTGCTTAGCGCAATGAATTATTACCGGGTCTCACCCTGAGCTCTGCTTGCAAGTTAACTTTGCCCAAAGTAGTCACACTAAGGCAAACGATACACCGTACACTGTGTCACCTATACCTTTACTTTGTCTGAAGTGTTGTGTTCCAATATGCAAATCCTCACCAGGATGTGCAGGGATTGGTCAGGGATTTCTATTGGCCTCTGGGTATGAATTCCACGTTATTCTACCAGCGCTGAAGTATCTACATGAAGCAATTCAAAAAGATTAAGCTAGGATTTGGTTTACTATATGTGTACACACGTTGCAATTATTTCATAACCTTGCTTATTATTAAGCTCATATATAAAAACGGTAGGCTACTAAAAATATATTACAATGTTGTAATGTACTAATGTACTACTACAGACCAGGAAATATAAACATTACAAATGCTGATCAGGAAAGTTAAATGAAGTCCAATAAGTCTGCGCTGTCATTGTATTTGAATATCTGTATTTACATATAATGGTGAAAATGATACACAAGTTTTTACTATTATAGTTTTAATCTAGTCTAATACTATTAAAACACTACTATACATGACACTACTGTACGTGATAGCTGGTTCTGCATCAAACAGGCAAACACACTGTTTTTCAAAACCAGTTCAACCGGGGCAAGGTTGAACTTTCAATGCACTCAACCATTTGTATCAACTGCATTAGAATTCTACGACATGGTGGCCAGGAAAAAAGTGTGAGCCAACCTATTGTAATCGTTAGTATTATTAGGGCTCCGAGCAGCCGAGCTGCTTGTCCACTATTGTTTCTGTAACGTGTTTTTTTTTCCTCAAATTCTGTAAAAGTCATACTGCAGCCTATACCGTAAGTCGAAAACTCTTGAAATGTTCAGGTATGGTTACCAATAACCCCCACTACTAATGAACCCAAATTTTGGTACTGCATCCAAAGTTGGCGCTATTTAAAAAAAATTATGAACTAGCCTTATTTCTCCTTACTAGATTGACCTGGACTCAAAATTCTTTCATCATATTAATCTCTAAAATCAGATGCATCTTTTTCACCCTGGTCTGTTTACTTTGCCCACAATTTCATAGAAAAGCCAAACGTCCACAGTCTCAACCCATTTTGCCTATATGACCATTTTGTTATTGTATCACTACCATACGGCTATCATTAGGTGGATACCATTAACTGTGCAAGTGTTCATGTCTTTACTCTTTTAAGAAAGCCCTTAATTCTCTTGTGAAATGTGTGCTCGGAGTTTTGTTGATGTTGTTTGCTTATCAATCGACATTTTCACAATGTGAGTGAGGCTTCATGCAGTACAGGAATGTCAGTGGCTCAACGGGATAATGCCGTGTACTGGTCATCCTTAGGTTGAGAGTTTGAATCCTGATTAGAGCATTATGAACATGCTGAACATGACATTCTGTCATTGCCAGTCATTTAAGAAACTCAACATTGAACAGCACCTGAAATTCATCAGGCAATCAATCTTCGGCTCATTAGTTTTCAAGAATCGGACTGCCGAGACACAGTATGGCATTAAGGGGAACTTCTTCGTTAACCATTTTTCCTTCATAATTAACTGTCATATTTATATTTCTTCCGTTACTTTTCTTTACTACAAATGTTTAATTTCCCCAGAATTTCAAAGATTTTTCAGGTATATGCTTTGAAGAAAGCCCTTATTTCACTTGAGAAATGTGTACTTTGAGTTTTCTGGATGTTGTGTGCTTATCAATAGACATTTTGACCATGTGAATGAGGCTGCAGTTCAGGTTTACAAGTGGAGCATCTTTCCTTAAATATGACAATTATGATATTTACATATCTTCCATCAGTGTGTTCTTGACTTTTAATTTTGCGTTAATCAACGCTTGCGGTTATATTTATTATTATATTATTCTTCCGTCACATTTGAATTACACAGCCTAAACTGCTCGCACCGAAGATATGAAACTTTCTACAGCTGTAGAGGTTGACTGAAGATTAACAGATAAATATTATACTGACTGGCCCAAAGTTAGCGCTATATTTTTAACAATCATTGACTAAGTCATAGACTTTGCCCACGCATGCAAATCCTCATGGTGAACAAATCTACCTCAAGAACCTTTGACTACCTCTGGATAGATTTACGGCCATCTTGAATTTATTTAGACAAAATTCCTTTTCCACATGTCAATTATAGACCGATGTCTTCAATCTGACATAAAGCAATATGCATAAAGGTAAAGCATCCAGGAGCCATACACTCCTAAAAAAAGTGTGTTTTAAAACACGAAAGACGTTAAATGCTTATATACTGCTTATAATGCTTACAATGAACCGCCTCCTACCCAACTGGTGGAATGTTAGGAGGAGGCTCTACTGAAAAATAACAGAATTTAATAAAAAAAGAAATGTGAGATTGTGCACTATGTAGTAGTAACTAGTACATTTTAAACAGCGTGAACTGAACTTTGAGATATCTTTTGTGAAGTGTGAACTTGCACATCACAGGGCAACAATGACCCAAACTGCTCCCAATGAGCTGGCTGTCGCTGTGTGTGATTGACATCGCTATCAGTCTGAATGTGTGTATGAATGGTTCTAATTCATAAATCTCAAATGATTATTGCTTGGCTGTGGCTGTCAGTTATGTTACTTTTTTGTAAGGTGTGGCGAGGAAGTGATTCCAAGGGACGGTTAGTGGTGGCTTCCAAAGGAGGGTTACATCCCCTTTCTTTTTTTTGATACGTTAACTACTTCAGGATTCTGATTTTGATAGACGGGTTAGTCTCTTTTAGCAAGCTATCCTGCTCTAGCCATAGCCCATGAAGCTATGTCTACGTCTGTCCTCTACCTGGTAGGCAAACATTCACAACTTTAACTCCACAACCCAATGTGTTACAACTATCGCTAATCGAAATAACTGTGCAAATGTATACCATTGGAAACTAGGATATGCTGATTATCCTGATCAAAGTTTGATACTCCTTACCCGAACTGCCCCGAGGGCTGTTGCCCTGTGTGGTCGACAGCGCCGTCAGTGTCTGAATGTGGGTTTGAATGGATGTACGTCGCTTAAGACGAAAGCGTCAGATAATTGCTCCCATGATATTGCTTTGCTGTGACTGTCAGTTATGTTCTCTGTAAGGTGTGAGGAGGAAAGTATCTGTACATCCCACCTATGATTGCTTTTGCCACGTTTGTCTCTTCAGGATTCTTGATGGACAGATTCTGCTCCAGCCATTGCCATTTTAGCCCACAATAATACGTTGAAAACATGAAAGCAAGGCTGCAACACAGTTAAAGGAATCTACACAACAAAGAACTGAGTATCAGAGTTGGTGGCTACGATGGCAATGCAAATATGGTCTGGGTCAGGGTCTTAATTGTCTGCGTTAGGCTTGGCCCCTGTAAAATGCTGCTTGCAGCTTTAATTTAAATGTATATTTTCAATATTGATGTCTGAAGCAAAGCTGGTTGACAGCCGGCTATTTTATTGCTGCCCTCATCATCATAATCACCAAAAGGGCCAAAGTTTAAAGACTTAAGACACGTGTAGGTGCTTTCATTTTGCGAACAAACATTAAAGTGTGGGTGTCTGTCTTTGTATCCAGGTTATCCACGAAGGGTATGACCATCTCTCGGGCCAGTGGCACGGTGGGGAAATGCAGAATGATTCGACACAACCGGGACAAGAAGAATGAGCCCAACCCTCAGAGGTAAGACGCTTCCTGTTCTCCAGGGTTCCACTTCCTTTCTGATATTTTTTGCTTCCTTTCCTCGGTTTTCGAAAACAGACGAAAAAAGGATTCTGTGTACTGCCCTATTCCCTGTTTACCCCTATAGATGGTTGGGGATGTTTTATCAAGAACTTGGTCCACATCTTTAGGGTTTTATCTTGTACTACCATGCAGGGCAGGCTTCTGGCCACACAGAAGAGCATTCGTTCAAACACAGCTGGGTCCTTCCTGATAGTCTCGCTCTTTCTCTTATCATTGCTCACCCACAGTGTTGGGAGTTTCGCAAGTAATGCATTAATGGAATGCATTACTTTTTGCTGTCACGCGGTAATGTAAGGCATTACAAAAAAAAAGAAGGTCATATTTTACTCTGTGCAAATCTCAGTAACATGCATTACAATCCATCTTAAACCCGAAATTAACCTGTGTGTTGATTTTATACAAATTCCCCAACACTGCGAGATTCGCAGAGAAAAGTATCTGCAAATGTTTACTTCCTCTTACTGCTAGAGGAGAAGCCTGGCAGCCGCAGAGTCCAGGGGGTTGGTTGTAGTCTTTTCGCTCGGTACTCCGTGTCAACAGTAGGGCTAGAACGGAGCGAAAAGATTACAACCAGCCTGCCTTTCTGTATCCGGTCAAGGAGCAATGAGTCTTCCAGCTGAAATCAACGGATTTACAAAATGCCAAATAAAACACGACAAACTATATTTCGCTATGATACTTGATTTGGAACTAGATTTTTGGAGTTGCACATTTCTGAAAACAAATGTTTAGGGTTGTTTTGAGGACCGTTTTGTGAATACCCATAGCCAGCCATTGTTATGCAGGCAGGGGCGATTCTAAATGAGCCAAATACCCGAAACAGGACCAATAGTCACAATTTTGGTGTCAACAACTCTTATTTCATCCTAGACATAACAGAAAGGGGTCTCAATGTTGTTGTTTTTTACAATCTACCGTAGTAGGCTCTAGCTCTATGTATTGCACCATGAGCCTCAACTGCGACCATTATATTGTACTTTTGTTAGCCTTAAGCCTCCTCCTGTGTTATGAGTTGCATTGAACACAAGAAGATCTATTGAGAGCCCAAATCCATATTTCCTGTTATTTTGGTGAAAGTAATGCAGAAGTAATGTAAAAGTAGTAATGCCTTACAGTTCAAAGACATTCATTTTGTAATGTAACTAATTACTTTGAAATGACATTAACAAGTAATAAACTAGAATCAGTGTGAATGCTGACGCTGAAATGCTCCTGTACACTGCTGAAGCTGAACGTTGAAGAATCATTACAATGAATCTAGAACATCTGCTGAACATTTTGAAGAAAGAATGAAGTCTGTAGAATGAATTATGAATGAGTTGAAGGGTTTTGAAGTCTCAGCGCTAACGTCAGCGCTAACGTCAGTGCTGAAATTTAATTTCACAGATTTCTGTGAGACCAGGGGCCTCATTACAAAAAAAATCCTAACTTCTCACCCTAACTTAAGTTTTTAACGTAATTCACACATTCATACCAACAGGCCACATATGCCCTTGCCAATTAAAGAGTCTTCTTTCCCACGCTAAGGAGGGATCCGGAGCCTAGGGAGGCGTCCAGCTCATACAGGAGGCCATTCATCATGGGTCAATTCTAGAGATACGAGCGGTCAAGATGTTGGAGAGACCCAGACGCTCAAGGCCACAAGAACAAGTGTAATTCCAGCACATAGCCACAAACAAAGTTGCAATGCCAACACATAGCCGCAAGGGACAGCATAAAGACACATACGGGTATCCAGGGGGGCGGGAGTTCAGCACCATGCTCAGCCAATCAGAGCACATAACTGAGTCCACGTCTGCCCAGTAGATAAGTCACAACACATAGCCCAGGGGGCTAGAACACTCCAGGTAAAGCATCCTTCAGATGCCCTACTAAGTGTATCCCCACGCGTGCTCATACAATTCCTCTGCTTTTGCTTCATAGAGACTAGTCCAAACCTTTACCAAATAAAGTGAGTTAAAGCGATCCTGACTCGGCAGACTTTTACCAAAAAGAGCACAGGAAGTTAGGGACTCAAAGATAGGAAAAATCCTAATTTCCTCTTACAGCAGCAGTCCCTGACCTGTTGGCCGATTCCTATCTTATTTTTGGCCTCATATCTTATCTTAATTTAAGTAATCCTAACTGCTCTTTCAAACAGATTCTTCGATCGGCAATCGTCAGGTTATGTCTGTTATGTCAGAGTGTGCGTGAGATTGATAGAACAAGCTACTTTTAACGTTAACAGAGACTGTTGAGGATCTTTGTTAATAACGGCAAGCCAGTAGCACTAGTAACGGTCATGGCAGGTATTGGAACAGAGAACAAGAAGAGGTAGTAATGAAGTAGTAAAGTAATTCTTCCACCTATTCATAATTAAATGTCTTTGCAGGCAATAAAATGAAATTAGCCGGTCTCGGTAGCCTTTCAGCCAACAGGGTAACCTAACCTAGGTCACCTAACTTAGGGATCCTAACTTAGGGAAAATTCCTAACTTAGGATAATTCTGCAATGGCTGGATTCCTATCTTAAGATAAGATAGGATTTCTTCCTAAGTTAAATTAGGAAACCTCCTTCTGTAATATCAAAACCCCTAAATGCCTTCCTATCTCAAGCTAGGAAAGGAATTCAGAGTTAGGAAGTTTCTGTAATGTGGCCCCATGAGGTAATGAGGTTGCCTGTGGCAGGACAATTACACAAGTACTGAGTAATTGTGTAATGTAACAACCTGTACTTGATGCTTAATATCGTTATGGAATAGCATGTAGGGAAAAAGTTTGTTAAGGGTTAGTTCATTAAGGAAAAGGCGAAGAAGCTATGAGAAGCTATTTCCGGACAGGGTGGTTAGGGCTGGGCCGTACCATAACTTTATTGCATAATAACTATATTAAAGGTTGTATCAGCGATGCTGGGTGACGTCACTACTGTTGGCGTTTGAAGTGAGATCCAAAACAAACAGAGCCCGCTCGCTTCCGTGTTTTGTGCATCCAGTAAAAACGATCATGAACGCAGCGCAAAACCCCACAACACCCACCCCTTGTCGGTGACTGGTTTGAATACTATTTATATTTGTTTCTGTGTACGATCTCAGAGACGCGGTTTTTTTTGACGGCGTGCTTATTGGGCGGGCAAGTAGCGGATCGTGAGGAAAGATCAGATGAATGTGATCATTTATGTTTCGGCCTACAATTGCTTATACAACCTTTAACATGCAATGACCGATAGTTGCATTTCTCCTGTGCAACCATGTGGGATCACACACTAACAAGGCCACCATCATTTTCCGTTATACCTAATATTAAGATCTTGTTTTGTAAATGTTATCTCTGTTAAAATCAACTTATTCTTTGGGCGCACATCCAACCCTCTGCCTTTTCATGTCTCCAGGTTTAACCGACTGGCGCACACCAGGGACACCATGGCCAAGGATGGCATCAACTCGCTCACGTACACTGTGGTTGGCAAGGAGCAGAGGCCGTTGTACACCTACATCACCGTGGAAGTGGGGGAACCATGACCCACCTCCACTGACCGCCGCAGTACCCAAATGTGCCTTACATGACCTTCTACGGAAGCCAGCCAACAAACTCTTTTTGTCGCGTTTTAATATTTTTTTAGGGGGGGGGGGGGGGGGGGGGGGGGTTGTCTCTCATAAACATTGGATATCGCTGAGGAATAAAGCAGTGAATCTTTTGAACACATGAATATGTGTTGTGGCGCTACTTTGTACCAAAGTGCCCGCTTGTCTCTGGGACGTCTGCAGCATCTCCTTCACAACCCCAGTGTGTGTGTGTGTGTGTGTGTGTGTGTGTGTGTGTGTGTGTGTGTGTGTGTGTGTGTGTGTGTGTGTGTGTGTGTGTGTGTGTGTGTGTGTGTGTGTGTGTGTGGGGGGGGTTCCCAGCCCAATAAATGTTTTGGGGTATAATATATTATCGTATTCTGTTTTTAGGAGGGGTGTGTGTGTGACCAAAGTTGTGCGTTTCTTGGGGGAGGGGCTGGAGCTTCCCCTGGCTTAATCCACCTGGAGCCCTCTCCCAGTCCCAGGCTGCCTGGGAACGAGCCTGCCCTGGCGGCTCCTCAGTCCTACCGAATGTACTCTGCTGGCAGGGCGGTCACAGGCCCGCTCACTGACACTTTGAATCCACCCAGTCAGGAGTTCATTCACTCATATCAGGTGTCTTTTAAACTGATAAGAGGTTTTGGATTATTTAAGGGTGTGTTGAGGGTTTTTTTCTGTTAATGAGAAAAATACCGTGGGTGTGTAAATGTTTAGATTGGAAGAATAAGGTGTGTATGCATGCGTGCGAGTGTCTTGTGTGGATGCAATATGATTGCATCCAGGTTGGCTCATTTGAAATGACAAAATGTGCCTTCTAGTTACTTGTTACTGGGTCCTGTTACTCATCAATATGCTGTTGGGGGAAGGTTCTCTCTGGGTTTGATGTAGTTATCCCTGGAGAGAACACACTCACCTGAGCCTTTAATGCCTTTTGAAGACCTAATCGAAGTGCTGAGAGATCTTCCAATAGTGTGTCTGCTAGAGTTTAGATGAACGCGCATAGTGGCGTGGAAGCTTGAGTAAAAGTGACTTTATCTGTCATTCCTCTGCGACGAAACCTTTGTGGGATCACTCCGAGGACTACGTCCTTTGATTGATCCACGGCCAACAGTAAATGATTGCCCATCCATTAATTTCACCCCTGCTGGAGCACAGGGCTCTGGCTGCCCGCAGCCTTACCTGGCAACACTTAGTGCTTGTTCCCAGGGACGGGTGCTTCAGAGAGGCTGATAGACCAAACGGTGTGCGTGTGGGTTGTCTTGATGACTGTGCTCCAATAAACTGCAGGGAGCTTTCCCGATGACTATCAGGTGTGTGTGTGGATGTACGCGAGTCACGGGTGGTTGTCATGTTCAGAGTTGACCTCTGTTGCATTGATTTGATCTCAATCTGTGGACAACAGCCTTAGTTGGCTGGCTTATAGTCAGATAAATCACCGCCACGTCCCGATGAATTGATCAGGCATTTTGTTATTTTCTTTATTTTGATTTCACATGTGATGCTTTGTATGGAACTATCAGAATCTTTATGCACGTCAATCTCTCCTGTGATTTTAATTTTTTTTATTTTCCTTTACTTTTTTGCCAAAGTTGGATTGTGGTATAAAATGTAAGATTGTTGTAGTTTATCACATCTATGCGTTGGGTCTCTTTCTGAATGGCTCTATTCTGTATTTGTTCATGCAGAATGAAAGTGGAAACTAATACGCTAGGATACACTTTGGCCTATTGTTGCCATGCGTTGCCAAGCTAACATTAAACCTTGTGTTGAATAGGTGCGGTGTGTGATGTCTATCGGTAAGCCAGGTCACCCTTCTGATTGGCGCCTAGATCTAGTTTCTTTCTTGCGTGTATAAATACCTTAGAATACAATAGCCTACCTCTGTGTATCCACAACACAGCTGACGGATTGTTTTGGACCCAACGGCCCTGATATCCACCTCATCGGCACCACACGATAATGAATCAATGACTGATAACGTTTTATAGACATTGTATATTTCACAATCGTTGCCTGCTCTTTGTTGTGTAAACCTTTCAATAATCAACTCTCTGCAAGCCCTAAAACCTGTGATGCCGTAGATGGCTTCATTATACAGAAGCAAATAATGTAAACAAGATTTTTAAAGGTCCCATGGCATGCTACTTTATGGATGCTTCTATATAGGTATCATTGTGGCCCCTAATACTGTATTTGAAGACGTTCAAGAAATTCAGCCGAGTCCAGGAGCTCTATATCTAAATAATATAATATAATATATAGATATATAATATCTATTATCATGGCCAGAAGCTGTGTGTGCCTCCGGATGATATTATGAATCTCAAACGACAGTCGGGTTCTCCGACGTCTCTAGTACTTCCACTCCCACGTCAATCTGAAGTACAGACTGAGCAGCGACATGGAGGAGAAAGGGATTGTTGCAGTTTTGCGGACTAACAGTACTTCCACAACAATACTCGTAGTGGGGGTTAACTCGGCCATGGTTGAGAAGGAATCGGGGGAAAGGAACTTTGACTCCCTGAAGTCCAGATTGAACGTTGACATGGAGGTGAAAGGGAATGGTGCCCTCAACAAATGGTAGCTTTACGTAAACCTTAACTTATGTTGTGTGTTATGCGCCATAACACCAACAGCAGAACGGTTATCCAAATAACAAAGAAGTATACAACACTTGCTTTACAGTGTGTGTATATTCACACACACACACACACGTGTGGCGCTCACACCGTGGTCGTAGCTCATTGTCTCATTGGTGGGCCAAATTCTCTGGGCGGGCAAAGGAGAGAAAAGGGAGGTAACCTGGCCCCTTATGAGACATATGGGGCCAAATTCTAAATCCCTCTCTTTCCCTCTCGCTATTCTGAAAGTACAGCGGGTTCAGTGAGGCTAAGCCCAGTTCAGACCAAAGATTCACCTTGCAACGGCTTGCAACTCGCAACTCCTTGCAACGCCTTGCAACGAGACGGGCTGCGACGTTCTAAAACTGTTGCGCTCTGGCACATGCTGAGAGCCGCAACATCATCATTTGCGTAGGTTAGGTTAGATTAGTTAGGTTTGCGATTAGTTAGGTTTGCAATTAGTTTTATTTTTATTTTACTTGAGTAGGCTAGAGTTACTATGTCTTGTCATTCTCCACTACATCTGCATTGGAGTAAATAGCTGGAGCTTACAGTTAGTTTAGATTACCCGTTGTTGGATACATTGCATTTACAGGTCATTTGTCGTCCTCATATTTGTATTTGGACACAATTATTCATGTCTGCGATCATCACAGAGTCCACAAGCAGCAGGTCGCAATCCCCGATGAGTCACAATTCATGACAGCACACCGTCGAAATCTGCGACCACACTGTAAATGCGGGGAAAATGAGTCTAACCCCAACCAAGTGTTTTCAGGTCATTTGTCGTCCTCATATCTGTATTTGAACACAATTATTCGTGTCTGCGATCATCACAGAGTCCACAAGCAACGCAGGTCGCAATCAACGATGCCACAATCAATCTAGCGCACCGTCGAATTCTGCGCCAACACTGTAAATGCAGGAAAAATGAGACAAACCCCAACCAAATCTTTTCAGGTCATTTGTCGTCCTCATATCTGTATTTGGACACAATTATTCGTCGTAGAATTCAGCAAGATTAAAAGTGCAAATACATCAACAAAATACGACAGTACGGTACAATACTGCTGACTTATTTCCCCACAACAGATAAGTGCTGTGATTTTCAGGCTGATATCACTAAATTTGACCATTTAGAACAGGGGGAACGCATCCTGACAGTAATATTCCAAGCTGTCAGGATGCGTTCCCCCTGTTCTAAATGGTCAAATTGAGTGATCAGCCTGAAAATCACAGCACTTATCTGTTGTGGGGAAATAAGTCAGCAGTATGAATTTCAAAGATGTGTGAGCCTCCTTTCCTATGGAACAGAGGGGGAACAGTATCTGACAGTATTATGAATGAGCACACTTCCTTCCAAAAGTCCATAACATTCAAAATGAAAAGTCTCTCACAAAAATAATATTTTTTATTGATAGAAATCTACAATACAACATCTTCAGATAAAACTCGCTAAAGAAAGTCAGTTTTGAACCTTAGCTCTCTCCAAAGTGCCTCTGTGGTACGAGCACAGCAGCTCGTGGGCGAGCTTTTTGTGTACGCGCGCTTCCTTCGCTCTTCGGGTAATTTCGGGGGGGCGGGGACTAGGGGAAACACATCTCGACGGGGAAACAGATCTCGACACAACACCGGGACGGAGTATGGCCGTGACGTACAAGTTGTTCTGTGCTGTGATTGGCTGAAGAGGAATAGTTAAATCGCCGCGTTCTAAAACGCAGAGTTACGTGTGTAACTCCGGTTCTATGAATCCTGGATGACCGCCAGAGGCGGTGCATTAAGCACTGGATTTATCCGTCTCGCGCATGCGCAGTTCCCAGAATCTTCTCGCGAACCACGAGACTCCTGAGTGACCTGTAACTCTGGCGGTCATCCAGGATTCATAGAACCGGAGTTACATACGTAACTCTGCGTTCTATTTCATCCTTACTGACCGCCAGAGGCGGTGCATTAAGCACTGGATGGCCAATACCAACAACGTCACGAAGAGTCAAGGTGCTCACCTACTGATCAGAGAGAGCAGAGCTTGGCATCAGGGCCACGCCCATTGGATGGGGAGTGGCAACGTTGACCCGGTAGAACCTGGAGAATGTGCTAGGCGACGCCCATGACGCCGCGGCACAGATGGTCCCCAGGGGCACCCCTCTCAGGGCAGCCCATGATGTGGAGACGCTCCTAGTTGAGTGACACCTCACCCTGGATGGCGGGGGGCGGCCACTGGCCCCGTAGGCGTGTGTTATGGTCTCCACAATCCAGTGGGACAGCCTCTGCTTTGTTAAAGCACGACCCCTGTTAGGGCCACCATGGCAAACAAAAAGCTGCTCCGACTGGCGAATACCGGCGGTAGCAGAAATATAAGCCCTAAGGGCCCGCACCGGGCACAGCAGCTCAGACCCACCCTCCCCAGAAGGGGGGTCAAAGCGTGCCAACTGGATGGGCTGGTTAAGGTGATTGCGTGGCAGGGTCTTTGGCAGGAACGCAACGTTCGGCCATAGAGTGACACCCGAGCCATCAGAGTTCCACCTCAGGCATGTATCACTCACTGATAGGGCATGCAACTCCCCGACCCGCTTGGCAGATGTTATGGCGAGTAAAAAGGCAGCCTTCATAGACAGCCACTTCAAACCCCCTTGACCCAAAGGCTCGAAGGGAGGAGATGACAAGGCTTCCAGCACCAGCGGCAGGTCCCATGCTGGAGACCGCATGGCTGTAGGGGGACGCAGCCTCAAAGCCCCTCTTAGAAAGAGGGACACTAATCTGTGGCGCCCTACCGTGGTGCTGTCAACCCTATTATGTAGGGAGGAGATGGCAGCGACATAGACCCTCAAGGTAGAGTGCGACCGGCCACTATCCAGGAGGGACTGCAGAAATTCCAGCACCGTGGTCACAGCGCAATGCACTGGATCCACGGCCCTAGCCGCACACCAGTTGGAGAACAGCTTCCACCTGTTTCCGTACTGCAACCTGGTCGACGGTGCCCTGGCACTCATGACCGTACCCCTGACAGCCGCAGTGCACTCCCTCAGCAGTGGGTCGGGCCCTGCAGTGGCCAAGCCCAGAGCTGTAGGCGAGAGGGGTCGGGATGCCAGATCTGACCCCCCAGCTGGGACAGGAGATCCCTCCTGTCGGGGAGGCGCCATGGCGAGCTGCAGCAGAGCCTGAGCAGCAGTGGATCCCAGAGCCTCCCCGGCCAAAAGGGGGCCACCAGAAGGAGCCGGTGGCCCTGCAAAAGGACCCTCTGGAGTGTCGGCAGAACCAGAGGCAATGGTGGGTAGGCATAAAGAGGCCTGTCCGGCCAATCGTGCGCCAGCGCGTCCTGCCCTAAAGGGCTGGACGCTTCTGCCCAGGAGAACCAAAGGGGGCAATGCGCCGACTCCTCCGAGGCAAAGAGGTCCACCTCTGCCCTGCCGAAGAGGCCCCACATTGACTCCACCACCTCGGGGTGAAGCCGCCATTCCCCCGGTGGAGGCTTCCGTCGGGAGAGGAAGTCTGCCGCCCGATTCTGGGCCCCTGGCAAATAGACTGCCCGTAGGCTGGCCAGACGGGGAGAAGCCCAAGTCCACAGGCTCTGGGATACCCGGAGTAGCCGTGCTGACCTGGTGCCCCCCTGGTGGTTCACCTGCGAAACCGTGGCCATGTTGTCCGACCGGACCAGGACATGCCGGCCTGTCAAATGGGGCAGAAAGCTGGCTAATGCCAGCTGCACAGCCCGGAGTTCCAGCACATTGATGTGTTGTGCCACGTCCCGGCCAGACCACCGTCCCTGCGCAGTCCTGCCCTGCCACACTGCGCCCCATCCCGAGAGGCAGGCGTCGGTTGTCACCAACTCCCGGCGTGCCGGGATTGCGCCCATGGGCACGCCTGCCTCCAGATACGCTCTCTTTCTCCATGGGGCCAGAGAGACAAGACACTGCAGGGTCACCTTGACCCTCCTCTGCCTGTGCCACTTGGCATCTAGGTGCAGGCTGTTCAGCCACATTTGGAGTGGCCGCAGGGACAGTAAGCCCAGAGGCACCACAGCTGAAGCAGCTGCCAGCTTGCCCAGAAGCTGAAGAAAATGAATAAAAAGCAGCCTCCTGCCGGCTCTGAAGAGGGGAAGGAGGCGGAGGATGTCGTTCACCCGTCGAGGTGAAAGGTAGGCCTTCATGGCGACCGAGTCCAGGACCAACCCCAGATAGGTAACCCGTTGGGAAGGGTCCAGGCAACTCTTTGTTTGATTCACCGTCAAGCCCAGCCGGGCGACGTGCGACAGCAGGCGGGCCGTGTCCTGGGCCACCTGGGACCTGGAGGGCGCACAGACCAGCCAGTCGTCCAGATACGGCAGGATCTTCATGCCCTGCGTCTGCAGGGGTGCGAGGGCTGCCGCCACAACCCTGGTGAAAACCCTCGGGGAGAGGGAAAGCCCGAAGGGAAGTACCCTGAATTGGTAATGCCTGCCCCGATAGGCAAACCTCAGGAACCGCCTGTGGTGTGCCGCAACCGGCACATGAAAATAGGCGTCCTTTAGGTCTATAGTCGTGAACCACTCCCCCCTGGCAACTACCCTCAGGGTGTCCGCCGAGGTGAGCATGTGAAATGGTAAAATTTTTAAAAACGTGTTCAGGCCCCTTAGGTCTAGAATGGGCCTGAATCCGCCGTCTTTCTTGGTGACCAGAAAGTACGCCGAGTAGAACCCCCCGGGTTGTAACTGAGGATCCACTGGCTCGATCGCACCCTTGGCCAGGAGGGCGGATAGCTCCTGGGCCAGAGCTGCGGCCTTCGTCGGGTCGCGGACGACTGTCATCCTGACCCGGCCGAAGGCCTGGGGCCGGCGTCGGAACTGTAATTCGTACCCCCGGGTTAAGGTGGAAACCACCCAGGGGTCTATAGTACAGGCAGCCCAATAGCTGATCTGCTGCTGGGAAAAACAGCCGACGACCGGCCCCGTGGTCCTAGCGCCTGGCCCCCCGGCCTCTGTCGGCTCTGGAGGGGTACCGTGAGGCTCCGCGGCCCGAGGCTGCCCGGGCGATGGGCGGGCGGGGGCGCGAAAGCTATCAGCGGGCTGCTGGGCGGACCGCCGAGACCTGCGTAGGCCCTCATCTCTTGCTGGGTAAGAGCGTGGTGGCTGGTAGCGGCCCCGGGGGGCAGCCGGGGGGGCTCTAGGCCTGCCAGGAGCGGAGACACTCCTGTGAAGACCCGACAGCTGCAGGTTGGTTTGCCTAGCTTGGGCAGCTCGCTCCAGCGTCTCCAGGGCAGCTGACCCAAACAGCTCCCCCGGTACCACTGGCACGGCTCTAAGGGCCTTCCTGCACGCCTCCGTCAGGGGCGACTGAGCCAACCAAACCTGGCGGCGAGTCTGGACCAGGGTGGACCTAACACGCCCCAATTCCCTGGACATGAGGACAAAGGCCTGTAGGGACGCGTCGCTCAGGTCCTGTGTAGACGGCTCAACTGCAGCTTGTTGCAGCGAGGTCGAGAGCGCCAGCATTAGGTGGGAGAGGGAGTTGCCAATCCGCCCCATACGTGCTGCTGCGTCATAGGCCTTCGAAAGCAGGTCGTCTGTGACCCTGCACGGGGGCCGAGGACACCTGGCATCCGGCCGCAAGGCCTGATCGGGGGTTAGAATGAGGGAGGCAATGGCGGGCTCAACGGGTGGCATGCAACCCAAACCATACTGCGCTGGATCCCGCATGGCAGCCAAGGCCCGAGCACTGGAAGAAGGACGGGGGAGAGCCTTGGCGTCCTTCCAGCAGAGGTGTAGCTCCTTTAAATACTCCTCCGAAGGAGGGACAGAGAAAGGGGCTGTGGCAGGGCTGCGCCTGAAAAAGGCACTAGGCTGGGCCAAGTCTGCCTGAGGAGCATCGAGCCCCAGGCGAGCCAGGGCCGTACGGATGACGGCCCCGATGGGGTTACCCTCTGTGCTGTGCCCAGAGCTCTGAGCAGAGGAGCGGGAGGCCTCCCCAAAAGCGTTTGAGGCTTCCTCCCCCGTGACACCCTCACTGAAGAGGTTGGCTGATGCCGCCAGCGACAGGACATCGTCCGTCCCCGGCACATCCCCCAAGGAAGGGTCAGGCCGGATGTCAGCCACCGCGCCACCTGCCCCAGGTTGCAGGGTCAGGAGGAGTTCCTGTATCCTCTCCATATCGGACGACAAGCGATCCACCTTGGATGCTAGCTCGTCCCTAGCCCTTTTCCTGGGGGGAAGGCCTGCTCTACCCCGACGCCAAGAACGGACGGGCTGAGCCGGAGGAAGTGGCGCCATTGATGGTAGGTCGACAGCTGCCGGATGTTCCACCGCTGCGAGCCTAGCCAGCCTGAGTGCCAAGGGCATGGAGCCGCAGTTCATACAGGCCCTCTCGGTAAGGCCCTCCCTCAAATGCTCGAAGCCGAGGCAAGAGGGGCAGCGATCATGGCCATCGTCAGGCTCAAGGAGGGCCACACAGGCGCCACACACATGAGCCATCAGCAGAACACTGGGAGAGGGAGCACTGCCTTCACCAGAGAGCTACTAATTCAAGAAAAGCCAAGAAAGTGTTACCGGGAGAGGACGCGAGAGCGCAGTCTTCACCAGCAAGTGACTGAAAAAATAATTACACACTCAAATATACAGCAGTGTTCTCGGGAGAGGACGCGAAAGCGCTGCCTTCACCGGTAAGTGACTGAAAAGAAACAAACAAGTGTTACAGGGAGAGGGCGCGAGAGCGCTGCCTTCACCGGTAAGTGACTGAAAAATAAACCCCAACAGTGTTACAGGGAGAGGGCGCGAGAGCGCTGCCTTCACTGGTAAGTGACCGAAAGAAATAAACAACAGTGTTACAGGGAGAGGACGCGAGAACGCTGCCTTCACCGGTAAGTGACTGACTGGAAAAACTTTTACCAAATAAATTTGGTAACCCAGAACACAGCCGAGCTGTTTCTATAAGGGAGCTATCAGTAGCGAAATTAATCCCAGTAGTGAAAAAATAATCCCAGCAGTGTTGCCGGGAGAGGACGCGAGAGCGCTGCCTTCACCGGTAAGTGACTGAAACTAAACAAAAACTTGGAAGCTTCTACTCAAGGGAAGCCTTTCAGCGCTGTACAGGCCAACAGCCCCTGGAGGACGAGTTCACCCGTTGCTCCGACCCTTGGTCGCGAGGCTGCACACAGTCTGGAGCGCGATCCTTTTCAAAAAGCGAATACGCTATCCGCAAGCGGTACTACAACATGCGTCTTTGCGAGAAGATGAAAGGAACAGATCCCCTGTCGACACCGGGCTATATAGCCAATCCGGTGTCACGAGGGTCACATGTGACCTTGTTGGTATAGGTACTCGAACTGCGCATGCGCGAGACGGATAAATCCAGTGCTTAATGCACCGCCTCTGGCGGTCAGTAAGGATGAAATAGAACTGGACCTTGCGATTTGACATGTTCAATCTCTGGCGACTCCTTGCAACGCCTTGCGACGCCTTGCAACGGCTTGCAACGACCCGTTCACACCGCCCCTGCGACGTTCTAAAACCGTCTCGTTGCAAGCCGTTGCAAGGTGAATCTTTGGTCTGAACTGGGCTAACCGTACGACTCCACAGCAAAATAGCTGCAACCCGTAAAGAGATTTATTTTCTTTGTATTTGTACCACGTTGGTCCTTTTAATATAGATTTTTAATGCTCTCAAACACTTGATTACATTGCTACTTCATTCCCATCCCCAATTTAGGCATTGTACGGTCTTGTTGTGCGTGCAATGCAATGTAGAGTTGTGTTGTTTTTTTTCGAGCTATATAGCTAACAATAACAATGACTAGCCAATGAGAAACGGGAACGCTATAATTGCTGCAAGACAGGAAATTACGTCACGTTCTCTATGGAGCATGTCGTACGTACTGGTGTACCATACAAATGGATAGCACTTGCTTCAAAAACAAGCAAGCAGCAAGCTCTAGTCTAGATTCCCTTCCCTTTTTGGTGCTATCCATTTGTACGTCTGCCCGTACATTAATTCATATTCACGACTTAAACCTCTTGCTTGAACATACAATAGAAAATGACTCAAATCAATATCAAACATACGTAATACAATTAAAATGTATTTAGTAATATGTTTAACTGTAAATAATAGAACTGATTATACTTTTATACTATACTTAACAGCCTTCAATGAATTACATTTAATAAACATTAACCACGCAACCTATTTAGTTTGACCTTAAATAAAAGTCAAATAAATAATAAAATGCGCACAATTTTCATAAACAAAATGAAGGTCTAATCGATGCTAGCATTTGTTTGAATTATACCTTGAGTCTGAAGAGGAAACCACACAGGGTTGAAGTACCCCTGGTGTTGTGTGTGCAAATATTTGTGGTTTCGCTCCAGTAAGCTTTCAAGGATCCAAATGTTTACTATGCAACCCCTTACCGCAAGCCTGCAGGAAATGAATCCAAAGTATCTGGGATAGTTCAGAGCACATAGGATAGCGTTAGGCTCATATTGATTTCACTTCCTTGTCATTGCTAAATAGGTCGCAAAACTATTCCTAGGGGAGCTGCTCCGTTCTATAGTGCTACTGAGACCAGGTAGTATATTTACCAAGCATGTCAAATTGACTGATTTCCTAATATGTATTTCCCTTTGAATCTTCCTGGTCACCGTGCTGCCGGTGGTTCTATGAATACGTTAATGAGGAGCAAAAGCATAAAGTTTGGTCTGCTCCATGTTCGGAACGCTTAAGGGTTGAGATTTGGACCGTGGATGTAAGCACCCATATTTTTTCCTTTTTCTTACTGTGATCAGATCAATCGTTCTTTGCTATAGTTTATCCAATATAGGGTCTTTCTCATGTCTACATGATTCACGTGTTCAAACCCTATCAAATGGCAGGTTGAGATGGGGTGGCAAAATCTAATTTCAATTTCAAATCAAATGTTTTTTAAATAGTTTTTACATTTTAATTGATTTTAATAGATTCTAATCAGAGGGAGAGAAGTTGAAAATGATGACCTTGTTAAATATAATATATGCAATATGCATATCCACATGATAATTGTTTCACATCTTGAACCGTTGCCTTGCATAATACAACTGCAGAGAACCTACGAGGCCAGAGATTCATCTGCAGATGTGGGCAACCTTCCTCAACACATCTGTTTGTGCTTTGGTGTGCACGTCGTCTGGTACACAACACAACGGGGGAAGAGCCTTCGGTCGGGAAGAAAGAAGAAAACTAACAAACAAGGAGGAGGAGCTGGACGGAGGGAACGGGGACTCCAGTGGTTGTGCGTTCATGGCACGACGCTGGAGAGCTGGTTGAAAAACAGAGTGACACTTACAAAAACATTCAAAACTAGGACAATGCATTTGAGTCGATAGGTTAGCAGAGTTTAGCGGTTTGTAATATGTAGGGACGGACGGCTTAATATGTCAGGGGATATCATAGAAAAAAGTTCACTATTTCCTTTTCTAATTGTTCCTTTAGAAGATTATGGCTGCATTATTGCCAATAGTGCAACCATAATCTACAAGCAAAGGTCTTAAAGGAAAACCAGGCAACTGCACCTATGCCAACAGCTGTCCTGCAAATATCTAATGGAAATATTCCACTTTATAGGCTCCGCTTATGTTGCACCAGAACCTGTTACATTCCATAATTCTTGTGCATGTCTGGGTTTCCTTTTGAGTCACTGGGGTAACAGTTATGTAACTTTTCCCTGTCCACGTCCCTGGGAGAACATAAACACATAAAACTGGTATTGGCCGAACGCAGAATAGAAAACCCATCAGCTATTCTGTTCTTACAACTAACAAACCCTACCATGCCTGTTTGGCAGCAGTAGGAATTAGCCACGTTGTACGAACAGCTTTTCTCTTTTTGGGGTTATACGAGGGGGTTGGTGGTATTTGTTTATCGTGAGGGGCCAAGTATGCAGCTCTCTCTTTCACTCTGCTCTTGATGCGTGCGCATTGAGTTTTTCAACCCTGTCTTGTCAACTGTACAAATAGTCGGATCCAAAAGGTTATGACGGTAGTTGGCTTGCTCATGGTGGCACTGACCCAAGTGACTCATAGGCTAATTATATTGCATCCCTTATCTCCCCTACTGTCTCTTTACACAAGACCAATCTTATCTCTCTAATGAGCACACACACACACACAAACTTACAGGCCAGAGACCCGAATCATTTCCAGGAAAGAAGCTCTCCTTCTCTCCTCATCATCCTCCCCTTATTCTATTTCCATCTCTCACTTCTCTGACTTGCACCTGTGATGGAAAATCTACATGTTACGTTTTTCTTTATGAACTGAGGGTTTGTATACTATTCCGTGTATGATCTTGCCACCCTATTATTGTGCAGGGTTGTCAAAAATGTAAATCTTAGTGTTTCGTGTGATGTAATCTGGTTTCACATCCGTTTCCGTGTTGTCTGTAGTTTGGTAGCGCAGAGAAGCAAAAGGTGATAAGGAACATTCTCAACCTCTTAAGGAACTACAATCAATAGATTAACATCTGGTTAACAAAGGCTTTTGGTTTATTGGGGGCCCACTGCCCTCAAGGATCCGATCTAAGTGTATAAAAACTCCTGACTTTGGTCACTCAGCGGACTTCGCAGAGCGTACCTTTAGAGTATGAAGTAAGACGCAGGGCGAACTCCCATCTGAGGCCTCAGATTATTGTAATGTTTGCCTGTTATGTTGTTTGTTGATGCATGTTGTGATGCATCTTTGTTCATACTTTTATTGCAAATATATATGACCACCGATTGTCTACAAGTTTTGTGTGCTTTTTGCATCTAAATATCTCATCTGTCTTAGACGCAAACTCTGATAGAGAAACTGCCACGACACACCTCCCGTCCTCTGCATTCACCTTTCCTCTCTCCCTCTATTACTTTATCATATCTCTTCCTTATCCTTGCCTTCCCAATTCCATAAATCATTCCTATCGGTCCTACTGGTCAACTCAGGCAATAATCATAATAATAATATAATAACAATAATTATATTCAGTGATATTTGAGGGCAGTACAATTTTCATCGCTCTGCTGAAATGCACCAGTGCTTTCTACCGTAGATGTGATAATGGCATTGTGCGAATGGATATGCAATATGAAAGTGATGATTATGAATGACATACTGCGTTTTATGCTGAATATTTCTGTATGGTTGAGTCTGTAGTAGCCTTTTTCTTGCCGTAATGAAACTCGGACCTCAAACCGATCCCCACATTACATTGCCTCAAACTGCATTTGGTCCTCAACAAATGAGGACATCAACACTGTCCTCCAGAGCAAAGAGTATGGCCAGCTGGGCAGTGGTCTGTACTGAGCTGAACCAACAGCTGCGTGACTCACTTTTTCCACATCAGTCTGATCATTCTGGCATGTGTTCATCAGGTTTGCTCCAGAACTCCTCAGCGGGACTGAAAAATGCTGTTCAGGAGGTTTTGAGCCTTTTGACTCTGGCCTTCGCCGGTACTCTGGAAACAAATTGTTGGATCCCAAACCGTGGTGTGTGAGGATACTGTCTGCATTCAACTGCCTAGTGGTTTCTTAGAAACTAGGTCAGGCACTTTATGGGACTGTGGTTGTGGTTAATGTAGTATATGCTTTGATTGTTCTCAGCATCGCTGGCAACACTTACAATAAGTGTACATTAATTAACCATTAACATTAGTTAATGCAGTAATAAGCATTAACTAATTAACATTTAACTAATGTTTCTAGTAATCCTTTACTAATGGTTTACATTTTTCATTATTTTATTTATGTTAACTAAGCAATGGTGTTAATGTTAACTATTGAATTGGTTAAGGGTTAACCCTAACCCATTAACCCTGGTTAACACTGGTGTTAATGAATGCCCCTGTTGTAAATTGTTACTGCCTCGCTTTCTAGTTAGCTTTGGATAAGAGCACCTATAATGCTTTTTCGACTTTTATGACCTATAAAAGTTGCTATAATGATTTATAGTCATGTTGGTTCAACCACACTAAAGTGTCAAATAATGACGTACATGCATTTAGACATTCCCGTCTGGGTGGCTGTGCTGAGCGACAAACACTAGGGACGCCGGTCGCGATCGATTCACTTGTTCAAATATCCGGGACTCATCTACGTAGAACAATCCGGATTTTCCATGTATGGTAATGCTGCAACATACTCTTCCGGAAGGTAACCAATCACAACGGAGTGGGGTTGGCAGGAGGGGGGCGAGGGGTCGCAGAAGGTCGAAGCCAAGCGTTGACAGAGACTGCTGAAAGCGCCCAGATGAGAGAAAGAGAACCCTAACCCTAATCGACATAGTTTTTTGTGCTGTGATTCGTGTCAGGTTGCTCTATAGGAGCCATTAATAAGAAATTAATAACAGAAAAGTAGCATAATAGGAGATCAACATAAATTTACGGAGGCTTTTGGATTGAATGGACAGGAAGAAGGACAGGCGTCTCTTTAGCTGAAGAAAAAGTTTTGTCCAAGTGAGATAAGAAGCATGTTCCAAGAAACTCCTCCTAATGATTGCTCGGAATAACAGAGCTGTAGCGTCACTATGGATTTCCTTATACGACACAAGACAACACAGCAAACCTGCTCACACCTTTTTGGTACACTATGAAATATAGCCTATATTGCTTCTCTGCAATATGGAGCACTACTTTGTCCTACATATTGAAAAATATAGATGTATATTTATTGAATATTAATTTATTAATATGGAAATATATATAATGAGAAGATATCTTCGGATCTCGTTCAGTCAAATGAACAAATATTTTTGAGTCGGATTGTTGATCGATGAAAGACCCAACCGCAGATAAGGATCATACGTACCGGATGATATAAATAATGTGAGTCATATACAGGAAGAATGTGTTTGGCTAAATGGGATTGTAATTATTGGTACAATGAACTCCTCCTTATGCATGCTCGGTAATAATGGGGCTATAACTTCACCATTGAGTTCATTATACGACATCCTGTGTGGGCACCAGAGCAAACATACTCACACCTTTTTGTACACTATGAAAGATATATTCATAGTACAGCTATCTACATCCGAGAAAAACAGCGTTGTGTCTGCATTAACATCATCTGGTTTCAAACAAGACGATATGTATGTATAAATAAATGAAAAACATTTGCAAAAAGCAAGCCGATCCACTTTTCCATGTTGATAAGAGCATTACAATTCGAAAAAAAGAATGGGACAAAAACAAATCATTAGTTGCGATTTACTGCGAGTTAACTCTGACATTATTGCGATTAATCGCGATGAAATATTTTTTAATTTTAAGACAGCACTAATATATATAAAAAAATATGATATCAATAATAGCTTTAATGATATTATTATTATGAATCATATCACCCACACACAAAAACATTCAAGCATTTGAAATCACACAAAACTATTTATGTAGCTAAATAGACCTATTAACGTTTACTAATTTCAGTATTGCATAATATTGCAATTGTTGGAAATTGAAAGCGTGCAAAATAATTCATATTATTTTGTAACATAAAATATTTTAACAGGAAGAAAATGAATGAAAACATGTTGCCTGTTCATTTTAAGTTCAAATTAAACTTTTTACATCATTTTTAAGAATCCATCGTGGTGTTCACATTTGCACAAGATGCATTTGACAGCCCACATCCTTATAACTGACACACGAGTCTCCCTTTGTGTCCTGAAAAGGAATTTGAGCAGGGGATGTTTTTTGTGGAAACTAATATTAAGTAAAAAAGTGTGACAACCACAACCGCTCTCCCTATGTGTGTGTGTGTGTGTGTGTGTGTGTGTGTGTGTGTGTGTGTGTGTGTGTGTGTGTGTGTGTGTGTGTGTGTGTGTTTTGTTTTTAAACAGAGACAGATGGGAAGTGCTGTTACTTGTAATAGGCTGTGTGTATGATCTCTACATGGAAAAACTAAGGGACCTAGGCCATCAATGCAAGCTAGTGGTGTTGATCTTTGGCAGCTTGGGGAATGTCCACAGTCTTGTTTCAGTGGGTTTAAGGGGACCTATTCAACTTTGGCTACTTCTTCGCTGTTTTCTTCGTTTGCGCTCGCATTGAGCTCCCCCTACAGCTTCGGAGGCGATATTTTACAACACTGTCGTAACAACTTGTCGAGGTAGATGTTCATGAAGAGTAGACAAGATTATACATTTTGAAAGCGTGTATGTGTTACAATGAACACATCCTTTTTTATAGTTGGGAGATGTTGTATCCTAGATTTGAATTGTTTTATCTTTGGTTGTTGGCAATAGGTTCAAGGGAAGCTCGAACCGAAACCAATTCAAGGGTACAAAAAACATCTCTTGCCCATCACTGCTGATATGGGGCAGAACTTTGCCAGTTGTTTATTTTCTGCTGCAGAGCCCTGCCAGCCTTAAGGGGGAACTATGCAACTTTATTGGCGTAATTTCCCAGGTTGAGTCATTGTGATGGTTCTATAAAGACCTAATTTTACCTTGTTTAGATCAATAGATCGCAACCCCAGTGCAAATTTTCCTTTTCTTAAGCAGCATACATTTATATAATATAGAAGGTTCTATATACAGGCCTATGTATGTTTTATTATTTGTTCCATCTAAAGCAGTAAAGTAAATCTTATACACAACATATTATTGTAAATTTGACAAATTTGGCTCTGAAATAGGTGTTCCATTCACCCAAACCTTCTAAACCGTTTCTAGAAATAATCGTGCAGAATTAATAGTGTAATTTATTCAAAAGTAGAAAATAAAGCAATATGTACAGCAGAATTATGTCACAAATCATTGTTCTAATCTTTAAAAAAAAAAACACAACTGCCTGGCTAGGACAGGTCACCATGTCATGCACTCTGCACCTGCCTTGGTTTTTCTCTCCTCACACCCCCCTTTCTGTGTATTGCTCCTTCTTTTCTTCAGCGTCCCCTTCATAGTTCTCCAGTTCCCTCGCTCTCCGTCCATTTACCTCTTGTGGTTGATCTCCCTCCCTATAACCTGCCTGTCTTTCCATCCCTCTTTCCTCGCTGTCCCAATCGGTCTGTCTCTCTCTCTCCTTCCCTAACTGAAGACCAAACCAACAGAGCCGTTGAGCAGGGCTCCACTAGAGGTTTCCGTCGGCCACCCTCTTGAACAGGGTGCGCCTCTGCTGAGCACTCATGTTCTCGCTGCTCTCCAGGAGGTTGGCCACGATCAGCGTCTTCTGAACGGTGGCCGCCCTGACCCAGAGCCGGCCGTTCATCCCCAGCACCAGCTCGCACGGGTACAGCTTCTCCAGGTCCTTCAGAATCTCATTCTGGGGGGTCAGCAGTCTGGGGGAGGGGGGTGGAGAGAGCGAGAGCGAGAGCGAGACAGAGAGAGAGAGAGAGAGAGAGAGAGAGATGTATGGAGGTGGAGGGAAGAGAGAGAGGTAGAGATGAAGAGAGGCGTAGAGAGATGATGGGGCGAGAGAGGACGGCAGGTGGAGGAAGGTGAGCCAACAGGCAGAGGGTGTGGTGGTCAGTTTACACGACACACGTCAAACACACCATTTACATATTTAATAAGGGCGGAATTGTACCCGATAGTGACATCACACATGGGAGTGTCCACGCAAATGTACGATGAATTAATAGACCAACCCACCACCCAGTGGACTGTTCCAACTTGTAGGCGGATCTATCCACCATACACGATCTGTTTGGACAACCCCACTTGAGACATCGCTAATGGATAGAACTTTGGAACTGCGTCATAATGGTTGGTCAACATCCAACCTGGGTTTAAATTGGGGCCCTTTAAAGGCAGGTATGCTTAAAACAAAATCGAATAGAGCATAACAGTGGCCGGCTGGCCGCCAACTTTTTCTTAGTTCGGGAAGTACATCCCCAAATTAATTTCACCTTCGACTATTCGTAAAATCCTTACATAAAGAGTTTTAAGCCTGGAACCAAGCCGATGGTTCGTCAAGATAGTCGGGACCATTGAACGTTTGAATCGGTGCAAAAAATAATTTGGTAAACAGAAGATAAGGCAAAAGGTACAAGACTGTACATTATTTTTGTGAACGAGTGAAGGAACTCCTCAACCTCTGCTGACTGCAGTCACCATGTAATAACGATACTCGTTTTTAATACATGGGAATTCAGTCTTGTATTCCAGTTACGTATTCATTAAATATTCTGTTTTCCTTTATTCTTCTACTACATATATTTTTCTACATGTACAGCTCATTTGCTCTAACCACAACTCAAACTTTCAATCAATATAAATCATGGTTGCTGCGGTAAGCGATCGAGTTCAGTAGCAGTCATTCACTTGCGCGTGTCCAGTAAACGTTTCCAGGTAACGGCGAGCTCCAACAAGCAAAGACGTCGTGTCACACAAACAAACGAGATGTTGCCCCGTTTAACTTGTGGCTTCTACAGGAGCAAATACCATTGACCCACAATACAACGGCGCGTGGTAGCTATAATTTGGATGGTGACGACATTAAGGCTTTTAATCAAAATCTCTGATGTAAATGTATCAGGTTTTTTACTTCCGGAACGACACTGTTGCGCTCTATATGGCCTGTTTGCTTAAGCTGTTGACCGCAGCATAGGGTCAAATACAGTCACTGATGCGTGGGCTGCTCGTTTGTTGGCATGCGTCACCAGGGCCAGCGCTCGCCCTAGGTCACCTAGGCGACCGCCTAGGGCGGCAAATGTGTTGGGGGCGCCCTCTGGTGGCGCCCTTAATTAATTAATTAAACATACGAAACAAGCGAAATGAAACCAAACATGTTCCCACATCGAACGGAGAAGGGAGGGGGCACGGGATTAATCGTTAGGGCGCACTGAAACCCTCACCGTAGTACGCAGGAGTAAGGGGGTACTACGTACTACACCGTAGTGCGTGGTACCCCCCCCCCCCTGTCCAGGGTGCAATTTAATGTTGAGTCGCCTTGGGCACCGAAACGGTCAGTGCCGGCCCTGCGTGTCACGGTGGGAAGAGACGTGTACAATAGACGCAATCATCCACATGGTAGTGTTGACCAACTGCAGGCAGTGGGGTGTTAGAGTGTGAGGGAAAAGCTAAACTGCTTCGTCTGACTCTGCACACACTGCAGATATAGAGCAAAGGGAATGGGAGGAGAGTGCCACGCTCAAGGCCACGCGTTTAGTGGGGCTGAGGCCCTGAGGCTTCCCAGACCCCGATGGTGTAACGCTACGTTGTGTGTCGATCGCAAAGCAACGTCTCGGCAGTGGTTTATTTGTCCGCCTCAGAGAGAGGGTGAGGCTTCCCCGATAACCCGAACGTGCTTGCCTCAGCGCGTTTACTTCCCAACATTGCTCTTAATAGCGCTCCTGCATTGCGTCGGTACTAAAAAGTATTACAACGTTGCCGTGGGTCGTAACCATGGGGATAAAACGTCCACCGCCCCTACTAAAACACATTTCTTAAACTCCCGCACTTTCCGGCGCCCAACGTGACGCAACAGCAGCGCCTCGCAGAGGGGGGCTGTCTCGGGGGTCCGTACCTGCGCACTAGTCCAAGAGACCCCTTGAAGAGGAGGCCCCCGGCCCCGAACACACCCAGGCCGTTGGCCCTTCCCGAGCTGTCGATGCACACCAGCTCTGGCTCCATGTCCTTGTTGGCTATGAGGAACTGAGCATAGACCAGGTCCCCCACCTTGGGAGGTCACCACACACACACACACACACACACACACACACACACACACACACACACACACACACACACACACACACACACACACACACACACACACACACTTTGGATTTACATGATGATTTTTCACTTTGACTGGCTCATTAACTCTTAATCATGTCAAACCTTTTCAAAAAAGTCAATAAAATACGTCTTGCCATGTTCTTATAACTAGTAATAGTCAAACCAACCTGCACATTGGGCCGGTTCCTCTTGGTCGCACCCTCGAAGGCCAGGTAGGAGAGGGAGGCCTGCTCGCTCCCCCCCACGTCCACCTTAAAGACATCCCCTGATTTGGTCGTTACGATGCCAATCACACTCTCTCCTTTGACAGGAACGTACTGTCGGGAGAGATAGATCGATTTCCATTAGTTAGGACCAACAGAATAAGCAATATGTTGTGAATATGTTGTGGTTACCGTCTGCTCAACACTAGATCTCAAAGAAAAAATCTGCTCGTCTTTGCACCTCCTCAAATAGAGTGAAACAGGCGGAGGTTTAACATGGAACATACGAGGTAATGTATGATATTGGTTAGAGTTGAAGACTCCCAGCCTAAAGAACGTGACTTTGAACCCCAATGTTCAGTCTGGAGCAAGAAGACTAAGGGCTCACTCTGCTCCTCAAAGACCTGGCTCATTGATTGTCAAACCTCTAACTTGTGCTGACAAAAACGTCAAAAGTTCAAGGATACATAGCCATAAGACATTATTTACCATAACCATGTTTCATAATGATTTTCGAAAAGCAGAACAATACAGACATGTGATATGATGTATTTTCCTTTTACTCGTAAGGCAACCATTTACTTAAAACATATCTTATGATGGGGCTAGTACTGTAAGTGGGTAAATAACCCAAATGAGCTTTGCATCTAAAGACCAATCATATATTTAGATGTAATAATTTCATTATCAAAGTTGCAGTTCACCCGTCTCTGTTGAGAATCCACCCAGTACAGGTTAGGATTTTTATGCCGCAGAACTCCACTTTTACAGACGACAACATCGTCTCCATTCCGCCGCAGTCCGGGACCACAGATTATCTTCTCGTCTTTCAGAGATTCGGTCAAGGATATTGTATCAGTTTTGATGAAAGTAAACACATCTCCTGGCAATAGTACCGCACCAACTTTAACTTTTAAGCACGATTCCATGGCTCTGCTGTCATATGTTTGCCATGTGTTGTACAGGCATCGGGGGGACAGCAATAACTGTGACACATGAAAACGAAGTAAAATCCTAAAGTAATGCAGCGTCCCCTACAGCAAAGGAATGGAAACAGTGGTTCGAAAACGAGAGGTTTTAGTTGGAGGACATCTTCAGATGGGCCGGATGTCGTCCGTTTTTTTTTAACTCTTATGATAAAAGTTAATTATTTTACGTTTTGAATAACTACACCAAAAAACAACAACAACAACAACAACAACAACAACGAGGAAAGGGTTAAACTAGGTTTACTGAAATCACAACGATTACAGTTACAATACACCGAAGTGGTGTATTGCTTCCATGAGGTAAGTTAGGCAGAGGTTACACTCTTCTCAATCTGCGTCTATGTAGGCCTATTTGTGTTCTCGTGTCCCTATGAACCGTCGTATTTTGCGGAGCAACTACTGGCCCTCACAATACACCAGTTTGCATATCGCAAATAACGAGAAAGGTCGGAGCAGGGCTGTCATTAAGTTACGACCACTACACCGTTCTTTCTAAAAGGCGTATTAACATCCGGGGGCGTTCTAACTTTCATATTTTTCTCGTCTATTTTATTTGCAACATTAAACATTAAACATTTAGAGTATTATGTAACTAAGCAATTTATGATGGACATATTAGCAAAACAAGCAAAGATTTTTTCCAAATAATGGTTTATTATTAATATAAAAATAAATATATAATTATTCTTTACTCTATGAAGATAAATATCAAATACTAGCAACATCACACATGGAAGCTACTGGCTTTTTCAGTGTTGACCTCCCTGTGGGCTATAACAATAAATGTACTGCACACATGCACGTTTTTCAAAGTCAATGCTGTCAGGAATCACTCATGTCATAGATGTAAACTTTAATTGCAAGACATGGTAAGAACTAATTCGTTTGGCAGAATGGTTCCAGTCTTTTCTGGTGCTCCCTGCTTTATGATTTAAAGCATGACATAGACATGTGCGATGCAGAATACAAACAGCATACCGACATTTGCATCAGATATCTCAACCTATTGTATAACTTAGATACCATACGGAGCATCCAACGCAGGTGGAGGCTTGGGTGTTGGTGGGCGAAATTCGGCTCAGCACACTTAACCTCGCAGAGTATGTGTTTGAGATGGTCTTAAATTCACCGCCTATAATTGTATGCGCTTTTAAAAGGACCGGTCTAGCAGTCAGCTGATAGGGGCGCTACTTTAAGGCGAAAATACTTCAAAACAGTTTGAGCAAGTCTGGGACCAAGTCTGACAAAAACACTAGTTCAAATAGTCTTGGTACTTTCCAGCCACACGCACCCCCATACTTATTTGTTTATTTTTAATTAATTTGACGGTTTAATGCAGTTACCATTTGACACAGACACATGTTATTTTTGCCCCCCCAATAGTTATTAGGCCAACAGAACATACAAATATTGCTCACTTTAATATCAATGCTAAGCGAGGTATAGTTTTAATCGATTATCACCTCCGGTACCAATACCAACATGTGTCACTACAGTATGAAAAATGACACAAATTATACAGTTAATGTCTGCCTGTTTGGAAGATTTTGGCCACGTTTTTACGTAGCAGGGTATTTATAGAAACGAATATCCCCCCCCCCCCCCCCCCCCTCCGTTTTCAAAAATAACATTGTGCACACAACATCGTTTTCAAAAAAGTTGTCGTTTACATCAAAACGCATAAATACGCCGTCGAGCACCATTATAACTATGCCAAACCTATGGGCGGCAGTGTACTGAAGGATATTGCCATGCAAGCCAATCAGAATCCTCAGAATCAAGCCTGTAAACTGTAAACATAGGGCGCTCATATGACGTTAAGCATTTCCTGGCGCATAATGTGACGCTTCAGAACCTAAGACCCCGTTTCTCCCCGTTGACACGACAACACATAACCGGCGTTTTCAGAAATCTCCACTTTGGCCCCGTTTACACGAAGGGAAAACGCTGATATTTCCACGCGGTTTGGCTCTCATTTACACGAAAACGCCATTTTTATCACAAAAAACGATCATTTCTAAAAACTCCGGCCAAAGTGGAGATTTCTGTGGTGGTGGTGGGAAATATTTGTTTCTATAAATACCCTGCTACGTATAAACGTGGCCTTTGTCCGGAGTTTTTAGAAATGATCGTTTTCTGAGATAAAAACTGCTTTTTTGTTTAAATGAGAGGCCAAACCGCGTGGAAATATCTGCGTTTTCCCTTTGTGTAAACGGGGCCTTACTGCCTCCCTCCACTCCTCACAGACCCAGAGATACGCCCCTTTATTTGCCCTTTCATTTTCCAAATAAGCCCATGTCAATTAGTTAATTACTCCCCGCACCTGTGCCTAGACCCCTGTCCTTTGTTCAGAGACAATGAACACCTTGAGAGCTGTGCATTTGAACTCCTTGTGTGCGTATACTAAGACGTGCAAGTTTGTTTTGTGGTCATGAATTTCGTTATGTAACCTTATAAGCTTGTTGAAAGATGTATTATTTAAATTAATTTGTGGCAATGCATTGTGGAGTTGTGTTGACTGTTGTACGTTTTGTTTGCCTCCTAGAAACCACAAAGATCCTACCTTAGCTACACACCTTAGCCACACACCTTAGCTGCACATTATCATCCAAATTACACATACCTACACGCAACCATAGTCCTGCTCGCTCCTTTGGACAATAAAACCTAGACTTGGAACTCTGACTGTGTTCTCCCAGTGTTCTCACCGACACTCCCATTGGTCTCTTCCAGCACTATTCCCAAAACCTCCTCTTCACTGACTCTCAGACACATCAGAGCAGTCGACAGACTACAATGTCGGAGGAAAAGCATGCCAACAACTGTGTAAAAAAAAAGGTAAGAAAATAACCGGAAGCATCATGAAAGGGGTCGTTATTTTTATTATAAATATACATTCGATTTTGATGAGTAGAACTGTCTGCATAAACACAATGTTTTGTTCTCATTTTCACAACTCACCAAAGCCTGCCCCAGCGGCCATGTGATGCTTTTCGCTACTGTGGAATCACCACTTAGTTGTTTAAACGAATCAAACATGATAAAGGGAAAAGGGTGGTTTCGTGTTTGGCAACACCTCCGATTCAATTGGACGTGAAGCTTTCTTCCAGGGAGCAGTATGTGACTGTATTAATGTAATAGAACGTCCAAATACCCTTAAATCATCCCCTATTTAAATGACATGTTATTTTCAATCAGTTGACCCATGTTTGGTGGGAGCAGTTATACTGTGTAGAGGTAGCTGGATACGTACAGAGATGTAGTCGTAACTAGGGATGGGAATTGATAAGTATTTCACGATTCCGATTCCTTATCGATTCTCTTATCGATTCTCATTGGGTGAGAAAATAAGTACAAATGTGTTTGTTTGTATTAAATCTCTTTAATATCTGATCAGAAGTGCGTCTAATATTAGGAAATTGTACATTTTCAAATCAATTGGTCTAGACAAAAAACTATATGTTTGGCTTTTTAAGCCCAAATGCCATCATTATGTGCCATAAAACTAAAAACAGACTGAAAACAGTCAAGTAAGAGCTTGTGCCTTTTGGAATGCTAACAGTGCTCATTTGCATTCAACTTGTAACAAAATTCAACTGACATAAACAAAATGAAGTATTGATTAGACAGAGATTTATTAGATGGGCCTACCTAATAAACCTTTGGAACACACAAGACCGGAAACCATAGCAACGCCGGTAAACAAACCCAGAGAAGCCCAATCCCTATGAGAGCTCCCCACGCTACGGCCATCCGGAGGCGCACAGAGCTGTTGGCCGTGATATTATATGTATACAATTATATACTATTATATATAGAGCTCCGGGAGTCACAAACTGCAACAATCACTTTCTCCTCCATGCTGCAGTTCACCCCGGACTGCACTGCACTGAGTTTGACGGTTGAACGCTGATTGGCTGTTATGTTACACATGTCACCCAGTTGTCATGCTGTTGAACGCTGATTGGCTGTCATCACACAAAATTAGCGTCAAAGTTGAAATATTTCAACTCGAGCGAATTTGCCGCGGCACAAATCCTTGTGAACGTGCTCGCCTGTGCACGGCGAAAGTGTGGCGCGACATATCAAAACTTGTCGCTGGTTTTCTCTCGCGAAAATTCGCCCGATACGCGTCTCTACGTTCACTTTGTATGGGATCTTGTCGCCCCGTCGCGTTTGGTGTGAACGCACAATGCGCTTCTTCCTCGGCGGCGCCATGTTTGCTGCGGTCTGAACCTAAACAAAGCAGCGTGTGTGTGACGTCATGACGCATTTGCCGCGACCGGAACCAATAAGCGGAATCGTTAAGCAGGCTTGCTAATGATTCCAAGGAATCGGTTGACTCGGCACCGGTTCTGAACAAGAACCGGTTCTCGATTCCCATCCCTAGTCGTAACGATCACGGGGCAAGGTTGGTGGAACCAAAAGAACGACGGGCTAACGGAACAGGTGTTTATTGAGAATCCAGGGGTGCTGGAGAATGGTGGGAATCCGGTACGGGTCCAGTGGTGTCCTGACGGGGGAGCAGGGAAATGGGGACGACGGGTGTGTGGAGTTGATGCCGGTGTGGGTACCAGATTGACTCGGCTGCCAGATCCACTCGGGGTCCTGCGCTTACAGATGACGTATCGACACTTGACGTATCGACACAAGCCAACGGACAAAACCCGGAAGGGTTGTTTATAAACGGGGCTCTATCATGGACTTAAAAAGAAGGCTCAATCCGTTTTGGTTTTGATTTCATTGAACGCAGCCCGTTCTTTCCAACAAACAAAGCCATTGGAAACGTGTCTAAAAGCACTGATGAATGCATTATAACCCAGTTCCTGTTAGGGACTCTTATTCTGAAGGAGCAGAACGGAAGTGTCTGCGTGTTGGTCGCTGTTTTGACTCTGCGTTGGGAGCGCTGGAAATAAAGTGGATCGCCCCGTTCAGTGAATGGAGTTAACCGATTCTTCTTTTATATATAAACCAAGTATAGGCAACAACAATTTGTACATTAGATTATTATTCATAGATTAGAAAACAAAAGGAGATCGTTAATACTTGGGAATAACATGGGAATGAATGAAACGCGCATGCGCATTTAAAAGACAGCGTTTACAGGAAGTGCGTATCATTATTGCGCATCTAGGACCCCGAGTCGATCTGGCGGCCGAGTCAATCTGACACCCACACCGGCAGGCGTGTAGCGCTGAATGAAGGGAAGACTGGGTCCCACTAGGGGGCAGAAATGAAGGGTGACAGTAGTGCTATTCTTTTTGTTTGATCTCCACAAATAATTATGCGCACTTTGTTTATAAACGTTTGTTCATGTTGGCACATTGAATTTACAACAAAGACTTTATTTTTGCTATTTGCCTTTTTTAAAAACGATGCTTTAAAATTAAGTAATTTACGTTGGGTAGCATATTGCTTGGTACGTCATGATTCAATTTGGAATCAAACCCGGGTCTCACAGAGGGCAGGTAGAAAAGATATTCTACCACTCATACAATAATTGCTTACCTTTCGCATATCATTCAAGGATTAGCCTTTTGATGATGCATTCACCTCACAATTTACAACGCACCAAATTCATATGACGCTATTAATAATAAAAAGATTGGTTTCTGCATTGATATCCGCGATTTTGGCCCCGTACTTGGTATTGGATCGAAACCATTTTTTTTAGTTCATACCTTGGGGCCCCGAAACGTTCACGCAGCACAATTATAACACTTTAGCTCCACCTTGTGGCCCGGCAACGTTAAACCGCATGTTCTGTTCGTCTTCATGGTCTTCTATAATTGTTATCTTACTTTCACATTCCGTTTTCATCCTATTTTCTTGAACTGTGGATTAAATGTGTGGCTAAATCCGCTTATCTCATTGTTATCCAGTACTTTTCCATTGATCTTGTTTTGCCTATGCCTCTTCCTTGTTTTCTGAGATAACATTATTCATTGACATAACATGATAAATAATAAATAAGTAAATTATTTTTCAAGTATTAAATAGTTAATATACATATTACATGACATTGTAATATAATGATTGTGTTCACTAGAATTATTTACTCTTAGGATCCACAGTGTGTTCACATACATCTAATCCTAATATGTCAGGCTGACCCTATCAGCAGTCTTTATCAAAGACTAGGCTGTATATTAGCAGCAAGGAAGCTGATCGAAAAGAGCTGCAAATAATCTGTTGAACACAGTACGTTTCTGTGTCCACATTGGTGGCCAGAGAGATAATTCAACAAATAACGAAAGTACGGTGCCTTCGAAGCAAAAGCGCATAGGCGAATATATCTGTGGCCCAGGACCAGATCAACCCAGGAAGAGTCAGCAATAAACTAATTTGTTCATAATGAAATTGCCTCACAATATTTGCACTGAGATGCCCTTGGTTAACCAGGGCAAAGTGTGGTTCACATAAGTACACCGATCTGTTTAGTGTTATTTACTTTTATATACCTAATTTAAAAGATGATTAAACATTGAATATCCAACCGTTTCATTCAATATGTCGTTCTGATCAGTGTACTGCAGCCTGTGTGCGTCTGTTTTGTCCTTGTATGTGCAGCGCCCCGCCCCCTACATCATAGAAATGGAAACACAGGTCCGAGAGGGACCAATGTAGAGGGGTATGTAGGACTTAGTACTGATTTGTGTACTGCATGTCTATGTGCGTTATGTCAGTGTAGTGTGGATGTACCGCCAGTTCAAAGATACGTGTATACTTTGAGAAGTAATCTGTATCATGTAGTATAATCATGTAAACAAAGTAGGGGAGTTTGAACTGTAAACTGTGATTTAAGAGAAAAACGATTGTGATTATTTTCGTGAATTTTATATTTGGCCAGGTATTCCTCAAGGTCAATCTAGTTCAGGTGGTCAATGCTCATTGTTCGAACTTGTATTATAATGGAAAATTCCTATTTTTTTTCCAAAGCTCCAATAGTCATTCAAACAGTTATTTATTGATGCATTATGTTGAATGTGAATGGTTAATTTAAATAATCGCCATGTGTTTTTATCAAATTTAGAGTGTTTATTGTGTGTATATTGGTAAAGTGTATACTGTCGATGATTGTTTATATTCTTAATAAAAAAGCAAGAGAGGGACAGGAAGGAACACGAGAGGTTCATCTGAGGACAAATGTCCTCAGATTAACCTCATTTTCACTTGCGAGGATGGTCGGTTCAGTGAAAGAAAGGACATTGGCCTACAGAATACGAAAATACACAAAGCAGTATGGTATAAGAAGTTGTATCCAGCAGAGAGCACCTTTTTTATTTTAAATCTTAACAAAGAAAAAGGGCCTAAATTAATCGCGCCACGCCCCACCCTGGAATTATGAGTTGGTATTGATTTCTAGCAAACATAATTTGGTAAGCATATCTATAATTCATGCTTTTCTTCATACTCCAAAAAGTGACCAGCTTTTCTCTCATATGAGGACGATATAAGTGTGATAGTATCACTTTAAAAAGCCTAACCTTAGGCAAACAGTTTTAAGTCCTCTGAGAACCACTAACCCTAAAGTAGGCCACGGTAATGCTGAAGCCGGACTCACTAATGGACAGTTCAGCCGGCAGATGTTGCGTGGGTCACCGCGGGTTTGAGGAACGGCTTCTGTTTCCTGGAACTCAAACATCTGCAGAATAGACTAGGCCTAAGGGATCTGCACGGCTGTCCGCCCGACACAGCAGTCCCAACTATTATCTCACGATCGCAGTAAAAAACAAAAGGGGAAATATTTCAGCCCTGCCTCAGCTGTAGGCCTATACGTTATTAAAGAATACAACTTGGATTTGGCTGTTTATGAAGTATACACATTTCTGTTCTGTTTTAATCCTTAACAAATTGTGTTGGCCTTTGTTTGGTGCGCCCCAGTAGCTAGATGAAATGTATAATCTTCGTATCTCTTTTCTTTCGTTCAGAGAGATCTGGAGTCTAGACAGATCGGGACCCATTCTCTGTTGCCGAGATCGGAGCCGGTTGAGTCACTCATGGAAAGAAATATAAACTTGCACGGTGAATGATGATGTGTAGTAGGGTTCAGTGTGTCACCACATGTCGGCCACATGTGTTCGGTAACACATGGTTCTGTTCCGGCTGTAAAACAAGAGGAGGAGCTACAAGCCTGGGAACGCAGATGAATGTCAAGTCTTCATCAATAACTAATTTATTTAAGGGCTTATTTTATTTGGAAGTAATTAAGCACAGGGATAATTCTAAAATTGTTGCATGTACGTCACGCCCGCACACATGTACTAGATCTCGACACAAACATTCCATACACACATGCCGAACATGCAGCCTTAACACACACACACACACACACACACACACACACACACACACACACACACACACACACACACACACACACACACACACACACACACACACACACACACACACACACACACACACGTGTGTGTTTGCGCTCCAAGCTAAGCATGACCCACAGGAAACCCACTCAGAGGTCCGCAAGCCCAAGTATTATTTCCTTTGGACGTGTGTGATGTTGACATCACATGAACACCATTAACATGTCATACAGTAGGCCTATATCCCAGAACCTCATGGTTATTACTCTTTGCGCTCGGGACAACTGCTGACGGACGGAGAAAGGGCATGATTTTATTTATTTTTATGGCTTGGGGTGCTTTTGCCTACGATTCAACATCGCCTTTGTGATGTTGATGTAGGGGTCAAATTAATCCACGTTGAAATCTGGGACTACAAAATTGCCGTTTTTTAATCAGAATTGCATATTGATATTCTGTGCGAGGTCATACACACATAGATATTTCAGTGACAGTATTTTACAGATGAATAGGACATGTGCATGGAAGAGAGAAATCATCAGCTGTATCAAATAAAAGAAACTTATGAATTACGTGAAAACCACAAGCTACATTTTTCTTCTCAACTCTTTTCAATAGTCTAAACTTAAACCATGCAAACATGCTAAATACAATGCTTAATAAAAAAGACTTTCTCGATTTACTCTTTTAAGATAGGCTATTAAAAACTTATTTTGATGGCTATTGTTTGGTCATAGCTATTTTCCCTGATTTGGCTAACAATAAATGAAAACATTTATTAAGCGTCATTTTGCAATTTTCTAATTTATAAACAAGCCCTTATTCCATAAGTTAACCACATGCAGGGTTATAGAAGATGTCTAGTTCACGAATATTTACGACTTGATTTCCCTATATTGGTGGTTAGGACGAAATTGTTGGTGGTGGTTGGGGTGCAGTTCAGCTGTTTGGGGGCAGGGGACGCTATTTCTCTTGTTTCAGATTCTACTGTCTTTGCGTCATCGTTCTGCTGGAGCGACTGTTCATCACCTTCTGGAAGAGGTCCTCTGAAACCACATTTAAACATAATTGAAACAGTTAACAACGTTTGGCCTCTATAAGGTAACATCAAATGTACTTATTAATCCCGGACAGGAAATGTTGGTGATGTTTCTGAATGATGCAGAAATAGAGTGCAGTAAAAATAATGAAAGATATTTTAAAGGATTCAAAGCAATTATATGCAAATAACTGCACAAAATATTAGAAAAAAATGTATATATTATGAGTTTCTGGTATCGAGAGAGTTTCTAGATATGTTGTCTCTGATGGTGATAGCGTGGTTAAAGGCCTATGAGATTTTTGTTTTGTACAAACTGAACTCCAATTCCAAGGTGTATGGATAGGTGTAGTCAGACATTTTAGGAGTCCGCCCGCAGCCTTACACTATTAATGTAAGATGGAATGTAATGCATGGGTTAGCCCCATAATTCTTGTTTCAATATGTACACGTGTGTGCTCTGAATTCTAGCTCCTCGCAACTCATATGTTTTTAATTCATTGACGTGTCAAACAGACGCAGACTCACCGTTCTTGAAGCCTCGGGAGACTGACTGTGAGAGGAAATTGAAACGGTCTTTAGATGGACCCCAATAAGTTATGTCCTATGCCACAGCCTCTAAATGCTTCCTATTTTTTTATAACATGATATAACAATGATAAACTTGATTTCAGCAGCTCTATATTGCTTTTTTTTTAGGAATAAAGTACATCAATCTAAACTTAATACTCGTAGAGCTTAAAACAAAGTTTACAAAGGGCTTTAACAAACACAATAAACATAGTTACGGAGATAGAAAATCCCAAAAGTAATTAGTGGGTCCTAAACGACAGTAATGCTAGCCATAATATAGCCATGTTGTACGTACAGCCTTCCTGACTCTGGACGAAGCCGATCTGATCCTTGGTGCAGGCCCGTCCGATTGAGGTCGTTCCACCCTAGGGGCTGGGTTGTGAAAACAACACAAAAAGGAAGGTTAATAAATGTCCTCTTAACAATGGGGAAGGGATTAAATCTCTCTTTTGACCGTTGTGTCACTGGGAACCTCCCAGTATAACTAGTCCAAGACACATAGCCTTTGTACAGCCTTTATACAACACAATAGGAAGAGCCCTTTAAAAGCCCAATGTACCCAAGCTGTCAACATGTTTGTGATGTCTTGTGGTCAGGTGACTTACCTGTGGTGTGATGTCATTTGATAGTGTGGTGACAACTAAAGGATTGTGGCATCATGTGACATGTAATATGTTGCGTTCACATCGCTGGAAATTATGGGGAAAACATTTTCGCGACGTCGGAAAGTTTGCGTGAACAATACCTCATGACGCTGTTATGATTCTACTTCCGTTCGGCAACTCGGGCCAAATTCTGATAGCAGAGTTGCCCCGTTGGTGACTTATGGTTTACTAGTGACGCGCATGAACATAGTGGAACATGATCGTTTTACTCAGTATAAAAGAATCAACCATCATATCACATTCTTTACTATTCATCGACGTTGTAACCGTCTGTTGGCATCGACTTAGCTCCGTTTTAAACGTTGTGAACTGGTTAACCAGCTCTAGATAAGGGCAAGGGTAGCCTTCAATACAGTGGCAATACGATGTGCTTCTCATAAATATTAGCAAAAGTAGTTGATAGGCCTCAAGGAAATAAGGGCATTCATACTTGAAACTGGTCCTACTAGGTTCTGTTTAGTTCTGACTGGTTTTTATCGGATAAAAAAAAAGTGCTGTGAAGAACTTTTAGATTCCCAACGCAGCGGACATGAACAGTCACTGTCGGGAACACGCGTGAGCGTGAGCGTCATCACTGGCGAGGCGTCTCGTTATCACCAGGACAGTGAACGCGCCTATACTCCTTGATACTCCTTGATGCTAGTGATGTCATCATGTGATGGTGCGGAGACATACGCCTTGATGTTAGTGATGTCATTATGTATTGGTGCGGTGAAATACTCCTGTGAGGTTAGTGATGTCATCATGTGATGGTGCGGTGACATACTCTGTGAGGTTAGTGATGTCATCATGTGATGGTGCGGTGACATACTCTGTGAGGTTAGTGATGTCATCATGTGATGGTGCGGTGACATACTCTGAGGTTAGTGATGTCATCATGTGATGGTGCGGTGACATACTCTGTGAGGTTAGTGATGTCATCATGTGATGGTGCGGTGACATACGACTTGATGTTAGTGATGTCATCATGTGATGGTGTGGTGACATACTCTGTGAGGTTAGTGATGTCATCATGTGATGGTGCGGTGACATACTCTGTGAGGTTAGTGATGTCATCATGTGATGGTGCTGTGACATACGCCTTGATGTTAGTGATGTCATTATGTATTGGTGCGGTGAAATACTCCTGAGGTTAGTGATGTCATCCTATGATGTCATGGGTCTCAACTCACGGAGGGGTTTGATGATGGCGTTGACCGCGTGGACGACTCCGTTGGTGGCCATCAGATCCGCCTCCACCACGGGCACCCGGTTCACATACACCGTGTAGTTACGCTGAAAACAAACGGCTGAGATTCAATATACACTCTCGAGCAAACAGGTACAGTTAATATACACACTCAAGCGTCACTGAACACTGTAGTTATGGTGGAAACAAACAGGAAGGATTTAATGTGCACACTCAAGCCTCAAGATAAACACTTGGGCTTCACCGTACGCCGTGGGGTTATGCAGAGAACCAGTTTGATATCACAGCATTGTACATTGCTACACACTGGTGGTGGTGAGTGAGGCCCCCCCTTCCCTGTAAAGCGTCTTTGAGGGTCTAGAAAAGCGCTACATAAATTCAATCAATCATTATTATAATTATTATTATTATTACATGCTATGCACAATACTTTAAAAATAGTTCATGAGCCACACTTTCAAGATATACAAAACATATTTTGAACATCAATGAGAAAAGGGGGGGGGGGGGGGGGGGGGGTGGTCCTACCATCCCCATCTCCAGCCTCTCTCCCAGCAGCGGCTGCATTCGGGTGTGGGACGTCACTCCTCCGCTCACCAGCATGCCATCCCCCATGTGGAACCTCAGCAGCCGGCTCAGCCCCTGGCTGTTTTCTGGAGCAGGCAGACAGGCAGGCAGGCAGGCAGGCAGGCAGGCAGACAGACAGACAGACAGACAGACAGACAGACAGACAGACAGACAGACAGACAGACAGACAGACAGACAGACAGACAGACAGACAGACGGAGGGAGGGAGGGAGGGAGGGAGGGAGGCAGCCAGACACGGACGGAAAAACAGGGAGGCAAACAGACAGACAGGCAGATAGACAGGTGGAGACAGACAGGCAGCAAGGCAGGGCACACAGACAGGCAGATAGACACAAACACATACACAAAAGCTGTTAATGATGTCATACAAAAAACCTAACATCCCTCATAGCACCTTGGGACAACCTATTTACTCTGTGCTCTGAGCCTCTCCTCCAGGCTGTATTTCCATAGCCACGGGACAGTGCTCTCTAAACAGACTCTATTCTTGCTCCTCAATGCCTTTATTAGGCTCAGATCGTGCGTTCGTTCCTCCGGGTACAACAACAACGGCACTCGCCCTCTCCAGCCGCCCAGCTGTTCTGCCCCGGCTGAGGAATACAAATTGACGTGCTTGGAGGACTGTTGCTGTAAACCTTTGGCGCGACCGCGGCTAAACGCGGCTAAACAACACAAGACAATATCGTGCCGCTATTCTTTTTCCTTTCCTGTCTTTTCTCCATTAAGTAATGCTTAAACCATTCATAGCCCCACGCTGTTCCAACCCCACCACCCCCATAGTGCTAGCGTCTCCCCTGGGGTTTTCTGGACAAAGCCCATCCACTGTTTCCCACCCCGTCCACACAGTTCAGCTCCGGTCGGGATAGAGGGAACCCGGACGCCCTGGAACAACTTGGACCACGTTGGCTCCTTAACTGATTTTGGTCAGAAGGTTCGACCCCAGCTCCTTACGTTGTTGTGGATCAGCTCCACTGCACATCGGTTTGACCCAATAAACATCTACCTGTGATATCAATGCTCCAGGGAAGTAGTCAGTAGTTTGCCTGTGGCGTCGAAATCAACAGTCTGGTCAAATATAAGTTCAAATACATATATATACCTTTTTCCCTTTTTTTCATTTTTCACTCAAAGAGTTGCAGTAAAATATCTAGAGTTTAGGAGCCAGCGTTCTCCCGACACGCCAATGGGTGACGTGGCCCGGTGGTGGACTTACGCAGGAGTCTGTTGAGCTCAGGTCTGGGAATAGTGTTGAAAGCGTCGTTGGTAGGAGCAAAGACGGTCAGCAGTTTCTGTTGGTTCATCAGCTCCGTCATACCAGCAGTCTGGAGGGCCCCTGTCAGCAGACTGGAGATACAGATACAGAGAGGAAAGTTTCGCTTTAGATAAAAAGATGATCCCCAAAGAAATTCTAGTTCTTCAGTTGCATAGAAATCCATGTTTTTCAGTCGCATAGCAATTCACATGACGGCACATTCAGAACAGAATAGGGACCAAAAAAAACCTGTTAAGAGACAGGCAGTGATTAGCAATAGCCTACTAGTAAAATATATATATATCTTTAAGGTAGTAGTAGTAATGATGCAATTTGGTAAGAATGTATCAATGGGTTTTTACTTTCAGTGGGCTGGGACTAAAACTGTCTTTACTTTATGCCCTCATTTGCTTTTTAACTGGGGAAATTAAACAATGTAAATCCAACTTTCTCTATTGGGGAAGTGTGTAAGTGTAGGCATACTGCACAGCCCCGTGTGATTATGTCTTGTCTCATGACTATTAAAGGATCAAAGGATGGTGACAGTTTACTCCAAAATTAGAGGGCCAGACCTTTATTAGGATTTAACGTTATCATGGGTTTTTTGTCGGATTTTAACAGCTAGTTGAGCTCTTAAAGATAATAACACTCCAAAATGCAGTGTAATTATTATCTTGTAGAGGCAATACACAACAGAGTGTTTATATTTTATTATATATAAACACTTATCTTCCCTCACCGTTCTCTTACTGCTGTAAACCACCAACACACAACACCTCAAAGATAATTTATGTTTTATTTTAACAGTTCAACAACCAAACAGACTAGAGACGCGTCATTGCCGCAGATAATACGTCCAAACAATAAGTTGTGTGATTACAAAATATCCTCCTGGGTCTTCTAACCGATCCAAAGTTCAACCACTACCAACCAACAACGTTGTCCGGTCAACCATAAAGACTTTTTTCCTGAGGTTAGGGTTAGGGTTAGGGTTAGGGTTACCTAACCCTAACCCTCACTTTATGAGGACAACAACACAGGGAAAGTGAAATGAAAAGAAAATCCAAGGCAGCCGTGCATGTGCCCTGACCCGAGGGTCAAGGAGCGATGCTGTTAAAACCTCACTCTACAATAATTACCGGAAAGACCATAAAACAGCCATAAAGAAACCCGGGGGGGGGGCATTCTTCATACCAAAATAATATAAACTTTGCGCTTTTATGACAGAGTAGTAAATGACCAACCCTGCTGGTCATCCTGCCCTGACCTAAACCCGCACTAACCCTCAGAAAAAACTAAAAAACAGAAAATGAGCTCTAGATCTGGTCGAGTGCTCCATACCTGAACCGGTCGTCTGCCTTCAGGACATCCATGATGGTTCCAGTTGGTGGGGTGAGGACCTTGTCCACAGTCAACATGCTGGCGAAGCGGCCCATCTTGTCGTGGGCTGCGATGCAGGCGTTCTCTATGCATAGGTTCTGGACAGAGACACGGGAACCAAGGCATCAAGGTCAAACCACTCAGAGGTCATTCGTAGCTTCAGATGCACCCGATGAGGCGGATTGGTCGATTGACAGGTCTCTTGGCTCGTTGTACGTATTTTGCGTCAGATTAGGGTTATGTCTAGGGATGCAAATGTGAACCAATAGCTAACTTTATCTACATCGGGGTGTCAAAACATTGAAGTATTGTTAACCTCTTCAACCAGGTGTCCTTATGAATGCTAATGTTTGATTACTTGCAAATTGCAATGGAATTTTTTTCAATATCTTCAATAGTACATAATTATAATTTCACATTGGATATCAATCAATGTCTGAAAGGAGCCATGGTCAATTAAAACTATATAAACAGGGACCGATGTTCAGATCAGACGTGATATTGGCACAAGCAAATAACCCCCCCCTCCCCCCCCCCCCCAAAAGACTGCAATCATTCAGACTTCAACAAGACTGAACACAACGAGAGGTAATAAAGGGCTAAGTAATGTAGTCTTTATTTCAGGCAATAACAAGTTGCCAAGTCTTTCCCTCAACTCCTTGTAAGGTTCTTTAATACTGTCGCCAAAATAACATCCCAAATAAAGAGATGACGAAACAGGTTAGCTTAGAAAATGACACTCTTGGATAGGGGCCAAGATGATCGAGGACACAGTCTGGGGGTTATGGTGTTCCAAGCCAAAAGGTTGGGGGTTCAATCCCCAATATCCGCTGCTTAACCTTAGAAGTCCTTTTGAATGAGATTCCAAACCAACTACCTGTTTCTTAATGAATGTATCTAAAATAGGATTCACTGTACGTTTCTTTGGAAAACCAACATCTACTAAATAGTACAGTCCCTAGTACACTTTCTACCTTCTGCTCCTTTGTGTACTTCAAGTATCAAGTATATATTATATATATATTTTTAAACCCACTAAGTGGGTTTTTGGCCGGGTAACCTCCTCTTGTCTCTGCACTGCGCTGTGGTGCGTCTCTTCCTGAAGGAGAGCTAAGGATCCCATCGTCTCAGAAACAAAGCAGTAGTGAGAGGCCAGAGAGGGTCGCGGCTGCTCCGGTGGTGAACACTGGTGTCCATTTGGTCATGCTTGTCGGTAATAAAACACACTCACCCACACACTGTAGACCCCCACACACACACACAGACACACAGACACACAGACAAACACACACAGAGTCTGGAAAGGATTAGCAGACTTAGGACAGAGGAAGTATGTTGTTGGCTGCAGTGCTCATTAATGAGTGGTAACACGATGCTCTCTGACGCCCAGGAGAGCCGTGAACAACGCGGAACCTCTCTTCTTGTGGGCTGCTACAACACAGCGCAGATCCCCGCACTGGGATTCTCCAACATCTTTAAAGCTATGTCCGCCTCCTGTTGGTTTCCTAAGCTTCAGAGCTTGGAATGTCTTCTCTAGCTAGAGTGCATTGTAGCATCGAGGAGTAAGCAAGATGATGGAAGGCGCTAACCATAGCTGGGAAAATAGATACGATGAAGGAAGCTACGCAAAAGGTAGCTTTGAAACGTTGAGGGTTCACCAAAAGAAAAATCAGGATTTTCTTTTAAATATTCACTTAAATTGTCACATTACGATGCAATCCTTATCTTTTTCCAGCATTATATAAAAAATACTAGTTAATTTAATAAGCCTATCAGCTTGCATCTGAAAGAAGAAAGAAATTGTCAAATGGAAAAAAACGTGGGTTGGGTTTTAAAGACCAAATTAAAGCCGTTGGTATGGCCGCCGCGCTGTTAAAGGAAATGTTTTCCTGCTCCGTCCCCGGAGCCTTGGCACATGAATCACCTATCTAATCAACGCTGAAACGGTAGACATGTGTAGATAATGAGCTTATTTCCACGGAAGAAGCTGCGTAATCAAAGCAGTTGCTTCTAAGATAAAAAAAATAATGGAATAAAGCTTATGTCAAATAAATAAACAAGCATATAATGAGACGTTCTTGGCATTGACACCACCAGGGTAACTGTGGTTCTTTGTGGTTCTGTTCCTGCTGGAGCTGAAATTCAAGGCACATGGTTATGGGGATGTGGATTAGAAGTAACATTTCACAGGCCACTTCAAAGTGTCTAACAGAGTTAAACCGTCCTCTAAAAATCCCAAAAGATTTATCAAGTTATGTCAATAAGGTTGGCCTTGGGCATACGAAAATACTTCTTTAACAGGTTACGGAAAAAAACGAACTGACAAACTCTTTCAACCAAAGATTGAGTTTCATGTGAATATAGTTTGAGAAAGTCCTGCACAATTGTCAAATATGATTCAATGCCTGGACTGGTGTACAGTACAAACAGTACAGGAACACATTTTTTGTATTGTGCCTCAAGGTAAATGTAACTCTTATGTCACCAATAAAAATGTGTCCCATTTCTGGAAATAAATGTTGTTAATGTCGGTAATCTAGCGCAGCAGATAATTTAAGCAACTCACAGGGCAAAGAAAAACACCATGTCATCGTGATGATCAAAGTAGGTTATGTTGTCTTTTACATTTACATTTAGCAGACGCTTTTACCCTAAGTTACTATTCCAAAGTCACAACCATTCAATCACACATTCACATAGAGACGGGGGAGTCAACCATGCAAGGCGACAGCCAGCTCATCGGGAACAGTTAGGGTTAGGGTTAGGGCTAGGGTTAGATGTCTTGCTCAGCGACACCTCGATACTAAGCTAGGAGGAGCCTTGGATTGGCCTAGCAACCTTCTGGTTACAAACTCAAGCTGAGCTAAGTCTCCCCCAAGTCTTGTCTTCGGATAACCAGACGGTTTCCTGTCGGCCATAATTCTCTCATTCATTTTTCTAGCTACCTCATAAAGAAAATAAATGAATGAATGACGGAATAATTACCAATTCGACCACATCAAAAGGCTTGTCAGACTGATGCATAACATGACATCCACTCTTGGAAAGTCAGCCTTCCCAACGGGTTTCTGGCATCAGGAGAACGTCTTCCTGTTTGACTGACGATCAGTCAGATCACCAGATCTCACCAAATAACCAAGCAAACAAGCAAGTCTGTGAGAACAAGCCCAAAGTCCCTTACAATAAGCAGACGTCAACACTACAACCGATACTCCTGAGAAAGACAAAGGGCACCATTTCTCCTAAAACTGTCTAGCGTTTCCAACAAGCATCAAAGACAGAGGACAAACCTAACTAGAAGCAGCAGAGGAGACCCATCCAGGATGGGTTCCGTAACGCAAGGGAAAGAAAGGGTGAGTCGGAGAGGAGGAAATACAAAGAGAGAGGGATATAGGGAGAGAGAGAAAAAGGGAGATGGAAATGGGCGATATTGAGAGATCGGGAGAAATGCAAACAGAGGGACAGAAAAACGAATGACTAATCCAAATGCACAGCTCGTCCTGTTGTGTATTTTAGCCCCACTGGGTTGAAGTCTATTTCTGCAAATTTAATATGACATTGTGGTGATGGATTTGCGGAGAGGTTTCTACGTACGTTGCGGTACACGAACACCCTGAGCTTGAGCCCTCCTAGGGTGTCCAGCTCCTGGCCGTGGTAGAGAGACTTGGAGCTCAGCTGGGTCTTCAGGAGATGGTTGTTCATCAACTTCTTCATCTCTCCGTCCATCGTCATGCTCCCTAAAACCACACAGCATCAGGGGTTGGGATACATTCAGTTAGCACAACGTAGGGATAGGGTACATATGGTTAGCATCACATAAAGTTAGGGTACATAGGGTAAGCACAACAGAGCTAGCTCGACATAGGATTAGAGTATATAAGGTTAGCACGACATATGGTTAGCACAGCATAAAGTTTGGTTAGATAGGGTTAGCACAATATAACAGACTACGATGCACACAAAAATGGAGAGAGAGAGAGAGAGGAGGGGGGCCGGACCTTTGAAGGCATCGTCCTGGGGGGCCAGCAGGGTCAGGGCCTCGCTCCCAGACAGAAGGGGTCCTAGGCCAGTGTCCACAAACATTTGCTGGGCCTTGGTCACTGTGGAGCCCTCCATCAGCTCCAACAGGGTCTTAGCTAAAGGGAAGGACGACACAAACCCGTTAAAGACGACACCCACTGCTACTGCTGCTACTACTAATACTACTACTACTACTACTATCTACTATTACAACAAGCTTGTACTTCCAACTACTTACTACTTCTACTTCAGCAGTAACTTTCCCAGCGGAAAGGTACTCGGTTCGATCCCCGAGGCCTGCAGCCAAACCTCTAGGCTTCCTTTCCTAGACCCTCCCGCTCCGGCCTTAAACACTACGGTACGTCCCTTTGGATACGCAGGGCGCTCATACCTGAGTCGGGGATGAGCAGCTCGTTGATGTAGTGGATGACGCCGTTGGTCCCCAGCTGGTCGGTCTTGGTGATGATGGCTTTGCCGTTGAGGGTCATGTGATCTCCGTCGCAGCCCACCTCCAGCACCGTGCCCTGCATGGTCTCCATGGGCATGCCCGTGACGATGGACTCGGCGCACTGCATGTGCTTGAGGATGTGGTAGTTGAGCAGGTCTGGGGGGGAGGGGGGGGGGAGTGTGCAAAGGTGAGTGTGTCTGTGTCGTTATTTAATCAGTCTTAGCTTATCCGGGCGTACCTCTTGGTGTAAATAATCAGTCTCTATTTACTGGATGTATGTGCCAGTGTGTGTGTGCATTTGTTGTATTCATGCGTGATCAGTCAAAACTGAATGTGTGCTTGCTTTGTGTACGTGCACTGTCCAATATGTGTACGCGTGTGTACGCGTGGTTTTGTGTGCACTGGCTTCAATCGGAAAACCAAACTATCGCCGGAGGAAGCAGCGCCACACTGTGCAGTGATGAGAATCAGGCCTCCGCCGCCGTCACGGCGCTAGTCACCTCTCAGAGCCACGGGGTCTCCCAGGATGCGGTTCAGGGTGTCTGGGGGGATCTTCTCGAAGGCTTCGTTGGTCGGGGCGAACAACGTGTACTGCCCCTCACTCTCCAGCATGGTGGTCATCCCTGCAGCTGCCAAGGCCGTCTACACATGAACAGACAAGCGCACACACACACACACACACACACACACACACACACACACACACAGACACAGACACAGACACAGACACACGCACATACATAGCACTGAGACCACAGTAAGCTTACGCTTTTTTTGTCCAATGTCATTCTTAGGTCAGAAAATGCTTACAACCCACAACCTCACACACACACACACACACACACACACACACACACACACACACACACACACACACACACACACACACACACACACACACACATTGTTTTAACCCAACATCTGCAACTAATAAAAATGTCTGAGTGAAGTTTGACAGTGGCTGTAAATCCTGAGTCAGTTCCTATTTTACGTTTATTTAGGGCCAATGCACATATATATAGTTGAGCCAGATTATAGACACAAAGCTTATTTAGATCTGTTGTCCAACCCTCAAATATCAATAGCTTATATGCCAGCCTTTCCTGAACGATTGATAAAACAGAGCAATAAATGGCTGCTTGACTCGTCGACTGTTGATTGAGGGATCGATGGGTCTGCGTTCGTCGGTTGGGCAACACTCACGCGCAGGGTCTCCAGGTCATCGTCGGTATCGATGAAGCTGTGGACGTTGTTGGAGATGGCTGTGATGACGCGGTCCACCACGTGCACTATCCCGTTGGTGGCGTGCTGGTCGGTCTTGATCAGCCGCGCGCAGTTCACCGTCACGATCTGCAGGAAAGAACTATCGGGTCAGTCTGTCCATCGATTTGTTTGCCTGTATATCTATCGATTGGTCTACCTACCTAGCTATCGCTCAATCTATCTATCTACCTATCTATCTATTAATTTGTATATCTCTGTATCCCTCTTCCGATGTATCTATCTGTCTTTCTGAGTATATATTTATTTATTTATTTATCTATCCATCTGTCTAGCGACCCGCCTCTGGGCAGTTGGCTAAGCTCAGATGGTAGAGCGGGTTTACTTGTAACCGGAAGGTTGCTAGTTCGATCCCCGATACCTCCTAAATGAGTGTCGAGGTGAGCTTATGCACAACACTTAACCCTAACTGCTTGATGTAAGTCGCTTTGGATAAAAACATCTAAATGTATCTGTCAGGCTTGCTTAATGTCTATCCACTAATTTTGTCAGACTGGATATCGATTTATTTGATAATCAAATACTTTATTTATTCATACTTCTATTTATTTTAAATCAGTTGAACTCTACAGTTACTGGCTACCACGGGTTTCAATGAGCCTGAGCATATTCCAATTGAAATGACCCCCCCCCCCCCCTCGCCTCCCCCTCCCCGTGGATCTCCTCACCCCGTTGGGGTAGTGGTGGATGTGCACGTCAAAGTCCTGGTACATGGAGGTGAAGGAGGAGCCGTGCTTGAGGTCCTCACTGGTCAGCCTGCGGTCGACCATGTGGTAGTGGAGGGCGTTGAGCAGCTCGATGTTCACGTTGCTCACCAGAGCATCCAGGATCTCCTGAAGGGGGAGACGCAAACGCAGAACACGGAGGGGGTTAAAGGGGATGCCTTTCTCCATTTTCTTAAATAGGGGAAGTGCGCTTCATTTGCGTTGTGCAATCATTTAGAACAACAACTCCATTTCCATTTGCGGCGAAACAAGCTTGAGGCCGTAGCCTAATCTCTCTTGCATTAGAAAATGGCTGAACGTGACGGTACACCTTTAAGGTGTTAAGGGAAGAACAATTGTTGCCGAGGGGGGGGGGTGGAAGAACAATTGTTGCCGAGGGGGGCAAAAAGTTAGTATTGGTAAAAAACCGGTTGTAATTTTTTATTTTGAGGCGGCAGGGGGTGTTGTCGCAGCTAAATGTAACTAATAAAGTAACTTGTAATCTAACTTAGTTGCTTTTAAAATCAAGTAATCAGTAAAGTAACTAAATTACGATTTTAAGGAGGAACTAGTAATCAGTAATCAGATAACTTTTTCAAGGTAACTGTGGCAACACTGACGTGTACTAACAAACAGGCTTTCACAAACACACACACACACACACACACACACACACACACGCACACACACACACATTTGAGAGGGGGGGGTGATACTTACATGGGGCAGGGCGGACCAGGCCGTGTTGCTGGGGGCGAAGAAGGTGACGCTGCCCGGGCCGTCGATCTCCTCCTTCAGGTTGGCCCTGTCGGTGTACATCTGGGTGGTGGACGCTCCGGCCACGCCCAGGGTGTTGTATATGTCCACCAGGGGGAGTGCTGGGTCGAGGGAGGGGGATCAAACCGTTATCTCATATAATCCAACGTAATCTGATCGTGTAGAATGTCATCTAATGAAGAATATCCTATTCTGATCTAATCTGATCGAATAAAACCGGATTGGTCTCATTTAATCTGTTTCTATTCCTATTTTATTGTTGTTACCTAATGTAATCCAACCTAGTGTAATCTAATGTGAATTTACATGATATAACATAATCTGATGAGATTCAACCTAATCTAACATAATATGATCCGATTTTATCCTCATCTATCTCATTTGATCTCATCTGATCAAATGGGACCTAATATAATGTAATCTGATCAAATTTTATATAATGTAATCTTATATCAGATAATGTCATATAGTTTGATTATAGTGTAGTGTGATATGATATAATCTCCTAAAATATAATCTAATATAAAGCAGCCCTGTAATACACTCTCTCACCAGCAGGGCAACCCTTTTCTCCGGGCATCTTCTCGTAACCAGGGCAACACTCGTAGCTGATCACCCTGCGAACAGAATGTGAACAAAAGGTCAACACACACCACACCAACCTCAGCGTAGAAATTTTACAATCTCATGAACACATCTATCCATCCCCTTCATCACATACATGGAAAGGTGGCATCGATCATACCGAACGACGCGGGTTAGATTCCGGAGGATGGCCATTTTGCCGCATACTGGCCCTTGCCGTAAGGGTTTCTGTAAAATGCTCTGACTAACAGAACCCAGCTGTGCACTAACAAATTATTCAGCATCTTGTACACCGCTGGAAATCCAATGCACTTGAATATTGCAATATCTGATTCGATCCAATACAATCCAAATCTGCCAATGGGGGACACACAATCTATCTCTCTCTCTCTCTCTCTCTCTCTCTCTCTCTCTCTCTCTCTCTCTCTCTCTCTCTCTCTCTCTCTCTCTCTCTCTCTCTCTCTCTCTCTCTCTCTCTCTCTCTCTCTCTCTCTCTCTCTCTCTCTCTCTCTCTCTCTCTCTCTCTCTCTCTCTCTCTCTCTCTCTCTCTCTCTCTCTCTCTCTCTCTGGGGTGACTCATAAATACTAATTTCCTCCAGGAAGGCGGAGGACTCTGCAGAAGGTAACCCAGTGGCGTGGGGGTCTCCTGGGGAGACTTGCGGTGAGCAGACCCAGGAGCTCCAGACCACAACACCAGCTGGGCCGGGGAGACCAGCTTTCTACCCCTGGGTGTCTGGCTCATGGCTGCTGGAGCCGAAGGGACCCTCCTGCCTCCACTCATTCCTATACGGTCCTTTGTAATGTTTAAGAGACAGAAACGCAGTCTGGCTGTTATTAGTCTGTGTCTGCTGGTTTATATACTGGAGAGGCATTGGCTAAGATAATAATTTCTTTTGAAATGGAATTATCTGAGACGATCTGGAACAACCTTTCAGGAGTGACGTTTTCCAATATTTGGAATCTATTTTGGATTTGTTACTTTAGAAACATAGATCTTCATTTAATAAGGACGCGCTGTAGTGAATTTTGCGAATTACTTTATCAGAATTTCATATCATATCGGAAAGCAATACCATAACAGTTATTATATATTCTAAGATTTAATGACTTTAACTAGACTTCATCTATAAACACTACTGTTTGATGAATCTAGATGACCTTACTTAAACTACCTTATATTATCTCATTGCAGCAATGGGAAACTATTATGAGTTTAAAATATTAATGCTTAAGAAACCATAGTAAACAACTAGCTGAAGATAAAAGAGTGTAACTGATAACGATTAAAGACACTAGGACCCCCCCCACATGTGAACATCTTGCTCTCATGAGGCCATATATCTGCTCAAAGCATCACACACACACTGACACAGACACACACGCACGCACGCACACACACACACACACACACACACACACACACACACACACACACACACACACACACACACGTGCAAAAAAGCATGCACTGCTGGGTTCCCCTTGAGCACGGCATCCATACGCTACATGCCAAGATCACAGGATGGAAAAATACTGTAAACAGCCCACATGTCAAGACACACACACACACACACACACACACACACTGCAAAGATGTCAGCAATCAGCTCCTGTGAGGGGGTAGGAATGTTTTGAAGATGTCGAGAGAAAGGGGGGTCGGAAGGGATGGGGGAGGTAGAGGAAGAGAGGATGTCAGAAGGGGTAGGAGGGAGAGATGGGGATTAATAATGATGAAGAAAAGAGATGGGAAACTGGGTGAGGTAAAGGGAGAGGTGGAGGGGGGAGGGAGGGGGGGACGTAGAAACGAAGGTTAGAGGAAGAGAGAAGAGTATGAGAGCGGTTGGAATAGGGGGGGGGGGGGGGGGGGGGGGAGAGAGAATGGGGAGACCAAAGAAAAAGCTAAACCGAGAGGGAGATGAAAAGCTGTGTGTGTGTGTGTGTGTGTGTGTGTGTGTGTGTGTGTGTGTGTGTGTGTGTGTGTGTGTGTGTGTGTGTGTGTGTGTGTGTGTGTGTGTGTGTGTGTGTGTGTGTGTGTGAGGGAGGGGGGTGCAGTAAAGTGGCGTCCAGGGACAGGGAGCCAGGCTGATGGAGGAACCAGATGGGGGAACCTGACACAAGGCCTCCGCACAAACACAAGGGGAAGCCCCGGACCTCAGACAGAGTCAACAGGCCGAGGGCCCCGGGGGGCCGAGGCTCTGCTGGGCGGCCCCTGGTACGAGTCAGCGCTGAGGCCCCCAGACGGAGGAGCTCACGTCCAGGTCCTAGACCCTGTGGAGGTGGAGGCTCTAGCTAGACTCAGGGATACTGGTGAGGAGAACGGGCCCTTGAGGAACGGCAGGCGACGCTGAGCCCAACGATAGAGAAGGATTCTCAAATTCTCAAGAGTGTCGCTTCGGTAAATTATGATATCTAGTATCTAAATATCCAGCAGATATTTCCCGAACTATGGTACGATTTACGATGAATTCCCGGTGAAAGCAAACAGTCGTCAGACCCTCGAGATGCCAAGCAATAACACAAAGGGGATTGGGTCGTATCCGTTGTCTTAGACGGAGCACTTCATGCGAGTGCATTTCTTGCCATGCTTGTGTTTGTTTACGTCTGAGGGGGCGGGGGGAGACAGCAGAGAGAAGGGGGTTTCTGTCAGTGCCAACCGTTCCATAGCAACGATACAACTATCGGTTTGACCTTTAACCCCCTGCCCCCCTCCCTAACCACCCCCCCCCCAGCACCGCTCTACTGGGACCCCCCCCCCCCCCTCAACTCAGAGCACCGCCCGGCCCAGACACACAAAGACCAGGATTGTTCAGACCAGAGCTTCCCCACACACCGCTAACCTTGTCTGTCCCCGCCCCCCCCACCCCTCCCCCTCCCCCCCCCCCCCCCCTCCCCTCCCCCTCCCCCCCCCCTCCCCCAGTGGTGCCAGGCCGTCTGTAGGAGTCATTAAATAACCTCGGACAGAACGCGCGGGTTCTTTGTGTTTACCCAGGTCTTTCTGTGTTATTATTTTTCAATGATGCTCTCGAGGACTCTGTGGAAACGTGAATCCAGTGTGTGTGTGTGTGTGTGTGTGTGTGTGTGTGTGTGTGTGTGTGTTGGGGGGGGTGTCTCACTCCTTCTGCGATTGATGTGTGTGCGTGAGTGTGCGTTCAGGGCACCCGTTCAAAGCTCGGCTACTTTCCTAACCTTGTCCTTTACAAGCGGCCATCCAGTCCTGAGACGCCTGCGGCTAAACCCGCCCACTTCCTCTTGGTTTCCCCATTTCCTGTTGATATGAAATGAATGAATCACAGTCCCTGCCATCAAAGTGAGGTTTACACTTCACCAGATCCCTCCATACTGGAGATAAGAGGCAAACACTGGAGTACTGTCGTTTATACACACGTATGCAGACCCGCTTGCATGCACACACACTCACACTCACACACACACACACACACACACACACTCACACTCACGCATGCACGCACGCACGCACGCACGCACACACACACACACACACACACACACACAAACTCACACACACACACACACACACACACACACACACACACACACACACACACACACACACACACACACACACACACGCGCACACACACACACACACGCGCACACATACACACACACACACGCGCACACATACACATACACACGCGCACACATACACACACACACACACACACACACACACTTAAATGGTTTCTATAGGACTCGATGAATGTGCAGATTAATCAGACGTCAGTCTCTCCTCCGCCGGGACTGGCTGGCTGGCGGGGCGGGGGGGGGGGGGGGGTCCCTTTCCACCGAAGCACAGCCCCGTGCCGACCTAACAAGTAACATCTGCACACGCACACACAGGCTTCAGGGTTAATGCCAACGCCAATCTAAACAGCTACACACCGACAAGGCACACTCCGTCTATCTTGCTCTCTCTTAGACACAAACACACACACACACACACACACACACACACACACACACACATATACACATACACATACACACACACACACACACACACGAGACAAGACAGAAGCTTGTACAGGTGACTTTTACAGGTGAGAGATTAGTTAAATAAAGTGAACTGTATAAATTAATTAAAACAGAGCAGGGAGAAGAGGAGGGCTGGGGGAGAGTAAAGGATAAAGTTCTCTGGAGAGGAGATACAGAAGGAGAGGGGGTGAGAGGGGGGAGGGAAGTGGAGAGTCGATTGGGGAGGAGAAGAAAACGAGCTGGAAAGAGAAATTAATGAAAATAAATGAAAAGAGGCGGAGGGAAGAATTAACTGAATAGAAACAAACAGAACAAAAAAAAATAGAACAAATGACGGAAGGACGATTTTAAGGAAGATTGATAAAGGGAACAGCATGAGTAAAGAGGAACAGATACATTATATTACAGTAATGGTGGGGAATCATTTATGCTGACTGTCCTTTTTCATAACACAACCTCTTACAGATGTGGTCTTAGCCAGCCAAAAACACTGGAAAGAAACTGAGTTACGACCCAGTTTACGGCCCTGGACGCTGTCAGAACCAGCTTTATTGTAACAGTGTTAGCAAAGATGCTATGACAGCTTCCCTTCAACCACCCTGATCGCTAACTAACAGACTAACCGTTGAGAACGATTTTCCTACCTCTGTTTTTTTTGTCAGGGTAAACTGAATAAGGAAAATGCCCCCCCTTCTTTTGTTCACAGATTTTATTAAAAGTTAATGGAGCATCACTGGATTTTATGCGCAGCATAGCGACACTTAAGCAGAGTTTCCAAGAGAGTAATAAAGGAATAATGGCTGCCACTCTCGAATACCCGCGTGTTCACAGTCATTATCACATTCATAAGATCAGAGTTAGAACCACGGGAGACCCGTCTCCCTCTCGCCACCTCTACCGCCCTCTCAGTTCCTTCATATTCCTATCTTTCTACTCAGTCGCTCTCTCTCCATATCGCAATTTCTCTCTCTCGGCCTCACTTTCGCTCACTGCCTCTCCCCATCCATAGTACTCTGTATTTCTCTCTCCATCTCTATCTCATCTCTGTTGCTTTTGCGAATGTTTAACTTGTTGTATTTATTCAGGATGCAGGTCTGTAAACACTCTGGGGCAAAGCAAAACCAACGCTCACGCTGACAAGCACACACATACATACACACACAGACAAACACACGCATAGGGTCAAATCTGTTTCATTGTGTCCTGTGGCACAGCTGGGCATCTGTTGTCTACCAAACTCAGATGCAGCCTCATTAAAATGTGTGTGCGGTGTGTGTGCTTATGTGTGGTTGTGTGTGAGAGCCTGTGTGAGCGTGTGTTTGCGCGTGCATGTCAGTGTGTGTGAGCGGGTTTGTGCATGTGGGCGTGTGTGCGAGTTGAGAAGTCTGTTTTATAACCAGCACTATAAATCACAGAGTGACATGGAAAACATAAGCCTTAATTAACACTTCAAGTTTATACATTTTTAGATGTAAAGTGTTCTTTCACTGCCAGTATAATAAATTAAGGAGAAATATTAAAATACACAACATAATTTTTTTGTTGGTCAGTGTAATTGGTTATCACAAATATATGACGCAATTCGCTGGCGATGGGCCTATGGATGAATGCGGTGCCCCATGCCACAGTGACATGACGGAATGCTCTTCCAATTGACAAATTAGTGATTAGTAACGTCATTCAGATGGGCTTTCTGGCAGAGGAAAGTTGGCAAAAGTGAACAAGGAATAACCTCCGGGGAGCTTGGACATTCCTCGGTAAAATTCCTTCCGTTGGAACCGCAGAGAGAAACAAACATTCAGAATACAGCCATGAGTTGCCGGGCGGTCGGCGACTAATTACACCAGATTAGTCAGATTTGATTTGAGATAAGATCATAAACCAAGGCCCATATTATACAAAAATAGAGCCGTATCAAATATATGTGTTATTTATAAACATTTTCAATATTAAATCAATCATACCTTTCGAATATAAGTAACAAGTAACTTTTAAGTAACCAGAATTGAGTCACATACTACTTAATGAGAAATACATCTGTAGTAAATTGCACTCACGCCGGCTTGCCGCAGATCTTGCGTTGGTACCACTGCTTACAGTTGGTGAAGTACTTCTTATCTGTCCCCTGGATATTGTGCATGGCGCAAACATTGGGTCTAAACAAACAACAACATGGAATACAAGATTAGACATTAGGGAAACTACACGCAGAAAATCATTAATTATTCTTTACTTGAAGGGGGGTTCACTTGACGCAAAACTTTTACGCACGGGTTTTTTTGTTTTCTTGGGGGGACTTACCCATGTGGTCTGCCTCTTATTCTGCTATGCGTTAAAACTGCCTGGTAGGGAGATTTGGCACCGAGGCATATCGTCGCAATCAAGGTAAGGGCCAAAGCTAACAAAGTAAGATGCTTCATTTCGGCGACTAAAACGGACCCCTTCTCCTCCACCCTCTACAATCCAGACAGCTCCACCAGCGCACAACAGCTGGATTTATAGCACGGGTGTCTCTGGTGGGGGGAGGAGCCTCGTGCATTACTTCAGGATGGGAAAGACATGAAACATACACAAAAAACGTCTCTATGTAGGCCTATCACAAATAAAACAACAATCACCGCCAAGGATATATTTACATTCCATTCATATTGTTGACCTCTATGAAACAGAGCATGGCATGTTATTAAGAACAGAGGTTAATGAACTGAGAGCATCAATGGTCACCTATAGTTATCAAAATCGTTTTCACGAATCATAGTCCTACTTCAGTTTAATATCTATCGAATTTAGAGTAACGTAATCGGTGAACACAAACTCAGCCAGCAGTAGTAAATGGTAAAAAACAACAAAAAACTGCGTCATTCAGGGTTTAAAATCAATACCGTGTAGAATGGCCACTGCAGAAGCACACTTTATAAATTCAATTCTGATTTTTTTATCTAGACGAGCAAATACAATTACTTCGGTTGAAATAGGAAACAGGCGTAACTCCACCCCATTTCGGTTGTTGGTTTCCGTCCCTGGTTCTGTGCTTTCTCCCTTCAGAAGTTCTGTTATAACTAGTATGAAGGCTGGATCGCAGATTATTAGTAAGTGTATAAAACTATAATTTAAAGGATTGTGGTTGAGTTAGTAGGCCTACCCTTTAACCAGCACAGCCGCAGCTCAGGAAATATTCTGCTCGTCTGTTAAACCGGCAAGTGATATTTAAAACGTTCAACACAGTCCCCTATTCACAGAGAAGAAGAGAGGGAGTGGGAAATATCTTCGACAACGACGAGAAAAATACCCAGTACTTTATAATCGTCTCTGCACATTGACTCCGTTCTCTCTCTCGTACGCCTACAACAGTTGCCGTGTTTGTGCTGCAGGCTTATAGTTCAACAGGTGTCATCAGAAGTTTTCAACGGAAAAAAAATGTCTTCCCTTGTTGTAGCTGGGCCACCAGTTCAAGGAAAACGTATCCGTCTAGGAACTGGATCCCAACCACACGGAGGACAAAGAGTCTTCTTTGGTACAAAGGTTGTCAGATTGAAGTCTGTGGAAGTGCCTGGAAAACACTTGGGGAAAGTAAATTCAATTACTTTTTGTTTAGTTTTCCAAAGCAGAATGGCTCTTGAGCAGAGCATCTGTGTGGCTGGTCAGATTCCAGCAGTCAACAAATAACTTTTTTTACTGGTCAACTTTTAATTGTCAATAGTTGACCTTATCACATTGTCAGGTTAAATGAAATAATCAGTAGCCAACAGAAATAAAGTTTGGTGTTCCCTGTCAGCCACAGTTACAATTGGCCAAAAGCAAAAACATCGGTTGAGGCCTACTGGACTGTATCAAGCTAAACCGGACATTTATTTGGACAACCTCTTTGAGACCTTCTGTGTTGACTTTTATACAGATAATTGAAAATCATTCAAACACAAAATTGTGGATGACCTATACTCTGGCCTCACGGCTCAACCCACTCAGCCAGTGGGTTGAGAACAAGAAGAATACAAAAATCGTTTTGTATTTTATCGCCAGTGTGTCACCCACGCAGACAGTCACACAACCATTTACAATCTGGTAGTCCAGAGAGGGAATACAGCCAAACATACACTGAATCTGGAGTATCATGAACTGGAGGAGGGTAGAGGAAACAGGGATGGAGAGAAAGAGAGGGAGAGAGAGAGGGATGGAGAGAAAAGGGGAAAAAGAGGGAGAGATTACTAATGTTACAACAAAGGGCCGAACTCCTACACATACAGTTTTAACCTGAATGGAAACATCTATTAAAACCTTTATGATGGAATATCCTTATGGACGTCCTCAGGTTTTTTTTCTTCTTCCACGTACTTCCTAGCAGGCATCGCGGGTCCCCGCGAAGCCTGCTAGGAAGTACGTGGAAGAAGAAAAAAAACCTGACCCGTCTCAATCTGTTAGCCCACTCAGCAACACACCGCACCTCAGGGATTGTAGCTACACAGCTCAGGGAAGATTTACAGCCTGTCCGAGGGATTCGACTTGAAACTGAACTAATATCCTCGGAATCGGATGCTTTCGGAGTGGCAGTTCTTATCGTGCTTCTCACAGGGTGCAAAAGGTCAATGTCTTTCAAGATATATCTCGTGTGATTGGGTGACTTCAACACACGCACACACACACACACACACAGTTGTCTTTTATCCTATAATGTGTTGGGACAGATGCTCAGCAAAAGCCTAGTGTGAGGGACATAAGAGTAATAAAAATGAATAAAGTACAAAATGTACGATTGCCTCTATTTAACCTGAATAGCCAAGACACAATAGGAGGCCGGAGAAAGAAATGTGAGCGTTTCTAAGACAAAAGTCTGTCTCTGACCTCAAGGTCATGCTTGTTGAAATTGACAATTGAAATTGAGTGTTTTTAAATGCCCCTCGTGGGGTCCAATGACTTCACCAGATCCCAGACCTTTCTTTTTCCCAGACATCTCCATCTTGTCTCAGCCACAAACCACACACTGAAAATGACGAAAAAATCCAAACATCTATCCTGTGAACTTGTCCCATTCTCTATTACTAATCTTAAAAGACTCACCAAGATCTGATTCAGAATAGTATACATTGACTGTGAGATTAAACCCAGTTTGAAGGCCCATATATGGGCTTTCAATATGTGGGCGGAAGGACACGTTACTGGTTGAATCCAATAGAGTCCCGCCCACCAAAAGGTTTGGTTGCATTTGGTTGCATCTCACCACTATTTCCCCGCAAGAGCGATCAATATAACACACTCAACACATGGTGCTCTTGAGCCAAACGTCTGTCTAGTAGACCTACACTGCTAGAATACAGTGGAGGTTTGGGCTGTTCCTATTGGCAAGCAGCCAATGGACTTGCGATGTAGTGGTCACATCCCATGGGCCAAATGTAAACAGTCTCTATTGTACAGAGAAGATACAGGCTGGATATCTGCTGCTCGATCCACACTCCATCCGAATTCATCCATACTATTTTACATCTAACCATCGGGACATCTGGCCTAATTCCCCTTTCCCGCTCATGAATTAAGTTTATTCAGCACCAAACCATAATCCATGGTTTGTGTTAGTCACACATAATGCCATCATACTCGCAGAAACCACACAGAAAAGTTTAGCCAGCCTTTGGTGAAAGATGTTGCTCACCCCCTGCCCTCCCCCTTCGCCTCACTCTTCCCCAGAGAAGAGAGTGGGTTTATAGACACACTCTAATAAATATTTTGGTAAAGACCTTCAAAGTATGGGGCGTCCTTTTGATTCCACAGTGGGCACGGAACCAGAAAGGCAGCTGGTAGTTTAGAGAACAGAATGAGAAAATAAGTTGACCGTACCTGGAAGGCAGGAGGAGGGAGGGATGGAGGGAGGGAGTGAGTGAGGGAGGATGGACGAACACTATTAACACTTGAACCCAAATTGGGGGAAACCGAAAAAAGACGGAAGTGCTTTGCCGAAAAGTTGACCCTATCAGGAAGCATGAAGTGAGGTAATAGGGGATCAGTGTGTGGAAGGTTTGGCCTCATGGACATTAGGCCTTCCCATAGCCTGGCCACAAGCTCTTTCTCAGCTCAATTCGGAGGGCTTTATCGGCACGGAGAACTTAACGTTGCCACAAGACAAATGCAAAAATGAATATCCAGGGAAAAATGACTTCAGACTAATGTTATAGAAAAGTGTACGCATCGTAACTAGGATGGACGATCTCTCTCTACGTGTCTATAATTACCTTACTCTCTTTCTCAAGACATTTATTTATGTATATTCTTTGTTTCTATCTTTCTGAAACTCATATCCTCTTTCTCATCTGCCTCTCATTTTCTCTCTCTCGTTACCCCTTCTCTCCCTCTCTCCTCTGCTCTCTACCCTCTCCTACTCTCCTCTGTCTCTGTCTCACTATCTGTCCCGCTCTGCTGCTCTCTCTCTCTGTCAATCCTGAACACTGACGTTGAACAACCATCTTTTTGTGTGTGTGTGTGTGTGTGTGTGTGTGTGTGTGTGTGTGTGTGTGTGTGTGTGTGTGTGTGTGTGTGTGCGCGTGTGTGCATCTTTGTGTGCATGTTTGTTGACGGTTTAAGCTGTATTAGTGAATTTATTTAATTCATGAAACTTAAATGAAAGGTTGTTCAAATACATATTTTAGAGTATGTAGAAATAATATTATTTGTGTGTTCTCAAATAGCTATACGGTGTGTTTGTGTACGTTTGTTGGTCTTTTATATATGCATACACCATAGCTATTGTCTTTCCAGATTGCCAAAATACACTTCACATCACATTAAAAAATTCCCAAATAACATTTTAAGCTGCTTTGTTATTTAGGGCAAGAGAAGTGTTTAAAATGTAGAAATATATGTGCGTAACCTCATCTTTAAAAACGAACCGGTTTTCTTGTCAGTGAGCTAATATTTTCCATGGCGCGTTAGCCAGGACTGTGCAGGGCTATGGGTGTCCACTCTCCAGGGGGCAGACCAGTAAATCTACCCCACCAACACTGCTTCCCTTGCTAGACATCAACACGCTCCATTGACTGGGAGGTATTTTGTCGTCACCCCTTTCCTATATTAGTTCTATTGAAGTGGTGAAGGTTGAGGAGCCTCCAGGCAGAGATGGAGTAGGCATGGAAGACCTGTCTTTAATCCATTGAACTAGAAGCAGAAGACGGATATTGCAGTTTAAAGTTTGTGACTCTAAACTAAAGGACGTCTGCATGCTAGCAATTTGTGATGCTAGGTTATACTGTGTATTTTATTATTGCACGAATTTCTTAAATGTCATGTATTATTAATAGTGAATGGACTTGATACATGGATAGATTCAATAATCATGCAACGTACTATTTTGTGATATACTCGACTTGAGTTATACTTCTGACTCATGTTCCATATTTATAGAGTTTCTGTGTTTCTCTCTCATCATGTGTGATTAATGGGCTCATTATATGTGACATATGTTAGGCTAATTTAATCCCCCTAACTGCTTGCGTAGTGTGAAGGCTGTATGTGACTCTGCCACAGACTCATCAAAATACTAACCTTAAAAAAAATTGAAATAGGACGGACACATTTACACAGATCAATGAAGGTAACGGATGCATCAATCAACAAATCAGGGGGCAGAGATTGCCATACAACGTGAACTTTCCTTCCTTTATGATGTATCAAATGTCTCGCTCATTTTGGCTGTTTAGAAGTCAGATTGAATAATGACTCATTTTAATTCAATGTAGAAAAACTCAAATTAAACAAAAGCCCTCCTGTCATTACATGAGAAATCTCTAACTCGACAAGTACCTCTTACTTCAAGATATCATCTCTTTTGCTGTTTTCCCCTTCCAGTGTTGACTCACGCCTTACCTACCAGTATCTTAAAAACACAGCAGCTCTGTCATCGGTTGGGCCTTCTCCTATGCACCATTCTATAGTAGTTAGTAGACGTTTTCAAGACAATTTACCTTGCCTTTGCTGTTCTTGAACTTAATAGTAACATAAACCAACTGGAGAACAGCTGCCGACCCTGTTCCAAACCTTTATTCTAACCTTTACCCTTACCCTAATCATGACCTTAACCTTATGTCCTACTGTTATAATAGCAGGCCTGTCGGACAAGTTCCTTCTCAACACTTGGTCAAGTGCGCATGTGCAAAGCAGCCCGCCACTCACACACACACACACAGCACGCATGCACACATACACACACCGCATGCACGCACACACACACACCGCATACACACACACACCACACCGCACACACGAGCACGCACAAACACACACACGCACACACACCGCATTTCAACAAACGTGTCTCGCGATCTTCAGGATACAGCATCCCTATAACACAAAACGAAAACATGTCAATAACACAGTATGGGGAAATATATCTATAGAGTCCACCACAAGACTACACTTTGTTGCTATAATGTAGTATTACTCTCCTCCTTGAGCCACACGAATTGTCTTGCCTTATTGATATCCCCCCCCCCCCCCCTGCCAACTGTTTTAATAGTTTTATTTTACTAATGTGTTGTGTGTAGGCTGTGTGACTGTAGGCTACTGCTGCCTGTCTAGGCGAGGGCACTTGAAAAGGAGATTTTTAATCTCAATAACGTATTTTTCTGGTTAGAAATAAAAAAACATCTTAAACTCTCACGTCAGGTAGCCAATGCACAATCTGCAATCTTGCCCTTGCACCTCCCCCCCTCCCTCTCCCCCACACAAGCCTGTGCTTTATTTCACTGAAGTTAGGATGGTTGCTGCCATAGCTGTGGTTACACTTAGTTTATTTCACTAAGGTGCTTCTGTAAACACATATTTTCAGTTTCAGAAGAAGTTGTTTGTTATTATTATCTTCAACTAACCAATAGAAGTTGCCATGCATTTAAAAAAATGTCAATGCACTTTGAGCCCTGAATAACAGTAAAAGCTATTGAATAATTGATTTGCATGCATATAATACTCCACCTTCCATTGCACAATTACCCCTGTAACCCATAAATTGACTCATTTTATAATGTAATCAAATGCTCACACACTAGCTGCTTTCACACATTTGTGTAAGGCCTGATATTCTCCTGATATTCTCCTGATATTCTCCTGATGGGTCGCATTGGTGAACAACATATCCTGACATTTGTACCCTGAAAATCAGTAAAAGTACACATCATACAATAAATTGCAATACACGAGTTCACAGCTCCACGCGTATATAGAAAATGTTTTTTTATTATTATTGACTATAGTTAGCTGAACATTTGTGTGTTGTGTTCACACAGCAAAATCATTAAGCTTGGATCGGCATCATTCGTACTTTCCAAGTCTGTGCTGAAATGATCTTGAGGTAATAATAGTCTCAAGACAGGTAGACAGTCAAGTTGACTGATACAGACAGACAGACAGACAGACAGACAGACAGACAGACAGACAGACAGACAGACAGACAGACAGAGAGGCTGACAGTGAGTCAGTTGATAAATTATAAGCACACACGCACACACACACACACACACACACACACACACACACACACACACACACACACACACACACACACACACACACACACACACTTATAGCGGCTCTTTTGTGATCAAGGTTGTCTGTGAGACAGCTCTCTAGCCCTGTTGCCACGGTAACAGCTGTTTTTTTTTATCAACAGTAGTCAAAGCTATGTTTCAATCTTATGAACATGATACATTTGTTACAGTTACTTGTTAACCCCTTCTGCTTTTGCCATTTCCCCTTTCTCCATTGTTGTATCCAAGGGTCCTTTTTTTATCTAAATAATATTTATAATGCTATGATAAAGGGAGGATTTCCTTGCCTTCTATTGCAAAAGTTCACCAGGTTAAATGTCTTGCAAGTTTCAACTCTTCAATAAATATTCCGGGGTGATTTTCTTGGTCATGTGTGGGGGATCTGGCAGAGAATGCAGGATTGGGTTTATTGTTACCGTGCAGATGAGTTCTCCTGGGAATACATCCTTAACCCTAAACACTTACATGTGTCAAGGTGCTTAGTGAATTCTTCCTCTTTTCAGACATTCCAACAGGCTACCAGTAGACATGTTGTGAACATGTTGATGTAGGCTGTTTGTGTAGAGTTCGGCAGGTCTCCTTCCACAAACAGATGGTATCAGTGAGTGTGTCTGTTGTACACAAACAGCGGTTAGTTGGTCAGTTGTTTGGAACAAACTGCTGTTTATTAAAAGTCAGAGTACATTAATTATCCATTAATTAACTTTAGAAAATGCAGTAACAAGCATCAACATTGATCATTAGAATAGGGGTTAGGGGCAGTGGGTTAAGTTTAGGGTTAACCCCAAACTTAACCATATTAAATAATGTACAAATGAATAAGTCAACATGAACACTATTTCCTGAGTTAACATGAACACAATTAGTAAACATACAATTAATTAGTAAAGGGTTACTGCACGAGAGTAAACTGTTAATTAATTCATGTTGACTAATGTTATTGTAAAGAAAAAAATTCTTTACAATTACAATTTCTCTCACTCTCAAATACCAAGAACCCATTGCCCTGGTATCTGTATCTATATACGCAAAAGAGGAAACATACTGGGAACTTACAAAGCCAGAGAACAAGCTTTCTACTTTAATATAAAAAATAAGTTACCAGACTTTTTACCAGCAATTTAATCAAACTATACATATACAATAATAATAAATAAATACAATGTTGTATAATGTGATACTTAAGATAAAAGTACATATAGTATTGTATTTTATCTATTATATGTATTATCTACAGCTCTGACCTGACATTTGCTTTCCTAGCTACGATTCAACAGGTCTGGCTTTGGACATGTGCAAAATATCTAAACTGTGAAAGGTAAATAGTGAGGATGACTATATGCAGACCAAATGCCAATGTTTAATTCCTCCAACGTGACGCAGCTCAATCCGGATGGGTTCCAACGGCCTGATACATGGTCTGTTCTCGGCGCGACCTGCCAGCTCATCCCTCAGCTCTGCTGCTGCTGTCTCCAGAGTGAGCTCTGGAAAAAGTGTTACCTCAACTATCGCCGGGGGAATCCAAACGAACGAGAAAGGCAGTTTTACTAAGAAGCACAACTAGAAAACATCCTACTTAGCTCGCTAACCCACTGGAAAGGTTCATTAAGCAGATAAGATAAATTGAACTTTACTACCCCAGACAGGATATTCTAGTGTCACAGCAAATATTTAGCAGTTATACCTATTTGAATGTACAAAAGATAAATCTAATAATCATCCTGTCTGCTAACGACATAAGGACTCAAAACTACGGACCTATCAACTTGAAATCAAACTGAGGGAAATAGCAAAACCCTGAAGGGCTGACTATGGCTCCCCGTCGACGCAACACAAGAGGGTTTACGGACCCATTACGTCCTTGCGGACCCACCTTGCGTCCACCCCAAGGGCCTGATGTGCGCCTCCCAAAGATTGTAACCTTGCATCGAGGCAGCAGCAAGGGCTGTGATTGGTCCGCTCACTAAAACCCGAAGCAGATCCAAACCAGGCTCACGACTGCATCGAAGGGTCTGCGTGGTCCTTGCGTTGTATCGACATGGAAACTTAATCAGCCCTTAAAGGACTTCAAGAGTTTTACCTCGCTCGATGCCAATGTGTTGAGTCGAAGCAGTCACCTCCTTGGTTGGCAACGCTCATTAAGAGAGTTGTCTAAACAAGGGCTTAAATGGTTTGCCTGATGTCACCCAGAGCCAGGCTGATGGATGATGTCCTTCTACCGCAGTGACATCACGTGACTCGTCATCAGCTGAATCGCTGATAGGACAGATCGTGTGGTGTTTATATATTTCCTTCCGCTTGAGAGTTTGTAGCGGGAAAGGTGGGCGACATGTTTAATAATCGGAGGAAGAACAGGGAAAAGCTGGCATACTGCTGTTCCGTCCGTTTACAACAACACCCACACATCAAAGCGATTCAAAGCAGTTGTTTTTAGGATTTGTCATCACTCCGGACAAATACATCCATGTGAAAGTTTGTCTCACCACATGTGTCATCAGGTGGAATTACTAATGACAAAGTATAAAGTTAACTAGAATCGGCCACTTAACACTGTAGATGCCGGGCTTCATGGTGACATAAGGCGTGCGTATGTCCTAAAGATCCCAGAACAAGTGCAGCTTTGTGCCTCGGAGGTCCGGTTACCAGGCAGCATGCTGAGAGGTCAAAGGCCGCCCATAGAGATGGAAGTGGGGTTTACCAGTTTACGTTATTTTACATTGCGTGTCTGGGATCACGTCACATGACAAACATACATGACATATGCACATGTTCACACATGCAACACACATGTGTACGCAGGCCACACACACACACACACACACACACACACACACACACACACACACACACACACACACACACACACACACACACACACACACACACACACACACACACACACACACACACACACACACACACACACGTGCAGGCCTGCAACACAGACGGGCCTACTCACTCCTTTACACGCTCACTTTTTTTGTGTGCACAGTGCCCTCTGGCGGTCAGAGCCAAGTTGCATATTTAGTTCTAGTCTCGCATCAGTTCATATTTAATGTGATTTGCCGTGATACCTCGCGCCCCCCAGTACAGTGCGGACAGCACGGTGTTTTGTATTAGATACGCATTCGCAGACAAGGAATAACCATTGGGAGCCGTCACCTGATCTGTTGTCCATCAGTCAGTCTGGCTAAATGCAGCGAGCGTGTTCAAGTCTCCGCCTTCACCTGGAAACCGGGGAGGTATCCGTTTACGTGTCGCCTCACCTGGTCTATTCAACGGCGTTCTTGCTTGTGACGAATGATACCAGGTGAGGACTCGCAGACCCGGAGCACCCACACACCTGCTGACAGAGCAAAGAGAGAGGGACCCACATCCAGGGAGGTTTAGTGGTGGTTGAGTAACAGTTTAGTTATTTATTTTTGCACTTTCAGTTGACTGTGGACTACCGGAAATATCTGCTTGCTTTTCACTAGCATTCACCGTGCGTGAATTAGACCGTGTTCCCCTCCGGCAAGTAAGTTGCCATTTGTTTTCTTTTGGTTGGCCTCAGTTGGTCAAAAGAAAAAAGAGAGAGAGAGAAAGAGAGTGTGGGAGCAAATGCAAGGAAAAACGGCGGTGATTCGGCGTTTTAACAGCCAATAAAAAGGCCTGTTTTATTTTGTACTATTGCACTTTATATTGTATCCTGCACAAGATGCCTGTCCAAATCCCGGACGACACGGATTTCACTTCTTTCAAAGAACAATGCGAAAACCACGAGGGATGGCTGGCCCGCTACAACAAGGGAGGCGTGACCGTGTGGTGCAGAGCGGAGGAGTGCAACACGGTGCAGAAACTCAAGGCAAGTAGGGTGCATCTCTCCCGGTGCTGCCGCACTCCCCCTCGCTGCACTGCGGCGCTGCTGTGTGCTCCAAACACAACACTGGTAGCCCGGAGTTAGGTAATGGTCCTGGACCCCGGAAGATACAGATACCGAAATCGTCACATCACTAGTTATCATAGAGTAGCCTATCGCTCATACTCATGCTCATTTATTTAGATCTATCGTTCTACTGTATCTATGACTCATCTCGTTGTTTGACATTATTTTCATGGGTTTGTTTCCCCTACAGATGGTTCAGAACTACTCATTCCAAAATACATGAAAGTGTAGGCTATTACATCTCAAATGTCAATGAATAATTGGCATGCCTTCATGTAATACCAAAGCCCGAAGTTGCTTCTTCAATTTGGTAGAAAAAAATTGTTATTAATTTCACAATGATATGTAAGAGATAAGAGACACCATCTCTTGTATTTGTGAACCTGGATGCAGCAAATGTTATTCTAGGTTTTACTTGGTAAAGAACAACAAGTATTAATTGGTTATCAGAATTTAATCAATTCACTTATTGATTGTGATTGTTTTTAACACTAGATGGTAGGTCAGGGCTATTCAACCTCCTTAAAAAGTGGGCCAAAAAGGAAAACCACTGGGGGTTCATGGGCCACACAGAGTAAAACTATGTGAATAAATCGCTACAAATTAATCTTACTTAATGTAGTGTTAACTTAATATATATAATACTACTACATGGAATAAACTTGTCAGACGCATTCCTTCCTTCACTTTTAATCGTATCATTATAAAAGATTTTGTTCCCACATATTTTGGACACGTATTTAGAATTCAACAATGTTGTTTGAATCATCACAAAGGAGAACTACTGTACATATGAGACATTTTGAGCCGGTTAGTGAGAAAGATTGCACTGCCTTGTTTGCCTAGTTTGGCTCATCCTGAGACACTCATGCAGCTTCTCATAGGTCATGGAGCAACGTGCCCTTGTTCTGATGGCATTCATATGAGAAAACCTAGACTCACACGTATCGGTTGAGCCAAACATTGTCAGAATAAGTGATGCCAGTTCCTGATTGTGGGGTACGGATACTGGCTAGTATCACCGGCTACACACAGAAACCTGATTTGCATGCAACTATGTTTCTCCTTTATTATTATTATTTTTTTTTTGCATGCAACCTCTTGCGGGCCAGAAAAAAAGTAAGAGGGGTCGCATTTGGCCCACGGGCCGCTAGTTGAATAGGCCTGTGGTAGGTCATCTCTCTGATGTCATCTTCTTTGCGTTAGGTCATAGATCATCTCTCTGGTGATAGGTCCGGATATTTTGAGATTGAGACTCGGAAGGACTGAACACTGATCTTGCTGTGAAGTAGCCTGACACTTACTTGTCCAAACTTGTGTAATGTTTTAATAGGTGCTTCTAAGCGAGGTATTGCTGCGCAATTTAAAAAGAAGCTGACGCTTCTTGCAGGTTGACGGCAAATAAGTTTCACAATATTACAAAAATAATGAGTACAATAAAAGAGAATTAAGGTAAATAAATCTGCAAATTAGGTAGACTTTAAGGTAGCACCTTATGCTTACGCTATTCTGCTTGCTCAAGGAGTGATCACTAATGCCACTAATGGAAAAGTCAACAACCGAATGTTGGGAACTTACCTCTCGAATATTCCCGACTGACCACACCAGCCAAAATGGGCATTCCAAAAACAAATTCTAGACTAGCTGGCAGCAAGGATTATGCAGAGTAGCCTAGCCTAGCAACTAAAAACACCAAAGGGGCATAGACTAGACTAGCCTACCTCCCCAGCTTGTATTGACCAAGTGACTGTACAGTAATTGACACACCTTGGTAATCCACAATTGCAAAGTACAGATTTATGTTGTACATCAGTTTAATGATGTGGCTGTTAAAAAATAACCAAACAAACCACAAACAGTCTTTACCTCTGTGGTCACACGAGGTCATGGCCAGTGTTCATGTGACCAGGTATGATCGTAGCGAACTCTACCAGTAATATCAGCGGCCATCCTCATCGGTTGGATTCTGTAGTACAGGAACTCTTCAATTCAATTTTATTTGTATAACCCTTAATCACCATTAGAGTGTCAAAGGGCTTAACAGGTCAAATACTGAGGACACCCCCCTTAACCCAAGCCCCCACAAGGGCAAGAAAAACCTCCCTTGAATTAGCAAGGAAGAGGGATCAATAGTAGGGGGGATCCCTTCTTCCAGGGATGGTCAGGAGTGCAATGGGTGCCATAATTGACATACAGGTAAATACATGCACATCAGATTAAATTGGTGATGTGGTGCTGGCCGGTTAACCATGAGGAGAGTCCAGGCATCCAGTCCAGTCACCGCAACGCACTAGAACAGCGATCAACAATAGTCTAAACCGCAGGCAAACACACACACACACACACACACATAATCCCTGACTCACAAACACAGAGCGTAAAAGGGTTAGGGTAAGGTCAGGGATGTGGCTAGCTGGACATATGATGCGGGCCCAGAGGGTAAAGGTTGAAACTCATTAAAGTCAGTGCAAGGTAAAAGTCGTCATGTTTCATTCACAGGAATGGCCAAGGCATCCAGCTACCTGTATTTGGTCTAGCGTTTCTTTGTCTTTGAATAATATATATCATAATTTATGGCATCATCGACACGTACCAACTGAGACTCTGCTAATAGAATAAGCAAAATCTGAATCGACTGGATGCATGACGTGTCACGTACAGCCCACATTATGCAAGGCCCATGCTGGAGGTAATGCGTTGGGAAAGATAGTGTAATAGCTAGGGATGGGAGATTATCTCCCAAGTGAAGGGTACTGGGTATATCCCCATTGTCTAGAAGAGCCTGCCTCTTTGGTCCAAGATACCCTAACTCTGCTCCTTAATTGCGTGTCTGAATTCCCTGTAGGTCGCTTTGGATAAAAGCGTCTGGTAAAGGGCATCTATTGTTGTTATTGTAGATAATGGAGGCTGTAAGCCAAGGTTGGGCTTGTGAAAAGGATGAGCTCTTAATGCCTCAAGTTGGCTGGAATCATACCCCCCATCTTGACTTAGTTTTTTATATAAGTGCCATCAAGACATCCTTGAGAAATAAGATTTTATGCAGGGGGTGGTCAATCTACAGAAATGAGGAGGGCTTTTATGCAGCAACATATGCTAGCCTAGCAGCAAAGAACACCACAGACTAGCCTAGCCTAGCAACAAAGAACACCAAAAGAGCACAGACTAGCCTCACTAGGCACCAAATGACACCAAAGTAGCAGAGCCTAGCAACAAAGCACACCAAAGGAACACAGATTAGCCTAATCTATTTAAGCATCACATAGCACTAATGGAACACAGACTAGCCTTTCAGAAAGGAGCAGCAACGGTACAGACTAGCCTAGCCTTGCATTAATGGATACCATAGCGACACGGGTTATTCTAGCCTTGCATCATAGAGCACCATTGGCACACAGTCTCGCCTAGCCTGGCTTGGCTAGCCGAGAGCACCGACACAGCCTAGCTTACCAGTGGTGACCTCCATGACAATGGAGCCTAGCCAGCCTAACGGCCCAGAACATCACAAAAGCACAGAACATAGAAACACAGATTAGCTCAGCCTGACGGTGATGAACACAACAAGAACACTAGCATAGCCATGTTAAACGCCTCCGGTCTCTCCAGGAGTCTGCATGCCACGGATGAACACATCAGCTTGCTGAAAGATTCAGGTGGAAAAGAGGATGGTCACTAGTGAGCGGGAACTTGAGTACCGATGGTGTTGCTGAACCTCAGGTAGCCCTGCCAAGTTCTCTTCAAAGTAGGTTTTCTTACGTTACTCAGTTCCCAGAAAAACACTGCCATGGCATATTCAGATTACTTCATTGATCCGGGGTGACATGGTTGCTGGTGCTGAACTAAACTTCTGTGGTCCCTTAAAGTCTCCCATTAACATTCGACATAATGAAAGCTGAAGAAAAATATATCCATGTATCTAAAGCCAAAGTACAGATATATCGCCGCCCCCTGATATTCTGGTTGTACTGGTTTAGCTCAGTGTTGGTTACACCAATAATGTCTGCAGTATCCAAAACAACCTAATTTTCAAACATGGATGTTTCTGTCTTAATGTGATATTCTGGGAAAATGTTGGCCCGTAGACCTATTATGTTCAGTTCCCTTAAGACAGGGCCAAGATAATGAGGAGGATTTTAGGAACGGGTTGAATAATTTAGTTGGTCTTACAGGAGCAGCCAGGCGCATCTTCTCATACATTAAATATTAAATGTTCGGCAGGTGGTGACGACATACGACATACAGACGATAAGAGGGAGACAGTGCAGGGAGATGTGCAGGTTGTTGGTGTCATTGAACGCTGACAGCTGGATGTGATGGAGGTTCTTTTTTTGCCTTAAAAAAAAAAAGTAGAAGTTTACATCTTCTGAGTTTCGGTTAAGGCTTGGGTTTAGACATACACAACGTTCCATTCTTGTAGTGCTCCGTATCTTTAGAGAATATCATTATTTCGCGATGTAATTCCATACTAATAATAAAAAATAACATAATAATTCCCATAACTCCTGTATCACATTAACTATGATGTGAGTGTCCTTGCAAAATGGCTTTAGAGCTGACTCCTTTTTATTTTTGAGAGGCAGAGAGGTGGATTCATTAATGTTTAAGGGGGTGCAGGAGAAGCGTGCTGATTGAGTTACACGCGGCCTGTCTTTGCTAGGTTAGCCGGCTACAGTGTCTGATATCTGCTGCTCAGGCCAGGGTACAGTAGGACACCGAATCGACCCTCAGATTACAACAGTGGAAAAGTGTTACAACCTACTTCTTCCATCCACTTGAATTCCCCCCTCCCCCCCCCCCCCTTTCACCAGAGTTTCTACTTGAAATAAGCAGAATGAGGTCCTAAGTAGAAACCATTTGTGTTGTTTGTTAAGATAAACACTGTGTTGTGTTTAGTTTTACTGAGACTATATCCCTGTTCCCTGCCATAGTTCAAAACACATTGTTAAACAAATTGGGGGGGGGGACTGCAATTGTCCAAAACTTTGACTCTCAGTATTTAAACAGGTTTGTTTAAAGGAGACATACTATGGTGTTTTCCCAACAAGTAAACATTGTATATGAGTTCCAGAAAACATGTTTTTGAAGCTGTTTGCTGGAAATAGCTTTTAGGAAAAAAAATCGTCGCTATTTCCCTCTGTTTCAGTCCCTTCAGAATGCGCTGTTTCTGGTGTCTGTAGCTTTAATGCAAATGAGCTGCTGCCAATTGACCAATGAGCTGTCAGACTGAACCACAGCATGGAGGAGAAGGGATTGCTGTGTTTGCGGACTCCTGGAGCTCTATATCTATATAATATAATATAATATAATAACATTATTTATTGGTATTTATATAATATTCCTATATCTAAAATCACGGCCAAAAGCTATGCGCGTCTCAGATGATAGCTGAACTCCGGGAGCTGAACTGTCTGGCGGGGGGAGCTCGGTGGCAGTCCGGCAGAAAAAGGGATTGTGCTCCCGGAGCTGAGCTGCCGGGCTGCTGCCGAGTTCCCCCCACCAGAGCTGCTCGTCCGCTGGTCCACAGAATCGTAGCTGTGCTCTGATTGGAGGGGAGTGGGGAAGTGGGAGGTAATATTCAACTGTGCCCCCTTTCTACGTAAGAGGGGGCACCGAAGCTGACTCGCTCGTTTGGTAACTGTAGGCGGGGTACTTTTAGAAATGCATATCTCACTCAAAAAATCATGAACAGACTTTTTCAAAGTTTTTATGAGTGTGGGGGCCAAAGACCCAAAACTACACCCCACATCCCAGAAAGAGTGTTGTTTTCATAATATGTCCTCTTTAAGATATTGAAAATTGCTGCCTGGCTCCTGAAATATATTTATTCCTTCCTCTATTGTTGTTTTCTCTCTCCCTGTCACTCTCTGTCTCTTTCTCTCTCTCTCATATCATTAATAAGTAACTCTGATTAAGCATTATTAACCCTGCTTGAACTGACGTCAGACTGATGAATTGCTCACAGGAGATACCGTGCTGCTTGGCTTTAACACGTCTGCACATAATTACCCGTTATATTGTTGTAGACCGTCTGCGTCAAGCGGCCTCTGCCTCATCATGAAGAAATGGACTCCAGTGCTGAATCGCCGCTGCTGAATACTGCTCCGTTTTCCCCTCTGTTTTGTTCATTTGGCCGACTAAGGTTTTATCCAAAGCGACTTATAAGCAAGGCTGATCAATTATAAGCATGCCATCATGATTGGAGTCGTTACACAGATAACATACTTCTTGCATTACCTAGACGTAAAAACACAACCTAAAGAACTGCAGAGGAGCTATAAGAATCGGAATTAATTTTATTAATCTGTTTGTGTTTCTTGTTCTCATGAGTAGTGAAGCCTTGAAGTAGAATCAGTGTTTTAAAGGCCTCTCTCTCTGCACGGGTTTCAGATGCGGATCACGTGTAAGGACGTGCGGGCGGATACGGTGTATGACGTCCTCCATGACACCAGCTACCGCAAGAAGTGGGACACCAACATGATTGACACCTACGATATCGGACGACTCACCGTCAATGCAGACGTTGGCTACTACTCCTGTAAGACTCGCCATTTCTTTACAAAGTATTCTGTTGCCTTTTGTTTCTGGGGCGGTTGATGTGTACTTTGTTAACCACTCTTGCTAGGGGTTTACTTGACTGGTTGTTTGAAAGCATTTACACTGTAAAGATGTAGTTTGTTTCCCCGTCTGGCCTGTTAGGATTCAGGGCAGTTTGGAAAACAGCTAGCAAGTATTCAGAGTTACATAAAGGGAGTTGTGTACTTTAAGGGTGTGGAGGGAGAGCAAGAGAGAAATATCCAAAACAAACAGACAAACATAAGTCCATTGGAAACTGAGTGTGTGTGCCTGCATGCAGGCGTGTTGTGTAAACCAGAAAGTGCATTGTAGGCCAAATCCCTGTTTGATGTAGGACAGTCTTATGCAGACAGAATCTGTCTCACAGAATATGAAATATAATCTAGTGTGACAAGAGGAATCAAGTGTTGATAAGACGTCTAGTGTATATTAATATCCAAAACAAAAACATGTTATGTCAACTTAATAGAGGGGAACGTACAGATGTACCGGACAATTTCAATCCCTCCATTGGGTTGTAACAACATCATCCATTTGTATAACAGTATTTCTTGGCAGCAGGGGACAGGTACGCAGTCTGAGGGTAGGGAGAAAGGGACGTGGCATATCTCTATGTGGGATCTGGAGACCTTTGTTCATGATTTTATATTGTGTATCTCGAGGAGTTCCAACACGACAAACAAAGAAACCGTTCTGGAAATCATAATAACGCGGTCAACCCCTCGCTAACACAACCAACAGGAAACAGGAAAAGGAACCCCTCTGGGGTCCTGAAACTCTACCCCGGACTCCTCTCCACAAACCTCCCACTGCTTACCTGTTGACTAGCGGACAAACGCTATGAACTCTGGGTAAAAGGGAAACCTAGGGATGGCGTGGAGACCTGAGCGACCAGTTTAAAATGGGACAATATGGAAGGCTGGCCTGACATTGTTTACACTGCGCTTCATTACAGTTTTGTCTAATGGGATGCTATTCTTGTGACCTATGTATGCTTTTTTTTTAAGCGGAACACAACAAACTAATGATAGATATCTGCATTGTTAATACTAGCACATTTTCCTAGAACCTTTTGGATGAAACGTCCTAGCCACTAAACTATCCTGATCCCATCCTGCCATAATTATATTGATCTAATGTTAATTGATTATAAATGGTAACTCTCAGGGTAAGATGGTTCGATTCCAACTGTTTGGAATCATCCATGATTCCAAAACAGATTCATCCATGCTTACAACTTAATATACGCAAAAAGTGTCATATTTACATGTGATTAGCAATCACATGCAAATATAACTATTGGGAGTTGACCTAAACAAGGCATAATCTCACTGTGTCTTGTGTTTTTCACTCCTGTGTGTTCAGGGAAGTGTCCGAGTCCACTGAAGAACCGAGACTTTGTAACCATGAGATCCTGGTTACCACTCGGCAACGACTACCTCATAATCAACTACTCTGTCAAACACCCCGTACGTCTTTCCTTCTCTACCTCTGTCCTTATTGCCTGTTGAATCTTTAATGTCGGATGATCAAGACAAGCGGAGAAGCTTGGGAAGCATGTTTCGGGCTCCTATGTTTATTTTTACCTGTGCGGGAATACTTTTTTCTAATTTCTTATATTTGCCCGGCAAACAGTGGCAGGCTTTAATTTGTTCACGGCAGTGTTAACAATGTAGACACTGACTGCTGGTTTCGGAGCAATGGGACATGTATAGGGAACTTGGTTTGTAGTAGAACCAATTGTGCAATTTAAACTCCAGGGTCCACTCCTTTCCTCTCCTCGTCTTGTCTACTCTGTTCAATTCTACGCCACTTGGTTCTACTTTACTCGGATCTACTCAACTTTTCTCCTCTACTCTTCTTTTCTTTCGTACTTTACTCTCTTCTTCTCAACTTCCTTGTCTCTTCTTTCTTTGTGTCTACTTCTGTGCACTTCAACGTTCATTGATCACTTTAATTATAGATCATTATGGGCACTTACTAGAAATGTGTTTTAATTAAAGAATGCAATTCACATTTTGTATTCAAAAGAAAGCAGTGTATATTTTTTACATTGTTTGTAGAGTTTTACATTGGGGGGAGGGTAAGTCAAATAATGTGCTAGGCCAAAGGAATGATGTTGGAGACTGCAGCTGCTACGGAGTTGTGTGTTAAAGAACACGAACCGTTCCACTCCTTACAGCAACACCCTCCCAAGAAGGACTACGTCAGAGCAGTCTCGCTGCTCACCGGCTACCTGATCCAGTCCAACGGGCCAAGTAGCTGCACTCTCTACTACCTGACCCAGGTAGACCCCAAAGGTGAGGTCACCCTGTACCCACTGACCGTGGTAGACCTGTGAGGTGAGGTCACGCCTGCTCACACGAGGCAGAGGTGAATGCTTACTTGTTTTATCTTTAGGTTATATTTGGCGGCGTGAACGCAGACGCAGAGAAAGGGTATCTGAGATAGCAAACTACTTGACTGAGCTCCAGCAGTAGACACTGTTTTGAGAACACAGCAGCACATTGTGAGTGTACATGGAGGGCTTCCCGCCGCTTTTACATAAGAGCAGTGCAAAGTAATGCAGTAAACGCACGCTGGGACGCAGTGCCTTGTGTGCCAGCGGCCGCGCATTCGGGGGGCGCTCCGTGCTGAGAGACAGGAAGTCTTTGAAGCGCCAGCTCCCTCGCTGGGAGATGAATGTTTTATCCAAATCTGCAGACATCAGCACATTTCCCACCTCGCTCCCAGCTATCTGTCCTGGGTCATTATTATCTGCCGTCTACCATTAGCATATGGAGAATATTAGCTGCTGTGTGCTTTTGTGTGTGCATGTGTTGTAGTATGAATAGGTCTAGTGTTTTTGTCTTGACCATATGTGTGTTGTCTTGGAGAGCAGGATGTGTGTTTTGCATGAACCATCTGTAATAATGTGTCAGTTTAGTTTGTGTGTGTACACGTGCCCGTTTCTATATTCATTCTGTATTTATGTGTTTTTGTGATAGATGGGAGAGGTGTGTGTGTGTGTGTGTGTGTGTGTGTGTGTGTGTGTGTGTGTGTGTGTGTGTGTGTGTGTGTGTGTGTGTGTGTGTGTGTGTGTGTGTGTGTGTGTGTGTGTGTGTGTGTGTGTGTGTGTTCAGTGAAGCCAGTTGTGCTTTGAACCACTCCTGAGTCTATCAACAATCAGAATGTCAACTCATGCCCTGTGTGTGTGTGTTTTAACCGATGTGTTCTCTTGGTGTGTACGTAGGATCCCTGCCCAAGTGGGTGGTCAACAGGGCGTCCCAGTTTGTCGCTCCGAAGGTAACATCCATCTAACACGGCTATGATGTGCCTCCACTGTATTATATTATCTATACATGAGTTACCACAATCCCAATATTTATTGTTATTTACAAACTCTATTGCTATGTTATCTTGGTAAATCATAGATTACCAAGTGATTGGTGAGGCCAATTAAATAAATAAATCTTGTTCTTTGTTTGAGAACATAAATCATTTAAAACAAAAGCCCAAGCAGAAAATCCAGGATGACCTAGTGTCGTCAGAATCATAGAGGCAGAGAATCTAGAATGATCTCAACCAATCAGAAACTCGTCATAGAAGCAGAAAATCAATCTTAAAGGTTGGGTATGGAATTCTCTTGTTTGTCCATTTTTGCAAAATTACTTTAAATCCTTATCATAACACACTTACAGCCACTGAGTTAGAAGTACTGCCATGAAAACTAAATGAGTCAATCATCTGTGGAACGGCAGGGCTCGAAAAACTCCAGCCAATGATTTCCAGAACCACCGAGTGGCATTGGACAGTAAGTACGTCAATCAAACGGTCGTACTGCACTCCTCCTCCCCCCGCGCTAACTAGCTAATGGCTCGCTCTCGCGCATCTGTGTTCACTTGTGCATGATTGCGCGTCCATGTACTTGGAATGGGTGGAGTCTCAGAGTCAGCGTTGAAGGAGAGGGGGTAGGACCATTCGAGTTGTTTATTTTCAAATAATAAGTAATCCAGACAGATCTATTCAGGTGGAGCCTGCAAAAATAGCAGTTGCTACATTCTCGACTAACTGAACCCCTCTCCATCCCTCATGAACACCCACCCAACCACACCCCTCCCTCCTCCCGCTCCACCCAGGCCATGAAGAAGATCTACAAGGCGTCCCTGAAGTACCCCGAGTGGAAGCGGAAGCACAACCCCGGCCTGAAGCCCTGGATGTATCCCGAGCAGAACACCCTGCCCTGCGTCAGCGTGGCCGACCTGACGCTGCAGCGCGCAGACTCCCTGGAGAACATCGACGAGAGCAGCCTCAACGAGGAGAAGGCTCACCACAGCGAGGAAGAGGACTGAGAGGAGGAGGAGGAGGCTCACCACAGCGAGGAAGAGGACTGAGAGGAGGAGGAGGAGGAGGATCACCACAGCGAGGAGGAGGTGGAGGAGGAGGCTCACCACAGCCAGGAAGAGGAGGAGGAAGAGGACTGAGGAGGACTGAGGAGGAGGCGGGAAGCTGCTGTTGTTTTCGTTAGCGATCGTTCCCCTTGCTTTCGCAATCTGTTCTGAGTGACAGATTTTCTGAGAATAGGATTTGAGTGTTTGGCCCACTGACTAAGCGTCTGTCTGACTAGTCTTGTGTGACTAGTCTGTCTTGACGGATTTCTGTCTGTCTGACTGACTTCCAGTCTGTCTTTCTGATAGTCCATCAGGATGACATGATTGTGTGTCTGTCCGTCTATCTCGGTCTAATCTTTCTGTCTGTCAATTAAGTTTATTTTCTTCTCTTTGCAAGTTGAGGAGGGAGGGAGGAAGAGAGAGTGAGAAATAAACATGACCTCTGCATGTATACAACATTTCAGACAGATGTGAATGCATGTTGATTCGGTTCCTCTGAGTGTGAAATGCTGCTAACTTCCAGGAACATTCTGTAATACTCATTTATTTTGTCTGACCGTTTAACTGAAACTAGTTTTTTTCCTATCAAGCCTCAGCAAGATTGTTTTTTCCTTCTATTTGAGTATGTAAATATGATATTATATATGATATTTAGTTTCCTTATGCAGTGAGATAATTATATAATAAATAAACTATCAGTTTCTTAATATGCAGTGCCCTCTAGTGGTGAAGTTATGTAACTCCGTGCATGATTGCCTTAGAAGTGGAATGGGATGTGCACTATAACATAGGGGCTTAAAAGCTACCCTTCGCGCTTGTGCGACTGATTTTCAGGGTGTACTTGGATTGGTTAATAGATTGTGTAATTTGTTTGTATATGATTACAGTAAGCAAAATACTTGAACTCGCCTACGGGGCAGACTACAGTATCCAAAACAGACGACAGAAGGCTTCTACAAGATAGCGTGAATGACATGTACAGAGAATGGTAACACAGCAAATCTCAGGGGATGGGGAACAACGGGCAATCCCGTTGTTGATGTAAAGACGTTTCCCCGTTTGTCAATAAACCTATTTTTCTGTCTCATAATCAAATTCTGTCTTATTCTTTGGGTGGTTATATAGGCCTATATTTATACAAAATGACACAGTTGGTGTAAGCCTATATAGCAATAACATGACATGGCGTTTTCCATTCATATCTAAAATAGGAATACATTTCACCATTGCAGTGTAGGCCTACTAAAACTCCTACTTGAATAGTGAGCTTGTTTTTCCCCTACGGCGTTGAGGGAATAGTTTATGTATCCTCCTTTCCTACGTAGAAACACAGCTGTTGTCCAAACCCACTCCAATCTGTATTGTCTCAGCCGCTTCCGGTTTCCCGTCTGCATCACTGAGATTGTCGTTGGGCCCACAAAGAGGAAACTCAACCGTTGTCCAACTTCTCCCACTAGAGTCTCATTCAGGCCCCCGGTGCGTCCGTGCTTGTGTGTTCTGCGTGGCCTATGACCGTTGTCAACGTTAGGGTCGGCGCGCCCTGGCAGGCCTCATAAGGCACTGAAAGCCCGCTGAAAGCTGCTTGGTTAGTGTGTGTGGGGAAATAATGGTGAACCATTTTATCGACAAACAGAATTTTACAATAATTGTATTTACATAGACTTATGATGAAACTTTATTTTAATCTTCTGGGGTTTCGGGCTAGATAAATGTTCAACACGTGGTTTATTTATGGAGGTAGATTTGTGTCTTTATTATGCAATCAAACAGAATAGGTTTGAGAGCAAAACTTTCCACACTGCAATCCAAAAATTTGATTTGAGAGCAAAACTATCGACACTGCAATCAAAAAATGTTTTATTGCAAGTAAAATAAATGTGATAAAAATCCCAAACTTTTGTTTGCGAATCCAAAACTTTTGCCCTGTGAATCCAAAAGCTTTGCTTGCTGTTGAGCTGAATCTCGTGGGCGGGACCTACGCCGAAAGATGTAAGACACGTCTCTATTGGCCAGTCTCGATCGGAGTGACAGCTTGGCAACATCCACCGTTAGTAACGAGAGAGTTTGGAAGTCCATGATGAGACAGAGCGGGACTCGGGAGCTGAGAGGACAGAAAATCAATGCGCAGGTATGTCTTCCGTCATAGTAATAGCAAGAATGTTATGTTTGAACTGGTGCACGTAGATTGCTTTTGTTTAACGATCTGGGGATGTTATTCAGATATACATTGTAAACGTCACTCTAGAGGTGGGTCATGAAGCGTCTGACGAATCCAGGTAAAATCCAGTCTCTATTGGTATGGGCGGGATGGTAAATAAACCACGCCCACAAATACTGACAAATTATAGCCACAATTCGGACTCCCCATTACAATACATACAAAAAAAATAATTTCTAACTTGACTTGGTGAATTGAATGTAAAGTGAACGATCTCATCATAATAAAAAAATGCAAAATAGCATTTAGCATTAGTTTTGTGGAATATTTGTACCACGTGCACGCGAGCGCGCACACACACGCGCACATTCATCAATCGCTTCTTGTATTATGCTGGTGCTGGTGGTAATCTTATCTAGGCACCATAAACCAGGAGCTAAATCTGTCACTTCCTTTAAGTTGAGGGCTTTTTGCTGACAAGGAAGCCACATCCCCTCCGGGTTTGTCACCCCAGGCCCCACCACACTATCTCTGGAGGTGGAGTAGTCTTCCACTCCACATCGACCAGACGGCCGTCTCGGATAATTGAATTGCGCCTGTGCCTTTAAGAGTTTGAGAACAGCTTTCTGGAGGACTTCGCTGAGCGTCGCAGCGAAGTTACCGCGGTGTCCACCACCACGCACACCCACAAGTGTCTGTCCACACCAACCCGACCTAACTGAAGGAACACAAGCGGGCTCCTAATTCCGTTAGAACACAAACAGCGAGAGAAGCGCACAGGCAGAGACCCTCTGAATATGGTAAGACTTACCAACTTCTATTTGTTCTAAAATCGTTCATCGCATTCACCAGCTTAGTTGGTGATATCCTGTTTGATATCCTCTTTCCCTAGATGGCGTAACTTGTGATAAGTCAGATATTATCTGTATTGCGGCTATGCTGTAGCCTACAGCATTGGTTCATTTTTAACGATGAATGTGATTTTGAAAGGGTGATTATGCAGCGGCAATTTGTGCGCGCATATAAAGCTCCAGTCACTCTTTATACAGTCATGTCCTTAATGAGAAAGCTGCTGAATATCAATGGGAAAACGATGACGGAATGCATGTCCTCCAACGCACCAAGCCAGCATATTATGTCAAAGATCTGACACCTGCAATAATTAACTATTATTTCGTTCCAACAAAGGAAACATTATCGGTGTCAGACAGCAAATCAAAGTAATATTTATATTGTGTGTTCACGAGTATTTCTTAAATGAGGAAGAATAGTTCAAATTGCTCTGTGACCACCATAATAGTTAATATCCAAAAAGTAGTAAGTAGTAAGTGATTAGCTTACATATTGACAATACATTTTTTTACGGTTTGTTTTGTATTGGTATTCCAGTATCTACAACACAATGTTCCCTCAAACACAAATTAATTAGAGCAATTGATTATCGCTGTAATCAAGTGAAAATACGAATGTTGGCCAAGGGCATAGAGAGTGACGAAGGCTGGGATGTACAGTAGCCTACTCCCACATAAAAGCTAGTGTCTAGTTAGTCAGCCAATTATCGTCGAAGGACTAAACTTCTCTATTTCAATCCACAAGTTGGTCTGGCTCTGGTATTGCATCATGACACCAGTCATCGATTGCAGAGAACTGTGCTAGAGCGTCACGGTTGGTGTGAAATAAGTGTTTGTTATTAGCTGCGCCGCTTGTGTCACTGCGTAGATGACTCAGATCGGACCCACTACCAGTGACTACAGTGCTGACTGTCTGACAACCTGTGTCTGAACGCATCTTTAAAGGCAGTTGTTGGATATTTATTGGAAGGGTCAAATGGGTTTGAGTCAACATTCGTCAAGCTGTTTCTGAAACTACTTATTTTAAATTAGTTTTTGATGACTGATTACGAATTTCACTTTATATTCATTAATCAGACCCTTTTATTTAAAGCTTTGTACAACGATTAATTCATTTATATGAGGCCACTATTGAGCAGGTACGGTCTAGGGGCATCTTGCTCAAAGATGCCTACAGCAAGGCCACTGACGTCGTGGTTTGAACACTAAATGTTTGGCTGGGAAGCAAACATCCTAACAAGACTGTTTTAAATTTTTTGTGGCCCTTTCTCGACAATGGCTTATGGCTTTGTTAACATATGAACATATAACAGACTCAAACATAATACAATACACATTGAATTCATGGACATTAGTTTTAATGGTCATTGGTTTATTCCATCATATCGGTTTGTCCCAAGGAAACATGACATTAAATAAATCCTACTTGGAGCTGTTAATTTTCTCTTGCAGAACTAAAACTCAGCACAAAACGGTCTCTCTGTCTCTGTCTCGATCTCTGTCTGTGTCTCTTGCTTGGCTTTGATTGGTTTACCTTCCTTTGGTCCAATCACATGAGGGCAGGAAAATACTTCAAAGATGGCCTTAACTAAGTTAGAGGCCTACCACAGCCACCCTTACCTCCCCCACTGTTGTCTCAATGTCTTCAAGCAAAAAAGTCTTCGACACATTTGCACGTGTTATTTTATAAGTAGAGAGGGAGAAGGGGGGTGAGTGCTTTGCCCATAGGCGCCTAATGTTCCCTGAGGGTACGAGATAGAGTTCAGTGTTTAGTCCCAATTCATGTACTTTAACCACTGTCCACATGCCTTTTCAATGAGTTCTCGACACACGGTGGGAAAATTCATCTTCATGCAAACCAGCTTCCTCCATTTGATCCCTTACTCAGTTTTATCATGGGTCACCTGTAGCTACAGGTGATGTTTCACCCCCACCCCCATCAGGCTGTTGGGTTGTAAAGTGTGGGTGTTGGTGTGTATTATTGCCTTTTCATGTTCTCACAGTACTCTGCTAACGAGCTGCCGAATGCAAAGCCCTGCAGCGCTAATTAGCATGTAGTCATCACTCATCAGGCATTTTACTTTAATTGCTGCTAAACCTTTTCATAAAGAGCAGGAGTTCTGATTCTCACGATTCTCACGAAATCAGCTTGAGCTCCGTATCTCATTCTCACTCACAGAGCTCTGGTTCCCCAGAAACAGGAACCGCAGCTCCAGGCACTTCCTCTCCCTGGGCCCCTCAAGTGTATCCCTATCTCCCCATCGTATCTGCATGTTTGTGTGCTCCAACGCTAGAGTGTCTTCTTGGGTGGCGCTCTGTAAAGGCATATGGACTGCACCACATGATTACCACTTGAAAACTAAATGTATAGATAACATATGACAAAAACGGTAATAATAATGTGCATATGCGGCGGTTGTCTGACAAGGGATGTCAGACAACAGTGACCCGCAATAGTTATGTAATCCTGAGAAAGATTCCCCATCTTACGCACCTCTGATGTAAGATTGACGTGGGTTTGTGTGAATTCTCGCCCGTTTGAGTCATGCGTTGGTTATGTTGAACTAAGTTTTGTAAGGAACGGCGTCTCCGAACAAAACCCAGTGGTGATGCCTTGGACTGATCAATCCCATCCACAATCCTCCACCATTCACCAAGTACTGCTCCTTCTGAGTCCCCCCACCAACACCACCTTAAGGCCCAATCCCAATTTATGGCCCCGACCACTTTGTCCCAACCCTCCATATCCGGCTCATGCGTAGGTGTAGAGTGTCCCGACTCTTGTTTGGATAGAGGGGTAGGGCCAAGTGGTCAGGGTACATCGCCCTCCGAACTGAAGGTTTTCTGAGGCACACTCGAAACTGATTGGTATAAGAAGTCTCATAGAATGCTTTGTGAATCATCGGCATGATTGACAAAGCATTTATTGTGTATTTTTTCCATTAATACTGATAACGATTATGATAACAATCGTATTATCTTGGTTTAATGCTGCTTCAATGTAGCATACATGACAGCTTAAAAAGAATTACAACAAAGTTGTGAACTATTTCCAAGTGTTTATGGCCTCAAATTTCAATGACAATGACTTCTGCTGATGTAGCAGCGTCTTGAAGGGTTGGCCCAGGGGAACATGTCAACCCCTACCCCTTGTAACTCTGTTCCGAGGGGGCAAGCCGAAAACGAGGAGCACTCGAAAAACAGGGGGAGGGTTAAAAATGAGAAATGGGATTAGGCCTTAGTCCTACTTACGCCACCACCTCCACCAAAACCACCTCCTCAAGTCCTGCTCCTTCCACTGTTAATCCCACCTTCTCCCCACCTCCACCACATCCCCCACTTCCAGCCCTCGTCCGCCATCTCCACCTCCTCAAGACCCTATTTCCTCAAAAGCCCCACTGGCTTTGAGGACCTGCTTCCAAAAGATTCTTCCTCGGGTGCGGCCGCCTGGTGCTGCTGTAGCAGCAACATTTTTTTTTGTGACCAAACGGCAGGAAACCCTGTAACAAAAGAAGGGCCGTCCGCCTAAACAGTACTTTGTCAAACTGACACACACACACAAGATGTGAATCTGTCCATCCCAGAATAAGCTACAGCTGCTAAATCAGTTTCCTCTGGAGGGTCTTTGGGGGTAAGGGTCCCTTAGGTTAACGTGCCAAGAAAACCTTCCAAAGATTTATGTTGAGGAACCCACGGCCTATCGGAACACTGCGGCTGTATCGTTGTTTGGTGAACTGAGTCGGAAAGAACCGACAGGAACTGCTTTTGACAACAGTTAGGGATGCGATCTTCACAAAGGTTGAGGAGCTGTATTGTAGTTAACAAGTCAGTGGCATAGGGGTGAAAACAAATCCATTGGAAGATGCTTGTCCATTGTTCAGACTACTTGTCAATCAAGGGTTACGTGACGCTCCCTATTTAATATCATGATCCTACGTGTCAAGGAAACCCTTATCTTAAACCCACTGGGTTTTGGGTAAGGTAGAAACTGTTGTCCAGCTGCGAGTTAGCATCCATGGGGACGATCTGATGCGTCTTAGAGAGCTAGGATCATTTTCTTAACTTATATCCTATGATGTACATCTCTTTCTCACACGCACATATACTTGAATTCACAAACACGCACGCACGCACACATATTTACAAAATTACAACACATTCATGCTATCCCCAATATAGGCATATTGTGTTTGCGACTATTGTTTGTATGCAAAATGTAAGAAAGTAAACATATTGAAATTGTATTTTTTTTTGCAAATACGATGGAGGTCAATCAGTGGTGGAAACGGAGTGGCAGCTAGCAAAGGAGCTAGCTGGCTAGCAAACACACAGACTGCACTCTGTGGAGCTGGACCCAAAGAAGGAACAATGGCATATTGTGTCTTACAATAGAGCTTCACTGTTATTTATACATTCTCTCTCTCTCTCTCTCTCTCTCTCTCTCTCTCTCTCTCTCTCTCTCTCTCTCTCTCTCTCTCTCTCTCTCTCTCTCTCTCTCTCTCTCTCTCTCTCTCTCTCTCTCTCTCTCTCTCTCTCTCTCTCTCTCTCTCTCTCTCTCTCTCTCTCTCTCTCTCTCTCTCTCTCTCTCTCTCTCTCTCTCTTGAGTAAGAAAGCACCACCCACCTTTCCTCTTCCTCTCTCTGCCGCCCCCCCCCCATCCACACACACACACATCATTGGTGGTGGATCGCTTAGGTCTTCCTGTGATTTTTCTGATGCAGTGGGATGGAGCCATGAGGTCATTGGGACCGGACGCACATGCACGAAAGCATGCGCATACAGCCCCATACAATATAAAGAGTTCTGTGTGCGTGGCCTCTTGGATGGAGGGAATGAGTATTCAACATCAGGTGTGGGGTCGGTTGTCTGACTGCGTGGTCCTCGCGTGTTGTCTTACTTTTCAGTTTGGGGTACGTTGTGTTATCGTTTAGTGCAGTGCTGTATCATGTATCGCTTCTGTTTTTATTGCAGGGTCGCTGTATTGTCTTGTGTTGTTTCATGTCTTCCTCATGTCTTCCTCATTTGTCATTTTCTTTTGCGCTGGGCTCTCCTTCGATGGACTTATAAGTATGTTTTGTCATATTTTGTATTGGGCCACGATTTCACATTGTTAATAATGTATGTTTTATAGAGAGATTGTGCACTGCAGCCATAGACTGTGGGAGGACGTTAAGTTTCAGTCGATTTCATCGTGTGCCTACAAACGTCAACAGACGCCTATCACTCATCTCAGTGGGTTTTTCACTTCCACTACCATGTTTGTTTAACCTTTCAAATGCAAATGGTATTGTATTTAAACTGCCTGTCATGTGGTTTTATTTAGTAAATAATAACCGTTTCAGGTGGTCCCGTCTGTCTTGTCTGAGGCGTTTGTGACTTGGGATTCCTCGGCCTCTGAGCGGGGCGGGGAGACTGCTTGGCTTGGTAGAGGCACTGTGCAGTGTATTATCAAGGGCTGTGTTTTAATTTGCTGATAATGTTTCATTTTCTATTTAAATGATAATTCATTCAATTTAATTTATCTCTGTACTTTAAATTATGTACAAGATCAGACAGTATCTGTTAAGATTGTACTTTCTCAATCCCAGATGGGAAATTTGGGTAAAATGTAATAAAAATAACATTATTGTAAGGTATTTGCTAATATATATATCGTGTTCACTTTGCTCAGTCCTCATAAAAACTTCTCAAGTTGTAATGTGATGAGTCATGAAGGATTCAAACCCATGTTCCAAGGTATGCCTATTCCATGGCGTGGGATAGGAACTAAAAAGCTAACTGTAGAAAGCTAACCAGCTAACCGTAAAAGGATAGGTTTTATTTTGTCACACTAACAAAAAGTAAGTGTGATGAAATGGCTATTAGTCAACACGGGTTCCCATAAAAAAAGATTATGTGTGGTTGTTGTATTAAAAATGCAACCTCATAAGTCTATGAAGGGCAGACAGGGAGGCAGACGGATACACGTTGGGGGGATGCCCTGTGCTGCAGTCAAATGAAGAAGAGGATGTGTGAATCACGTTCTCTTCTGAGCAGAAGCTTCCTCTAAGCGACACCTCCCAACCTCTTCAACCAAACGATGTGTTTTGGGCAAGTGGTACGAGCTGAGAGTGTTGGGTTTAGTCATTGAGCCCTCCGAAACATTTTTAGGAAGGAGGAAGTAATGGTTAATGAAATTCCCGTCTACTCCAGACTGAAATGACCTCATTTCAACGCTATTTGTGTTAAATCCATTGGGGATACCAACATGGGAATATCATTGAAGCCGTTTTATGTATGTGTTATACCTTGTATGTGTTATGCCTAAGTGCACATGGGAAGAGAGAAACGTGAGAAATCAAAACGCATCTCAGAAAAAGTTATATTCCATCTTCCGCTGTTTTTATCCTCAATGAGGTGCTTCGTACATAGCCTTTGTTGCTGTATCAATGCATAGAGACACTCATATTTGATCATTAGCTGTTTCGGGTGCAATGCAGTTGAAGAGACACTTCCTGTCTGAATTGTCTTTTTTATCATTCCAAACATCTACAGTGGGAGGACCATTTTAACCCTTCACTTGCCAAGCCTACGCTTTTACTTTAACACAAGAAAAACAGTGGACACCATCGTCTGCTTTTCCCTCAGGCATTGGTGGGGTCACATGAATATTGTGTGTCTTTTGTCAAGGCGTAGTTCTCCTGACCCTTGACCTATGAGCAGTTTGTCGCTTGTAATTTCTCTAATGGTGGAACTAAAGAATGTGGTTGGGTCCCTGTGGATAACTGCCTGAGGTGAACGCTTTGAAACCTCACGAAAGATGTGAAAGTCTATCATTGAGGCTTTATATGATGGCACTATGTAGACCCACTAGTCACACTCGTATTCACACACGCATTCACATGCGCACAAAAGCACTCCTCCTACTATAAGACAGCGTAGGTCGCCCAAGCTCCAGGCAGTCCCCTTGGGGGGGGGGGGGGGGGGGGGGGTGTGTGTGTGTGTGTGTGTGTGTGTGTGTGTGTGTGTGTGTGTGTGTGTGTGTGTGTGTGTGTGTGTGTGTGTGTGTGTGTGTGTGTGTGTGTGTGTGTGGCCTGCTGGGGTATGTGACCTTGTGCTTCAGTGTGAGTTGTTGCTGCTCACATCCTGAAAGTAGGCGGAATGCATGACGTTCAAACGGATACCTCTCCCTGACCGGGGTGTTTGATCTTTGTCTGTGTGTGTGTGATCGCTCTAACTGGACACTCTTTGTTCATGACTTTTTCCTCTGTGAGGTTTGGGGACGAGCTTGACTAATAATGCTGAATCTGATCCCCATCACAATCTTGTCTTAACATGCAGAGCAACCAGACAAGTATAAATAGATTGACTGTCTTAACTGAGCATTTAGAGGCTGAAAAGTGTTTTGACAGTGTCTTGGCAAGATTTGCCTTGAGTAAAGCTACTCTCCAACAATGTGCCTTTGAGCTCCGCAGTGCCCTCCAACTGTTGGGCTTCATGGTTGGCCTGCGATAGAAGGCTTGTTGTGTGGAGAAGCCTCCAGATGTTGGATGACATCAGAAGTATCCACAACCACAGCGTTGATGTCTGAAACTCAATGTCTTTCCCCAAAAAAAGGATAAAACCCCTGAGAAGGAACACAAGACTAATCTCTGTTTCTCCGAGCGCATTAGCTGGATACAAACGTAGACGTATCTGCACTGATGTATCTCATTCTGCTTGGCCTCGACCATCCTAAATGAGAGGTGTTTTTTTATAAATCCCAGCTGGGAAGGAAATAACAATCAAGCAATAAAGCGATCAAAGAGAGAAACCGTTTAAAAAGCAGTAGAAATGACATACAAATGACGGATGTATGTTTTGACCTAGACATAATTGAGGACGACAAACGTCAAGCCCATGTTCAATCTCCATTGCTTGTTTCCCTCTTTCAGGGCAGGCCTGAACAGCAGGGACCATATTTTACTACATCAGTTTTCTACAAGAGCTCTATGACAAACGCCACGGGCTCGTGGGAGGTCTTATCGCCGCGTTGCAAGACAGCAGTGCTCGGTTACTTCCATGACCATTGGCCACCGCTTTGACTTGTTGTCCGAGGTGCTTTTGCATTGAGCCAACAAATTATGAAACAAGATTTGAAGTCCAACCTACCGATCTCTCACACGCACACATATACACACACGCACACGCACACACACACGCACCCACACACACACACCACACACTTTTGCCACAGATGTGGGCCTTGCTTGTGCAGACACGGCAGACGAGACGGCCTGATAACTTGGTCCAGTGACAACGGGCTTTTAGTCAGCCAGAATGGGGGTCGCGACCCAGAGGTCGAAGGGCAGGTGATGCATTCTCAGCCTGCCATTCTGCTATCTGGGCTGTCCCCTTCGAGTGCTACGGGCAGCTAGCCGCGGTTTGGCTGCCCTGGTGTCTGATTCACCGTATTAATTATTCATTCAGCATGTGTGTTCCTCTGTCCCTGTGCCATTTAGTCATAGATTGTACATTTTATTATTCTGTCATTTCTGGTGGAATAGTAAAGCGTATCTACAGTGTCTTAAACAGCGATATGAAACATATACATAATATTTAAAAACTGAAACGGTGTACATTATCATGTAAGAAAACCACACTTGGAAGCAATTTTCAACTTGACATAATGTGTGTGTTGATGTGTCTGTGTGGGTTTAACAGGGTTGTGTTTACGACATATAAAAATATAAGTGCCGCTTTTTTCCAGAATGATTATCTAACATGCTTCTCAGAGCTTCTCATTCATATTGTACTTGTTGTTGTTGTTGATCAAAGCAACACATGTTTTACCATACTGTAGGCGTGTGCAATAAGAACAATAAAACAGCAATTCTCTTTCCTTTAGAACAATCACAGGAAGAATCCGGGAGCCCTCCCATGTTACATTATTTATTTATGTATTTCAGGGGTTAGATCACCCTTGACGTGTATAACATTCAACTGGACTTTCTCTTTTCCGTGTGGATTTAGCTTTAGACTGGTATTATCTAACAAGATTCAGTGTATCGGATTTCAAGTCTACACTTCCTATCAAGTATGCACGCACATCACGCACATATCCAACTCTGTTTACATTCACATTCTGTTTGCACACATTACATACATTGTGTTTATAATTATTTTCTACAGCTTATATTTTGTATATAGATTCATTTTTTGTATATGTTTTTGTACTTACTAGCATATTCCTAATTTATTTTTAATCTTACAATTAAATCAATTTAATTTGTAGACTTCCTGCGGAGAATGACATCCAAATACCATTTTTGATTGAGTTTAAAGTTTATCTCATCTGATCTGACCCACAAGGAACTAACTGCAGGGTCTATTAAGCCTATCTGTGACCTGGAGCAGGGCTGTCCGAGCATCTGGACAGGGACGTAAGGAGAGGCTGATGGATGAGCTGTAGCCATCAGACACGTTCCTAGTAATGGGTTCACTCTCGTACACATGCATGCACGCATGCGAGGATAACACATCTTGGTTTTCCCCTGGCAAAAATGAATCACGTTTTGAAACTGGAACGGACGGCTGGAGTAACAACATAAACCATGCAACACTGTCTAGGAGTAAAGACCTTGAATAATCTTTTAGCTTGCCGGATAAACGGCTGACATTAATGATTGACTTTGAACGAATTACTAATCTGACATTTTCTTTCAATTTAATCTTTCCGTTCTAAACCACTTTGTTTGTTTGTTTGTTTGTTTGTTTTATGCTGGCATTTTATCTGACCATTTGGCCCCTATTGCCAACCTTCAATAACTCCTTACCAACCCTGAAAGGAGGAATCCTTCTTCTGTCTTCCTCCTCTGGATTCATCTACACTGGACTCTGGGAGAGTTTCCTGGGCCCTTCATAGGCCGTAGGGTTAGAGGAAGTTCTTGGACTTTAATTGTGACTGAGGACTCTATAAAAAATTACTTGACTTTGATTACCTCTGAGAGGAAATCACATTTTAGTACAAATATGTTGTTCCGTTTCTCTGCTTCGTGTTGTTGGTTCCCATGGAAAAGGCATTCATCATGTCCCATTAAGAAAGGGATGAGAGTCTGCGGTTGTCTTTTGCTCTTTGTTACTAACATTCTTCCCGCAATCTTCAACAAGGCTAAATTACATTAGCAGCTCGCCGACCAGCATGACGACTACATTTAGTGAGCCAGTATCTCCCTGGGTGCGCAGCGTTAGATTCACAACTCGTAGTCTCAAGATCTGATCAGAAAATGGACATTTTACATTGTTGTCGCATTGTAATCAATGATGATCACTGATAATCAATGATTGTTATAATAATCCCTGAGTACTCCCCTCCCAACTGTTTTGCACTCACAATGTATTTTTAAAACTAAGACGTCAACTTTATTTGTATAGGTATTGTATACGTATGGTATTACATGGTAGTGAATAGTGAAAGGATCTAATCTTTCAATGGTATTTTATCAATATGAAATTAAAATATCGACTCATCATGATACTGAATGAAATGGAACATTTCTGGACCAAAAGATTGATAATGAAAAGATATTAAATTGATCAAAAACATGAGGTTTGAAACATCTGAGAAAGGAAAACTAGTTTTAGGCTGACGGCATTCTTTTCAATTACTTCAATGCCCTGACCCTCAGTTGGACTGAATGGTATTTCTTTTTCATAAGCAGGTTGTTATACTTCTCATTATCCTATACGTTTCCCTGTGAATATCGTGGTGATGTATATTTCTGTATGGCCCAGCCCTGCCATGTTGACCCTGACGGACGGGTGTTTGTAATCCGTTCCAGATGGAGCGAGGTGGCCTGCTTGGTTGACCTATTCCAGGTCCCAGTGATGGACATTTCTTCGCCTGCATGTTGTGGAGGAGACGTCCCGGCCCTTCCCAGAACCCATGTTGGTCGTTATGGCAACGCTGGATGGTAACACTCCAGTTGAGACTCTGCTGGCCACCATCCACCTCGGACGGTAGGTCACGGCGTGAGGCTGAGGTCTGAACAAGGGGGAAGTGGGAACAGAGACAAAGACACCATGGCTCTGAATGATCCTGAATGTAACAAAGATTTAAATTTTGGTCGAATGGAAATGGGACAGTTTTGAAAAACTTGAAAAACTTTTTATTTCAAAGCAATTTATTATGGGAGTAATTCTGTGTGTTCTTATGCAGATACCTGGGCGCATTCTGTGATGCTGGTCTGCTATTGGCCAGAGACCTCAACCACCTTGACAACGATGCCCTGGTCAGCCTGGGTATAGCTGCCACCGGACACCGGAAACGAATACTGCGATTGCTCAGCTACATTCAGAGGAGTAATGAAAGTTCAATGAAAGAAACCCCAAAAGCCAACCAGAAACCAGGGGTGGAGCTCTCCATAGACCGTTGGCAGTCGGATTCAGACATTCACCGGTTGGACCCGGGAAAGCCGCGGCCCCCTCCGAATCCGAGGAGACCCGATAACTTCGAGGCGTTGCGCAACAGCTCAGCGCCCAACCTGGCCGCCATGTTGACCTCCTGCTCCGCTGACTCCCCGAGTGTCGGCGCAGACAAACCGGCCGGCGCCAAACCGGTGCCCAAACCCAGGACTGTGTTTAACCGACGCAGGACGGCCCCCGTGCAGTTTCCCTCCCCCGGGCCGGACCCCCCGGCTCAACCCCCCCGACGGCTCTCCCAGGAGTCCATCGGCTCGACCGCGTCGGAGGGTCCGAGCCCCCGCAGCCCCCGCCCCCCCCCTCGGCACAGCCTGGCCCAGGGGGCTCGGAGGTCCAGCTGCAGTTCGCTACAGTCGGACCCGGGGGGGGCGGTACCTCCCGTCCCCCCCAGACTGAGCCGTGGGGGTGCCTCCGCCGCGTCGGAGGCGGTCTCCCAGTCCTCGTGTTCCGCCGGACGGACCGACCACAAACACATCGTCACCCCCCCCCTCCTCCCTCTTCCTCACCCCCCCCTCCTCCCTCTTCTTCACCCCCCCCTCCTCCCTCTTCTTCACTCCCCCTAGCCCCGACCGCACACACCGGCTCTCCGGAGCCTCCCCGTCCAGCTCGCCCCGGGGCGACGGGATGGAGATGGTCTCCAACGAGATCTACTGTGGCACTTTACCTGCCTCTGTCTCCCCTAGTGGCGGGAGGACGCACTGCAGCCAGCAGAACGTTCCCTTACCCCCGCCCAGACAACCGCTGGAGAGACGCACGTCTGACAGGAACAGGTAGACCACTGCGTTGTTTGGGTACACGGATAGATTTAATCAAGGAACGAGTCCGTGGAATCCCTATTGAATGAATGCTAATGCTTTTGTGTTGTTTTTGGATTCGCAGCAGCAGCACTTTAAGTAACCGTTCCTCGGGGTCGACCAGGGGTGAGCACATCCTGTTCCTAAAGCCCACAACAAAGATAACAACAACAAGGACATCTTGCTTTACCGACACACAAACACACAAGTCTTCCACTACAGCTGGATTCATGGGACGATTAAGCCATATACCCTATATTCCTGTGAGACCCAATGTTACATTGTCTATGTCAAGATATAAATCAGCCATGATATCATTGTTTACCTCACCCCCTCTCGGGTGCACGTCTTCCCAAATGGCTGCCCTAGTTGGCAACCTCTTCACATCCATTATAGTCCAAACAATCACCACGGTTCATTTCCCCTTTAATCAACCATTAATGGATCATCAAGGTTATAATCGTTTCCACTGTGGCACCAATAACATACCCCAACTACTTATCAGTGTCTACACTGGTTAGTAGTTGTATATGTTCTGGATGATCAGCCTCCAATCAACAAACAAATATCGGTTCTTCCACAGCTTCTAATGAAGACCTGGACCACGACATCAGCCCATACTGTGAAACCGTCTACCAAAGCAGAAAACCTCATCCGAATGAGGTGAGGTCCCAAAGCTTCTACTCTGTTGTCATGTATATCATGTTATATTATAAAAAACATTGAGAAATAATCAAATATACAGTAGCTGGCACCAAGTCATCAGACACAGTTGCTGTGGCGCTAAAGTATAAGCGTCCAAGAAGCTTAAACATCAGACGGACTGCACAATCAACTGCCGCCCAGACGGAGCTCCACACGTCCCCTGACCATCAGGGTCCCTCGGTCCGGGCATCGAGGTCACTCTAAAAGGCACTTCGTCGTCACAAAGATATAACTGGTTGGCAGAGACAGGCACAACATAGGAATCTACTCTGGTTTTCTTCAAATAGCATTCTTATTTCATTCACAGTAATAAAATGGCATAGATTACTACGTTGACTATCATAAAACACATGTTGCCATGTTTAAAATGAAAAAGGCAGTTTGGGTTCAATGGCTCTTAAAAGCCCCCAAGTTTATCTACTCAACGAGGCATGGAGAAATAACCTTGGGGTTGTGTTTCATTTCTGCTGTTGCTCTTTATAGACAAGGCAAGGCAAATTTATTTACATAGCATCCGCATACAACAAAATAAAATAATAAAATAAAATAGATAAGTAAAAGTCTTAATCTTACACATGGAGGATGTTGGAAGAAATGCAGAGTGAACATCATGCCCTAAAGAGTCCAACATCAGTACTTCATTCATGCTGAAGGCATGAATCAGGCTGATTCATGCCTTTTAGATGAGCTTATTAGGTCCAGGTGTGTGTGTGTGTGTGTGTGTGTGTGTGTGTGTGTGTGTGTGTGTGTGTGTGTGTGTGTGTGTGTGTGTGTGTGTGTGTGTGTGTGTGTGTGTGTGTGTGTGTGTGTGTGTGTGTGTGTGTGTGTGTGTGTGCACTATACTTGGATGTTATATAGTGATGAAGAAGCTCGGTATGCTTCTGTGATCTCCTTCTGTGTGTACGTGTGGGAACATCTTTGAAACATTAACATCTTTCATGCTATCTTTGTGACCAGGACCAGAGAACCAAGTCTAATGGGAGAGAGACCAGGAGAGACGCAGACCAAAGCCCGGAGGAAAACAGGTAATATGGAAATGGCATCGGACCTTCGCTATAGCATACTAGCATACCTGGCGGGATTAAACAGGCAAAAATGTAACTCCTCATAATTGAATATACCTTCTGTCTAATCTGACTTTCTGTTGTGACGGGAAGTGGGACACAGGTATCTTAGAATGATGAGAAATGAGGCATGTTGTACAAATATGTAAAACATTTGACCACATGGCCAGGGAGCTAAAATGCTCCCTGGCCATGTTGTTGGTTGGTTCTTGTTCCCTAAACCTTTCTCACATTTAGTTTGGCTTCTGACGATGTTTTGGCTTCTGAGGAAGTTTGACTTCTGAAGAAGCAGACACACACAGGGGTACCTGTTGGTTTTTTAGGTCGGTACCCAAAAGGTTTTACGGTTCTGTACCGAGCCCTGTATTGATTGATCGCTGCAAGGTTGAACATATCCACTTTGGCAACATCAATGTACGTTTTTATATTTGATTTGATGTTTGATGTGTTTTTTTCTATTACTATATTACTATATATTTTTTATTAGCGTTATGCAGTCAACCTGTGCCTAATTGCAAGAACTTCACCGCGCCGAATAAACCAATGACAAACACTGCTGTGACTTCGACCAGTTCTGACCTGTCTTCGTGGCTCTTAACCGCCCCAGGTCTCACAAGCTGTCCTGGCACAAGCGCCTCTCCCAGGCCCTGCACACCACCAGCCACCCCACCGACGCCCAGGGCTACAGCACGGTGGGAGAGCCCCTCCCCCCCTCGGCGCCCCCCCACGCCCGGCCCGGCCTGTACCCCGCGGAGACGGACGAGGACCTGGTCATCTCCCCCTACGCCAGCTTCACCTCCCTGTCCGAGCCCAGCGCGCCCATCATCTGCAGCTGGCTGGACAAGCTCTCTCCTCAAGGGTGCGTGGGCGCCACCCGTCAGTTTATGGGTTATTTATGGGTGTTATAATGACAAACAGGCAGAGGCGTACCGGAAGGGGGTTGGTTTGAGCCCCACTGTCCGCAATCGACCAATTAGGGAAGATGCCCCCCGTCAAATCACTCTGGGTGAAAGATACATAAGAGATAACTACAAAATTGAATACATAAAGTAAACACATTTAAATTAAAATGACTTACTAAAGGGCCCGTCAATAATTAATTTAGATTATATAGGACATCTCATGGCCTTAATTTGGTAAAATTGCAGAAAAATCTTTTGGTGCTGTAGCTTATTAAAGGGATTCATTGAATATTCTAACCGAATGAAGTAGGTCTGGTTGAACAATACCTCATCCATATTGTAAGGCAGCGACAAAGAATGGATTTTCCGTTAAGAGTAGTCTTTGTCACGCTATATCCGTATCTACGATAGTGGATGTGTTACGCAACCCATACATAATGCCAACGTTTTATGAATGTGGATGTCTATTGTTCTGTGTTTGTGAATGTGTGTGTATTTGTGTTTAAAACCGTCCCTCTCTCTCCTCATCAATGTGAAGGCGACAGAGGTTAGCCTTGGGGCTGAAGTTGCGCCTCCTTCTCTACCCTCCTCCTTACCTCTCCTCTCTCCTGAGGAGCTGTCTCTGCTTCCTCACTCTCCTTTCCTCCTCTTCCTCTGCTCGGTTTGTGCTTTTCCTCTTCCTGCCTTTGTTGTTTGTCAAACACCTTTTCCTGCTTCTGCTTCTGTTTTACCGCCAATTGTGGGCTCGTTGCTAGTTCTGTCTGCTAGCATAACAGGCAACAAACGGTCCAGAATATAGGTTGCATTTACATTACATGAATATACATAACATAATTATAAATAATAAATGTTGTTCGGATGAAAGTATTCCCGCATCATAATTTGATCATCTTTATTTATTTATTTTCAGCAATTACGTTTTCCAGAAGCGCTATGTGAAGTTTGACGGCATAAACCTAATGTACTTTGGCAGCGAAAAGGTAAAAAACTGCATTTTTTTGCATTTGTTGAGCACTAATGAAATGGTTTTTTTTACGTTTTACAATTGATCAAATAACTTCCTATCGATCCTCTGCTTTCACCGCATATCAATGATTTTAATTTCGCAAATGATCCTCATCTATACATTTATTATGAATATCAGGATATCTACCCCAAAGGAGTGATCCCATTGGCCGCCATCCAGATGGCCCGTTCTGCAAAAGACAACAAGTTTGAGATAGTGACCAACCACCGAATCTTTGTCTTCCGCGCTGATAATGAAGGTACACTCTCACACACACTCACACACACAGACTCTCAGACTCTCAGACACACTCACACATACTCACCGACAATCACACACACACACACACACACACAAACACACCCACACAGAAAATGCATACGATGCACATGTGGCAATCATAGGCATGCAGACACGCAAGCACATTGAGCAAAGAGAACAAAAGCTCCCCAACTCAATGTCGTGTGGCCCCAACTCCCCTGCCATTACTGAGACAAAGCTGCCGCAGTAGCCCTAGTGATGATGGCGGCTACCTGAGTTCAGTGTCTAGGCTGCGATTAGCACTTCAGGACCAGGGAGGGATCGGGTGACGGTGACATGTATACTGCTATTGCTCCGTTGATTCATAATTTGATTGGGATAGATAGAACACTATGGAACGAGACGGGAACGCGAGATGGAGGGGCGGCGATTGGATGGAGGGAATTTGAGTAACAATGGAAGACGAGATGAGATGAGATGTGGGGTCAAATGTCGGAGAGCGACTATGTGAGTGGTCTTGATATTCTGTTTTAGAAGTGTAGGAGTTAATATCCTAAACTGGCTAAGAAGTGAGTTAATATCCCTTAATGGCTTAGAAGTGGAGGAGTTAATATCCCTTTTTGACTTAGAAGTGCAGGTGTTAAAATGCTGAACTGGCTGAGATGTTGATGAGTTAATATCCCTTACTGGCTGAGAATGGAGGAGTCAAGTTAAGATACAGTTTAAAGTATGTTGCAAGCCTTCCAGGCACATACGGAATTGTATTTTGTGTTGTATTTTTCCGTAGTATATATTTGGGAAGGATAATACAAAAAAAAACCAGTGGAAATGTTTGAAGGATATTGACTCATCGCAGAGGTAATTCCCCTTCACTTCCTCTTTGTATAATTAACTTGGTCGGCTCCAGGGTTCAATTCTTGTTTTACTTCATCCTTAATCTGACTTTATTGTTTAAACCAAGGAGGACACAATAAATGCATTATAGACGTACTTAAAAGACACTGCTTCCACCGCAAAGTCGATTGAAGTCGAGGTTCTGCGCTTTGTTTCCTCGGCACTTGGGTGTAGAACATAACTTGTTTTTCGAAACTTTTTGTAGATTTATTCGGATCTGTTTGTGCCTCTTTTATGTGCAGGGAAGAAAATAATAAGGTCGGCTAGATGACTCAATGTAACTGTTAATGTTTGCTAGATGACTCCATAGGTAACGGTGAATCATTTTTGCTAAATGACACCATCTACATGTAAATAATGTCTGCTAAATGACTGCTAATGTCACTGTAAATAATGGGTGCTAAATGACTCAATTTACCTGTAAATAAGCCTTTTATGTGACCACATGGATCTGTAAATAAGCCTTTTATGTGACCACATGGATCTGTAAATAAGCCTTTTATCTGACCACACAGATCTGTAACTAAGCCTTTTATGTGACCACACAGATCTGTAACTAAGCCTTTTATGTGACCACATGGATCTGTAACTAAGCCTTTTATCTGACCACATGGATCTGTAACTAAGCCTTTTATCTGACCACATGGATCTGTAACTAAGCCTTTTATCTGACCACATGGATCTGTAACTAAGCCTTTTATCTGACCACACAGATCTGTAACTAAGCCTTTTATGTGACCACATGGATCTGTAAATAAGCCTTTTATGTGACCACATGGATCTGTAAATAAGCCTTTTATGTGACCACATGGATCTGTAAATAAGCCTTTTATCTGACCACATGGATCTGTAAACGATGCCTCCGAAGGCCTCCCCATGTGAGCCCCTCTCTCTGCGTGTCTCCCTGACTCTAGTCCTGCGGCTGCGCTGGGTGAGCACCCTCCAGGAGCGCGTGAAGAGGGAGCTGGTGTTCGGCCGGCAGCGGTACCGCCCCGGGGCCCTCTGCCAGAAGCACGGCTTCCTGGAGCTGAAGGGAACCAAGGCCCGGGTGTACACCGCCATCGCCACGGAGCACATCTGGCTGTACAAGAGCGAGCAGGTAACCCAGGGTTACCGAGGACCGGGAAGTGTGTTTGAAATGTCCTGTGATCTGAGGCGGAGGCTAGACTGCGGTCGGACACGTGTGTGTGTGTGTGTGTGTGTGTGTGTGTGTGTGTGTGTGTGTGTGTGTGTGTGTGTGTGTGTGTGTGTGTGTGTGTGTGTGTGTGTGTGTGTGTGTGTGTGTGTGTGTGTGTGTGTGTGTGCACTGCCGTGTGTTAACGTGGGCTGTTACCTCTCTTTGGACAGTGTTTCCAGGACGGGATCGGCATCACTCTGATCGAGGCCCGGGGCTCGACCATCAGGGACGCCAAACACAAAAGCTTTGAGCTCATCACTCCCTACAAAACCTTTGGGTAAGTCTCTCCCCGCCGTCTCCCTGACGAGGCTGCTACATCGGGCTGAGGTACAACCGCCGTCAGAAAACAATACCTGACAAACAGCAGCAGACCCATACCCATTCTATACAACATCCTTCCTCTTCCTCCTCTTCCTCCCCAACCCTCTCCCCACATCATACCCTCTTCGTCCTGCACCCTACTCTGCTTCCCCCCCCTTCCCCCCCCCTCCCCTCCTCCCTCCTCCCTCCACCTCCTCCTCCCCTCCCCCCCCTCCCCTCCTCCTCCTCCTCCCCCCCCCCCCCCTCCTCCTCCCCTCCCCCTCCCTCCCCCCCCCTCCTCCCCCCCTGTAGCTTCACGGCGGACTCGGACCAGGAGAAGCGGGGCTGGATGGAGGCCCTGCAGGAGTCCATTGCAGAGACTCTGTCGGACTACGAGGTGGCGGAGAAGATCTGGTCCAACCGCTCCAACAGGACGTGTGCCGACTGCAAGGCCGTCCATCCCGACTGGGCCTCCATCAACCTCTGTGTGGTTCATCTGCAATGAACTGTGCAGGTGTGTGTGTGTGTGTGTGTGTGTGTGTGTGTGGTGTGTGTGTGTGTGTGTGTGTGTGTGTGTGTGTGTGTGTGTGTGTGTGTGTGTGTGTGTGTGTGTGTGTATGACTGTGTGTGTGTGTGTGTGTGTGTGTGTTTGGATTTTTGCTTTGGATTAGAAAATCAGAAGCAATAAAAATAATTTTCAATGGCAGTAAATACCCTAGTGCTCTGGCACGCGTAAATACTGTACAAACTGTCCAAAACTATTACAGCTTCAAATGCGAAGGTGACTTGTGACCTCCCTAATAACAAAGCATGTGGACTAGATGGCGTCACATACTGAAAATGATTACTTTAAAAGTAATCATTGTCAGGTAAAAGTAAAAATGTAGGTATTGTAAAGGCATGTAAAGCTTAGCATAGATAACAGCAAGAGAACCACATGTAAACAAACCAGAAATGTTGTGAAAGAGTGTGTGAATGTTTAGTTCTGTAAGAGAAGATTTATTGACACGCCAGGTGAAAGATTTATTGACACGCCAGTTCTAGGCAATCACTGTGCCAAGTAGTTTACCGTGATACCTGAGTTTGTCTGGGAAACAGTTGTTCAAGGACAAGGGGAAATCTTGTAGGGATGAAAACAGACAGATAAAATAAGTTATGAGGAAAAAAGAGCCAGTGATATGGAATCAGAGAGGCCATTCTTCATAGTACCTCAAACATCGAACCAACTTTTTTATAGATATTTTTTTAATATTTTTTGAGAAGGTGAGGCCAAGGAGTACAGCCTTCCTGCCAAATAATGATGAAATATGAATAAACAGGTTGAAAATAATAAAAGGGAGTGGTTACCCTTCAGGGGAATACATTGCATCTCTGTAAGATATAATGCGGGTGCGAAGTAGATACCTGTAGAGGCATGACTCACTGCAGAACACACTGCCCATGTTCAGGTTGAACTGCTGTGTGTGTGTGTGTGTGTGTGTGTGGTGTGTGTGTGTGTGTGTGTGTGTGTGTGTGTGTGTGTGTGTGTGTGTGTGTGTGTGTGTGTGTGTGTGTGTGTGTGTGTTCACATGCCAACACACTTGTAACTATGATTCTGTAAGTGTGATGGGGTTTGTTATCCCCTTGTGAGGTGTGTTATCTCTCTCTGCTCTGTCAGACAGAACACTAACACCCTGTCCATCATCCCAGGAGAGTGTTGATTCCCTGTCACAGAAAACTCTCCACCCAGCCTTAACAAAGGAGCAAATAGCAGGCCCCTAACAATAGCGCAAGTAGTAAACCAGGGGTCCACAAAGAGATGGCCCACGGGACAACCATTTTTCGGGCCAGAACATAAGTGAGCCAAAATACTTTTTATTAAACTCCTTCACGTTTGTAGGGCAAAGCATGCAGTCTTGTGTGCACGCAAGTAGTTGAATGAATGGACATCGTGTTTGAAGGAAGTGGAAACATTCAGCCATGATTGGCACCCCATGTGCTTCGCTCCATTAAAACAACCGGATTGTACAAATGGTAGGGGGAATTCACAGTCTAAGGCCGTTCACTTCATTCACTACCACTCGGCAGTACACTAAGCTGAGTACCTAAAAACCATTAAGATAATTAAATCTCTCTCCTAAACATTGCTCCTGCCACCGTGCTAGGAGATTCATTGGACCTCATTCACTCTTTATTTGGAAAGCGCTGGGGTTTCACACGTATCTTTTATTTAATTTAGGTGGATAAGAAATTGGCAAACTAACATCAAACTGAAATCGCACTGCTGACAAACCATATTTATATCACCGGTGGAAAACACAGAGGCCAATGGGATGTTTGTTTAGAGGTGGACGTTTTAGTTCCAGGAGATCCTGCTGAAGCAAGTGAAACAGGAAGGCACACCCACAAACCAGGTCAATGCTCCAACACAAATAGGCATACAGGCCGACATAGTGAAGTACAGATACAAACGTGTGTGTGTGTGTGTGTGTGTGTGTGTGTGTGTGTGTGTGTGTGTGTGTGTGTGTGTGTGTGTGTGTTGTGTGTGTGTGTGTGTGTGTGTGTGTGTGTGTGTGTGTGTGTGTGTGTGTGTGTATTTATGTATGTAAAAATATATTGGTGGGAAATGGATATGGATTCAGACACTATTTACAAAAAGTACAACAAAACCCACAGTAGAGGAAGAGATATTTGACTGTAATCCAGTACATCTATTTTATTGTATTTTAGTATATAGCTTGTTGAATGAATGCAATTCAAGTTGTGCATATTTTGCAATTATGCTCAAGCCTACTTAAAAACACTTGAATGACATGGAAGGGTTTTAAGTATGTGATATCACTTCAAAAGTAAAAATGTTGTGGCCCAGGCCCACGACAAGACAAAACCATTTCTAGGGCTGTGAAGAGGAACTACTTTCATACTGGGTTGAAACGCAATGTTATTGGTTAACAAGGGGGTTGGCTTTAGCTGTAGGCTTATTCTGTGGTCGGTGCCTTTTCATGTGAAATTATGGTGGGTGTTCGTAATACTTGCGTACTCATGGAGTCTATTGGGACATATTTACTTCCTGGTGACAATGTTTTCTCACGATCAAATACTCCTTAAAGTTATGGGCTTGACCACGATGTCTGTCTCAAGAAAAAGATATGGGTTTGCTGTATTGTGTTTGCAGATGTATTGATATAAAACTTATTACCGCTGTATCAGCTGTTCTTTCCCTAATAATTTACCAAGAATGTGTGGCTAGATGAGAGAAGCAAAGTGTGTGCGCAAGCAACATTATGCATGCGCCCTTAAAATAGCATCTGAACAACGCGCCACTGACTTTTAGGGCTGTCAAAATTGCTCAAAAATGACATTCGAATGTTCGTTTGGAAAAAAATCACGAATTCGAACTATTCGAATATCTGGTTGCCTATTTTACGCAGTTGCCGTCAATATGTCAATAATGCGACAAACCATGGTTCAAATTAGTGGGATATATATATATCCTATAAACAGCCCACTAACGTGGAGGCCTAATCATGAAAAGCCACAACTTTGTATTGCTTGCATTTCACCACCACACCTGCAAGCACGCAAACTATAGTAATCTGAAGAAGACGCCCGCTTCTGAATGTTACAAAGTATGCTAGTGGTAACGTTCCTTGCTTTGCTTACCATTTATCGAGAAGGCCTATTAAAATCGATAAAGAAAAAAATGCATGTCGCCTACGTCTTCCACCATGCCAGCGAAAGGGCCAGCACTACGCACCGTTCGGTTTCCTGAAAAAAAAGCTGTCTCGGACTTTGCCGAGAACATTGCGTTACAGCAGCTTTCACCAGCCAGACTACTAGCTCCCTGAGCTCTACTTCGGATGCTTATTGAATGGCATAGCCGAGCTGGAATACCTATATCCAAGTACGGAAACCCCGAGGGGATAAAATACATTCGCTCTTCACATACTAGTCTGTTACACTTGTACGCGGGAGTGTTTTTTCACAATTCGAATATTATGAGGGACATCGCGAACAGACAGAGGCTCATTCACAAAGCAGATAGAGGCGCTTGTACCACGGGAGTGTTTTTTCACATTCGAATATTAATTTTCACGTTCGAATTCGCGTTTTTGGATACATTTCGAACGAATATTCGAACTTCGAATATTCGTTGACAGCCCTACTGACTTTAAACCAGGTATTTCCTGGTTGGTGGCGCAATTGTTTTCTGAAACTGCAAAATAGCACCAGTGAATGTTTGCGCCAGAACACGCCTCCTCCTTTTGCCGAAACACCCCTTGGGGCGCAACATCATTCCCTAATTTACCGACGAGTGTTGTTGGAGGGAAAAGAACGCTCTGCGCCAGTTGCTGACTAGCAACGACACATGCGTCAGTGTAGAAAGTCCATTGCGCCGGATACAAGACAGGGCCCTATTAATCTTAATCAAGAGATCAATAACATGCTGCAGCAGGGCATGATAGACAATACAAATAGTTTCATAGTTATCGCATATCGTTTTTAGCAAATACTCAACAGTGCGGTACCGAAACAGCACACGTTATCTTTCAAGTCACGTTTTCAGACGGCAGATTACTACTTAACAAATCTAAAAGAACTATGAACGTTTTACATATTATTCCATTTCTGAAATTATCTGGGGGGGGGCAAATAATGTTGATGGTGCTTCTGCTTGTGGCTGAACCCTGTAGTTGTGTGTGTGTGTGTGTGTGTGTGTGTGCAGGGCAGCACAGGGGACTGGGGACGATGGTGTCCAAGGTGCAGAGCCTCAAGCTGGACACGAGTGTGTGGAGCAACGAGATCGTTCAGGTGAGACTCTGAGGGAATCCGGTCCTAGCTGGTCCTCGATAACTGTCGTCTCATGCTCCGTTCATGCTTCATTCATAGTTGAATAACCGTATAGCCGTGCTAAGTAAATCCTCTTATCTTATTGTTCAATGAAACGCACTGTTGAAGAAGGCTGGAAGGCAAGCATTTGATTTCTGTTGCTGCTGTTCTTTTAACAAGCACATGAATATAAACGAAGAGCTCGGTTTCACGGGGTGAGCCACAGACGATTTCATGAGTGTATCTATTATCTTCTCCTCCCCTCCTCTTCCTCCTCCTGTTGGCTGCAGCTCTTCATCATGCTGGGGAACGACCGTGCCAATGAGTTCTGGTCTCCACGTCTCTCCGTCTCTGAGGAGCTGGACTCTGATGCCGTGCCTGAGCAGCGCCGCAGCTTCATCATCCAGAAGTACCGGGAAGGCCATTACCGCCACCCCCACCCCCGCTTCAGCAGCCAGGACCAGCTGCTCAAGGTGCCTCTCTCCTCCCTCTTCCTCTCCCACTCCCCCTCCTCTGCCTCCTTCTCATACTCCTCTCTCCCCCTCCTACTCTTCCCATTCTTTGACCTTCTCCTCCCATTCATCCTCCTCCTTCAACTCGCCCCCCCCTGATCCGAGTGCAGAGTCATGTTGCCAGGGTTACCAGTGTTTCACCATATTTGAGGAACTTTTTTCCCCAAGAGCACAGCAGCGGGGAAGGTAATGATTTTATATCGAAACCGAGGTGTGGAACACTATAACCTCGACAAGTGGTGTGAAATGCGTGTCAGGGCTTATCAACATCACAACGTTTGGGTACCGGCTAGTCGGTTGACCAGCTAGAAGACCCACATGGGGTCCTGTCAGGCTGTTCCTCCTGCTCTCTGCGTGAGGGGGCGCCTGGACCGGCAGGAGGTCAGACCGTGCCTTCTGTGGATGTTATAGGCAGGGAGGGAGGGGGGAGAGAGAGAGAGAGAGAGAGAGAGAGAGAGAGAGAGAGAGAGAGAGAGAGAGAGAGAGAGAGAGAGAGGAGAGAGAGAGAGAGAGGAGAGAGAGAGAGAGAGGAGAGGAGAGAGAGAGAGAGAGAGAGAGAGAGAGAGAGAGAGAGAGAGAGAGAGAGAGAGAGGCTTCCCAAAAAGCCTGTGCTGGTGATTCCGTGGATCCCTTTTATTAAAGGTTTATCCAATACCCCCTGGTCCGTCTGTGTGTCTCACTCTCGGTTTCACCTTTTGCATCTTTCTGCTGGTGCCGTCCACTCTATCCAAACACACCCAGCCACGTTCCTCTCCTTAATGACCCTCACTTATCCCTTCAGCGTCGTCCCGGCCCAGTTTTTGCAGAATCTCTCTCACCCCCTCTCTCCCCCTCTCTCCCCCTCAGGTGTTGTGCACAGCTGTGACGGAGCAGAACCTCCTGAAGACCGTCACTCAGATCTTCGCCGAGGCTGAGGTGGTGCGGTTGGCCATCGCCAACGGTTACGAACGCCGCTTCCCCCCTGACCTGGCCGACAGTTCAGGTGAGAGCCCGGAGCTGCCCAGAACCCTGACCCTAAAGAAGGGTTCCAAAGCAGGCCTTAGTAACGGCAATGAGTGCATGGGCCATGGTTGATTACCGGTGAGAGGCTGGACTACGGGTTTGTATCTTGTTACTAAAAGATCCCATCACATAGAGCCGAGGATAGGATTGTACATTATTCATCCCAGCCATGATTTTGACCTGTCCTGGCAAAGTGGAAGACATAGAACTGAAAACGGATAACAAATGAATACAAATAATGAAATACAGAAGATATTTATACATTAAAAATGTTCTAGGTTGTTTTACCCTTATTTGACTCATCGTCTTAATGAGGGCTATAAGCGAAGTTAAAGTTTAATTGAACATTTTTAATAATCGCTTAAATAGTTTTTAGTTTTTAGACAATCAAATCCCCACCTAATGAATCATTCCCGCGGTGACTTAGACTGTGGCTGTCGTCTGCTACTCGAGGCAAGGGCTTGTTCCCTGTTTGTGGAATGTGGGGCAGCCTTTACCACAGTGAAACGGTGGAAGAGTTAACACTACTATGGGGTGGGGGTGGCTACTGTGACAAAAGAGTGGCACTCTGTCCGTTTGTGCGTACCAGCGACGATCAGCCAGTCGGCTGAAAGATTAACAGTGTCCACTGGCTCGCCCGCAAAGCAGAGCTCTTCAGAAAACGCAGGGCATGGATCAGTAGCACGTGAGAGTAGTATGTACCGATGGAGAGCTCCGTCTCTATGGTTCCCTTCCAAACTGTGGTGTTCCGTGTGTTCATGTTCACTCTTATTTACTCTTTCTGTTCTCCTCTTCTCCATTTTGTCTCTCCTGTTATGCTCTCCTGTATTTGTTCTTATCTCTTCTCATGTACCCTCCTATGTTCTTATCTTCGTCCTATCTCTCTCTCCCCTCTCTTCATCTGTATCCCGGTATATTCTCTCTGTATGTACTCCAATGTGCCTTACTCTCCTCTTTCGTCTCCTCGTCTCCTCTGCAGACCCGGGTGTGTACGATGAGATAATGCAGGCTGTACTCCATTCTGGGTACCTCTACAAGTCCGGCTCCTCGAGTAGAGGCACCCTATCACGGAAGACCAGAGAAGGTAGGCTGCTGAACTTGGGCGGGTGGGTTTTCGAGGCTGAGTGTTAGGGGGGTGTTGGAGGAGGCGGTTACAAAGAGAGGCTTTGGCACTGGTTTAATAGAGGAACCACTACCTCCTTCTTCTGCCCGCGGAACAAAAGCCTTTTTTTGGGAGCACAAGGTTTAGTTCTTTTAGTTTTTTTGGGAGCAGAGGCGTTGCATCACCATACCAACCCGTCCTGTAGAGTGGCTCTGAAGCTGTTGATATTCCTCGTCACTCAACACTCTCCACACAGTCTTAAAAAAACCGTGACTCACTGCACCGTCTATATTTCAGTTAAAGTAAATGTAAGAGAAGGGGTGTACGACGTGTTAACTGGAAATCACAAGTCATAGAAACGTAACCTTTACGCAGAGCTAACCCTTTTATCATGTTTCTATTTTTGTAACTGAAAGACTACATTTGCACACTACACATGCATGTTTTTTTCTAGTGGTTTCATGCAGCACTTAATACTGGCTAAGATGTTTTTGCTCCGGGGCAGTATTCGGCTATAGTTCAGCGCTTGTAAGACGTCGCTAGTGCCTTTTGGAATAAAATGTAGTCTAAAACGGAACAGAAATGGCTGAGGGGGTCAATTTATGTTCCTCTCTTTTCCACTCCACTCTCTCTTGGAGTTGAGTTCTACAGAGTTCTAAAGAGTTCTACAGAGTTCTGACCTCCTGCTCTTCCGATCCCGGTAGATTTCCAGAAGTATTGGTGCACGGTGGACAAGTCGTTGCTCCTCTACGAGTCGGAGCGCAGCCCAGACCCTTGCATGCAGATCTGGGTCAAGGACATCCTTTGTGTCGGCGTGAGCAGACCCCAGACCAGCAATAACAACAATGGCTTCATCGACAGGTAGGAGAGTCGATGATGCTGTGATGATTCTTTGGATTGACCTTTTTATTTTTAAACAAACGTTTCAATAAACCAGGACATCTTCCTTCCGATTATTAGATACATGTTTGCATTTTTCACCTGACGATTTGCTGCTTTGTCCTGCTAGGTTTCGCTACACCTTTGAGGTGTGCCTGCGCTCGGAGAAGCTGTACCAGTTTGGCCTGGAGACTCCTGATGCCCTGCAGAGCTGGGCCAAGGCCATCGGCAAGGTACCTTCTCTCACCTGGGTGCACCGTTTTGGATCGTGTTGAATTATATTATCGGTGTTTGAATCCTGTGAATGATGATGCCGTGAAAGAAAAACATGTCTATCAGTATGACTGAAAGTTGACCGGTTAGTGACGACAGTAATCATCCTTGAGCAAAATACTGTAAATAACAGCTCCTTAACCACCTAAACATCCATCTACTCTATGCCCCCTTGGATAAACGCTTGCGTGAAGGGATTTAATGATAACGGTGGATAATTTTCCAGGCGGCTACGCCTCTCAGCTGCCATTGCCTGCTGACGCGGGAGTTTGAGCGCGTGGGGGTCCTACGCTACAAGGCCATGCTGGACCCCCAGTGGAAGGAGGCGTACTTTGTGCTGCAGAAGTCCAACCTGTTCATCTGCCCCGGGAACGACGGAGCGGCCGAGGACATCATCAACCTCAACCGCCTGCAAGAGCTCAGTGAGCAGCAGTCTTTAATCCAATGACATTGCAAATGCTACATACAACAAGCACCAAACACTAGTAACATAATGTGAGCTAACGTTAAGTCACATGACGCAAGCTAACATTAAATAATAATATAAAGCAAGCTAGCGCATAGTGACATATAGGAGTCACACTGAGCAAGCTGACTCTAAGACACATAAAACAAGATGACGCTCAACAATTTGAGCTTGGATGCACTGCTGAACACATCCCACATTCTCGCCTTTGAGCATAAATATTCAACTGCCGGGACAGCATTTTCTCCAGTCAAACACAGGCTAACCACTGCTGTTTCTGATCTGAAGTTTTCCTTTACATTTATACACACCATCAAATTCCAGGTGCAAATTTAAAGTATGATGTGGTTGAACTGACCCACCTTCTGACTTGCTTCCCTAGCATAACATTATCTCCGTTCTAACCCTCAGGTACGACGTCAGAGAGTGAGCACCATGACAAGAAGGACATCCTGGTGCTGGTGGAGAAGGGGAGGTGAGAGGGGGGAGATTGATCTTCAAATTAGAAGTAAGACCAGTGGAGCATGAATAGGAATGTGTTATTTTGTTTGTGTGATGTTAGCACGTCATGTCAGCTGGGCTCCTTTTTTTCTGTCCCTGAGGGTTGATTACCGTGGTCGATTATAGCCCATGCACGCCAGGTAGAGTAACTTCCCTCCCTCTCTCCTGTGGTCTCTCCAGGACGCTCCACCTGCAGGGTATGGGCCGGGCGGACTTCGCCCTGTGGTACTCGGACATCCAGCGGGCTGCGGGGGGGGAAGGGGAAACACCCTGAGGGAGCAGCAGCTCAGCCGCTCAGACATCCCCATCATCGTGGACAGCTGCATCGCCTTCATCACGCAGTACGGTGAGCCGACCGAGGACAGCGCCGCGCAGCCGTCATGCAGGCTCTTTGAACGCTAGGGGCCGCCCTTTTAGTCCGGGCCGGTAAAAGCCGTCTTGCGCTCTACATATTCCCCTGAGTAATTGTAATTAATTTATCATAGCATTTTATTGGCTGACAAACTTCCCTTTCTTAAACCTCTCTGTGTCAAATAAGTCCCACAATGATTTCCTTATCCGTTAAATACGTAAATGATTAAATTGGTGAAGTAAATAAGTAAATACATGTTCAATAAACCAAAAACCTAGACGTGAGGACTCCAAAGTCAAAGACAAAGTCAAATTTAAGTTAGTGATGGAAACGCCATCAAAACACAAATGACAGAGACCAGTACATAAAATACATAAGATACAGCGCAAGATCGCTACATAGGAAGGCCAAGATAGGCAGTCGTCAGGAGAACAGTGTGCAAAAGAGGAAATTCATTCTTTGCAAATTCAGCATGTTAATGTGAGAGGGAACTCAGAGTACTAAACTAGTTGTCCGATCGTTGATCAATGCCGCAGGGAGGGAGTTGCCTCACAGGTAATCCACAGAGAAATCCGAAGTTTGTTGCGACAATTGTCGGCCCAAGACAAATTTCCGGGTAAACTGGATTTTGGCTGAATGGGAACGGACGCCCATAGTATCAAGTATTAAATATATTGTCAGCATATAGAGGATCTCCATTGTTAAATTATCTCGTCATGGTAAAAGACAGACGTTGACGAACGTTAAGGAATAAAATTCCAAACCAACAATCCATGAGACACTCAAGACGCGCAAACAGCTGCTGCTGCTCACGACATGAGCAGCGCCACATCGAGGCCTGGACGTGAGGACTGCTGAGCGGAATCCAGTGGTGTTCTAAACGGGTCCTCGGTTATGTGTGTGCACCTGTAGGCCTTGGCCACGAGGGAATCTACCGGAAGAACGGCGCCAAATCCCGGATCAAGCTTCTGATGGACGAGTTCCGCAAAGACGCCCGCAATGTGAAGCTGCGCATCGGGGACAACTTCATCGAGGACGTGACGGACGTGCTGAAGAGGTTCTTCCGGGAGGTGGATGACCCAATCTTCATGGCCGAGCTGCACCCTCTGTGGAAGGAGGCCGCCAGTGAGTGGACTGGTCCCGATCCCTTCATACTGGTTATTCTGCATGCGGAGAACAGATTCCGTTCACGTGTTCATAGCATACCTAGTTGACTCAAATTCAGTTTACAGATACAGTTCACACCGATCGAGTTTACTCAAATCGAGTTACGTGGAATCCAGTTTAGAACAGATCCAGTTTACATATATGTTTCATATAGATCAGACCAAATCTACATTACTCCACTTCACTTGGATCTGGGTTTACAGATTCCGTTTACATAGACTGATCAAGTTTACTCAAATCCAGTTTTTGACCGGATCCAGATTTAGGATTTACACATGCAGAGAGAAACTAATTTATATATTTAAAAAATATGGTTTTGTTTGAACGTTGTTTTAATGTTACTGTACCTTGTATAGTAACATTGTTTGTTTTGTAGAACTCCCTCAGAAGTACAGCCGGCTGGACCGGTACAAGGAGATCATCCGCAGCCTGCCCAGAGTCAACAGAACCACACTGGCTGTCCTGGTTGGACACCTATACCGGTCAGCACACACGCACATGAACACCCGTACGCTCAGACTCTCTGAGACGCACGCACAGACGCACGCACGCACGCACGCACGCACGCACGCACGCACGCACGCACGCACGCACGCACGCACGGTCCGCCTGTAACCACACTGATGATCCACCTTTCTCACTCCAGCGTGCAGCGGTGCGCGGACCTGAACCCAGATGTGCACGAAGAACCTGTCTCTGCTGTTCGCCCCCAGCCTCTTCCAAACAGACGGGAAGGGGGAGCACGAGGTGAAGATCATGGAGGACCTCATAGACGAGTTCCTGTACGTCTTCGATGTGAGTAAGAGACCGGGTCACTCTGAAACTCCCAGAAACAGGAACATCTGCAGAGATGTTTGGGGCTAGAGGTCAACTGCAGCATATTTTTTGCCAATACAGCAGTGGAAATGTTATTTCTGAAAGGTTGTTCGTCTGGTCACGTGGATATCTGGATATCTTTTCTTTGTTGACGTTTTGAATCTAGTTTCATTTTTACTGCTAGTCTGGGGAACGTTTCCCAAAACAGTCAAGTTAACATTTGCTGACTTATTACTAAGCCCAGTGGTACTATGCAGCAGCCGAAGTACGAGCGTTTCCCAAAAATCTCCAGCTACCATAGCAATACGTAGCTGACCTCTTCGTTGATTAGCTGCATACTTATCAGCTAATACATGGTCAACAGATGTTTTCTGTCCAGAGTTGCTCTGAGGCATTCAATCAGTCACAGGTGGAAGCCTCACAAACTTTGATATTTGGACTACATGCTTGTTATACAGTTGTGGTTAATATTTGCCAACTTGATTGTGTCTAGCCTACCTGTCCTTTGTATCAACATTCAAAACAATTTTGGAAATAATTGTTAGTTTCTAAAAAACACTGGCAAATTCATCAGCATAGGCACTATCTATGCAATGCAATATAGGTGTTTCAAACGGTCGATACGTTTATGTAAAAAAGCTAATTCAAACAAAGAATTTTGTGAAAAATTTGTTTTGTCTACACTATTCTCTGGGATATGGATAGGTAAGAAATGCAAGAAGAGTCAAATTTTTTTGCTATCTTAGTTGGAAATTACAAGATAGATATTTCATATTGGGGATTCAAACTGCTTACAGTCAACTGTTCCAATAAAGGTATTGCCGTTCTAACTGCTCAGTTCTTGGTGTGTGTGTCTTCAGATCGATGAGGAGCATCGCACCCAGATAGAGCTGGAGATGAGCCTCATCACGACGTGGTCGGACACACAGGTAACCTGCCGCCACGCATCCACTTTGACTTCCTGTCATCAGTGTACGCTATCACAAAACTGTTGTCCTACGTGCCTTCTTTTATAGCTTTAGCATAGGTTGACCTTATCTAATCATTATACGATATCATACCTACATTATTTGACTCCACCTTCAAGTACATCATTGAAGTTACAAAGATGAAGCGGATGGATTTAGGATAAAATCCATCGATGCCCATGCTTCAGTGTGCCACGTTTGAGATTAAAAGATGAGCAGACCCTACAGGGGTGGATTTCATGACCGTGTGAGATGACTCCTGTGTCCTCTGTGTGTTTCCTCTAGCTCTCCCAGGCAGGAGACCTGATCATAGAGGTCTACCTGGAGATGAAGATACCCGACTGCTGCATCACCCTTAAGGTACCTGCCTTCAGCTCCCGTCGTTCATTGTCAGTTCAAACAGTCCACGGCGGGCATTGGATGTGTGTCTGAATGCACTGCTCACTCTCTTTTTTCCCTTTTACCCAACAGGTTTCTCCCACCATGTGTGCGGAGGAGTTGACCAACCAGGTCCTGTACATGCGGAACGTCCCGGCCGGCGACAAAGACGTATGGATGTCGTTTGAGGCCATCGAAGACGGACAGCTGGGTGAGACAGACGGCTATTTCCTCTTCCTCTTCTGTGTTTTGTCTTGCAATACTTGTGGGGAATACCACTGTCACCTACTCCGTCTACCTAAAATAAATGCCAATCGACCAATAGCAGTTCTATCTATCTAAGACGGATCTAATCACAAGACACTCAAACACAAACTCAAAGCTGAAATGCTTGGTTGTCATTTTGGATGTTCTGTTGTGCTTCTAGAGCGTCCCTTCACCCCAAGGAGAAGGTTCTGGAACAGGCCCTGCAGTGGTGCAAGATGGCCGACCCCAGCTCCGCCTACCTCGTGGTCAAGAGGGTCCCTAAAGGAGAGGGCATCAACATCCTGACATGTGAATAAGACAAGGACACGCACGCACGCACACATTGTTGCTTGTTTATTTTGCAATTGCTAGGAGCTTCCTTTGCCAAAACCAAATGAAAAAGTGCTAATTGCTTTCTAACTTAATTTTATTCCTTAAATGCAACCTGCTAACACACCTCCCAGATAAGAATTCAATGCCAGCTGAGGTGCGATGTCTGTTTGGCCGTTGGCTGTGCGGAAGTGACTCTGACGCTTGGTGTTCTCCAGCCTACAAGAGTGAGATCATGAAGTTCGGTCTGCTGAAGTGCCGCGAGGAGCCGCCCAAACTTCTCCAGGGCACCCGCTTCCAGGGAGATCCTTCCAGATCAAGGACCACAAGCTGCTTCTGCTCAAAGACAAGAAGGTAGACCTCACCGGGAGTCTAGTGGGGGGAGGGGCTTGGGCTCCCACGTGCAGGGTTCAAACCCTGATCTCGGGGGCCTGCAGTCCTACTATACGGACGCCTGAACATTCTCAGGGGACTGCAGCATGTGAGCAAACGCAACCATGTGTCTGCAAGGCCAACGGGACCTAGCGACATGCATTCAGAGCCCAGGATGTAACAGGATAGAGTCCAGGGTTTTGACTAGTCAAAGGGAACTGCGTTCGATCCCCGTTGTCCATTCCTGAGAGAGTTGCCTAACTTGCCAACTCTCTTAACTTGCCTGCTCCTTAATGAAGTGTTTCTGAATTAATTGTGAATCGCTTTGGACGAAAGAGTCTGCTTAAAGGTTGCATTGGCGATGTTGGGTGACGTCACTTCTGTTGGTTTTTCAAGTGTGATCCCAAACAAACTAGAGCCAGCTCGCTTTTCCCTTCCGTGTTTCATCCAGTAGAAAGGATCATAAACGCAGCCAAAACCCCAGAACACCCACTCCTTGTCGGTGATTGGTTGGAATACTATTTATTTGGGATTTTTGAGTGGTTGGTAGTACCATTGTTTTGTGTACGATCTCGGGGTATAGGCTGCCTACAGAGATGCGTTTTTTTGACGGCCTACTTATGGGGCGGGCAGCTAGCTGATCGTGAGGAAAGATCAGGTGAATGAGATCGTATATGTTTAGCCTAGAATCCCTGACACAGCCTTTAATGGCTAACTAGTAGTTAACGCTGAAATGTTGCTGACGTGGTGTGTGTTTTTTGTCCAGAGCATTAAGCCTGAGAAGGAGTGGGCTCTGAAGACCATGAAAATCTACATGGGGATCCGTAGGAAGCTGAAAGCCCCTGGCAGGTAGGGCCATCACCCTGTAATGTCACATCACACCCTCTGGATCTTACCACCACAACCCAGACCTCAGTGTCTGAAGTCGCTACCAAAATAAGTACCAGTAATACCACTGTTCTGTATATTATTTGGGATAACAGTAGTGCTATACTTTCTTAAACCCTGCTTGTGTAGTATTAACAAGGGGGTGTATTGGGTGCGGAACAATCTTTGTACTGAATTTATTGATTTATTTTTTATCGTGAAATATTTCTTCATTCATATTCTAACGATTGGTTCTGCTTAAATTCCTAGATGGGGTTTTACAGTGATCTCAGAAAAAGACAAACACCAACTGTAAGTGATGTTTTAATTGTTAACTACAAAACACAACTGAAGCAAACTCCTGAAAATGTTTAGCCACAGTCTGTATACCAAGGCTTTGTGGAGTCTGAATAAGACCGTAATCTCTGAGCTGGTAGTACACTAAAAACACACCCAGACCCCAGCAGGGCGTGTGTGTGTGTGTGTGTGTGTGTGTGTGTGTGTGTGTGTGTGTGGTGTTGTGTGTGTGTGTGTGGTGTGTGTGTGTGTGTGTGTGGTGTGTGTGGTGTGTGTGTGTGTGTGTGTGTGTGTGTGTGTGTTGAGAACACTTCCTCTTTGTTTTCTCTGAATAGTTTGATACAACCTCGGATGTTGCATAAGATATTCCGAGTCCTGTGAGGTGCGTGCGTTTGTGTGTCTGTGTGTTTAGATAGATAAAGTATTTGCTTGTGCAATATAGTCTGTGTGTGTGTGTGTGTGCGTGTTGACTTGTTTGTGGTGTGGAATGCAGGTGGTAGGGTAATGTCCTCATCTCCTCACCTCCTGTGTCCTCGTCTCCTTCACCTCCTGTGTCCTGGTCTCCTCACCTCCTGTGTCCTTGTCTCCTCACCTCCTGTGCCCTCGTCTCCTCTCCCCCTGTGTCCTCGTCTCCTCACCTCCTGTGCCCTCGTCTCCTCTCCCCCTGTGTCCTCGTCTCCTCTCCCCTGTGTTCCTCGTCTCCTCACCTCCTGTGTCCTCGTCTCCTCTCCCCCTGTGTCCTAGTCTCCTCTCCCCTTGTGTCCTCGTCTCCTCACCTCCTGTGTCCTCGTCTCCTCTCCCCCTGTGTCCTCGTCTCCTCTCCCCTTGTGTCCTCGTCTCCTCACCGCCTGTGTCCTCTCTCCTCAGCTACCTGTGCTGTTGCTCTGAGGCGGACCTGTGGGACTGGGTGACCAGCTTCCTCAAGGCCCAGGTGGGTTCCTCCAGACAGCAGCCGTACCTCGTCTGAGCTGTCCACTCTGTAGTTAGTACAACAAGACGGACGTCCACTTGTAGTGTTGTGTTTGAAAGTGCAGGCCGGAGTAAAACCTTGTTGACTTGCAGTTACTCCAGAGGCCATGCTTTCCCCGTCGAGGAGAGTAACAGATGGATCGACGTTAGCCCGCACCGCCACACAGCGCTGGACTCTAGGGGGGCTCACGACATGTCCCACACCTTTAGCTGTAGACCTCTCAATGCATGTGTAAAGTGAGCAAACCGACTAAAAGAGGGGGAAAGGCATGATTACTTAGGGCGATTTGATAGGTTGAGAGGGAGGAAGAACTGTCCCGGCTGAGTTTGGGTCATGAACAAAGCTGGTTGGCTTTGGCTGCAGCTTGGTATTGATTGAGAATGGAAAGGGCCACGTTAACACGAAAATAAGTTGCAATGTTGCAAATCTTACAAAATGTCAGTCTGTTTCGTTATTTATTATTAAGCGTTTTTCTTCACGGAAAAGCACTTCTAAACCATGAAGCGACTGAGGGGTTTTCCCTGTGGCGAGGCGCGGTGGGTGTGGCTTGGGAGAGGGGATCATCCGCCCAACTTCACAGTTTAGCCTCGGGGTAGGAGCTTTCTGAGCCTCCTAACTCTTCTACGCTGATTTGATTCGGTTGAGGCGGGTCTTGGTCACTAGATATAACATAGAGTATGTATTGTAGTGAAGTATGCATGTGGCGAAGGTTTTAGATCTTTAATCGGAAACACACTTTAACGTTACAGAAAGACAGGCTTATATTTGCCCAGTGCCTTCCACTGATGTTAATTCTTTACCCAGCGACGTGCTCTCTGTACATTTTTTTACATTTCAAAACCATGTGTGTGTGCAGAACGAGGACCGCTGCCCTCCCGTGTTGAGACGTCACTCCTCCTCCGACATCTCCAAGCAGAAGTTCGGCACCATGCCTCTCGTACCGATAAGAGGAGACGAGAGCAACTCCACTATGCTCTCGGCCAATCAGACGCTGGTAAGCAGCTTGGAAGATATACGTGTGTGTGTGTGTGTGCGTGTGTGTGTGTGTGGTGTGTGTGTGTGTGTGTGTGTGTGTGTGTGTGTGTGTGTGTGTGTGTGTGTGTGTGTGTGTGTGTGTGTGTGTGTGTGTGTGTGTGTGTGTGTGTGCATATTCTCTCATAGGTAATGCCTGAATCAATAACACACATGAGTAAACTAAATGATTTGGGTGTTTGGAGGACTTCCTTGTTTTTGATATATTGTTTGCATTTTTGTCCTAGTTAGCACATCGTATTGCTCTTTTTATAGGTAAGAATGATATCAATAAGGTTCAATGTCTTCCTTAAGTATTGCTCATTGTTCTTCTGTTCCCCACAGAGGAAGTTACACGCCAGACGAACACTCTCCATGTTCTTTGTGAGTATTTTGTCCTTTCTTATTAAGCCGATTTGCTGTCCGTCTTGTCCTGCTAGCGATGCAGTAAACACTTTTCTTTAAAGAACGCACTCTGGACACTGCCCTTCCTGCAGGAAGTCTTCCACTTCCTGTCTTGGGGTTTACGATGGGATGTTGAAGTGTGGACAACAGGAAGCCAAGGATGCGGTGATGGAGAGGGGGAGGTGGAGGACGCGTCTCCTAGTGACCCTGAGTCTCCCACATGCTCCCACGTCTTCTTAATCAAAAGGAAGGAAGAGGCTGAATATTTGAGCAGGCTGTTTTTAACGATGAATATATCCATTACAGTTTGCAATGTTGGGGTCAGAGCTTAGACCCTTCAGCCCCGCCCTGAAACAACACCCTACTTCAGAGATTAGCCAGGTGAACTGGCGTTATAAAGTGGGCTGGCTGCAGGCCCCCAGGGGGACATTAACGCTGTGAACTGTTAGTCTTTTGTTCTTCAGACGCCTGGGAAATTGTCTTTATCTTACGGTTTGCGTCGTTACCAGGACTTGGAGAACGGACAATAGCGACCTTTCTTTCGGAGGAGGAAGCGGTTGTTTGGACGCTGTTGGAGAGTTTGGCCGCCGCCCTCCAGCTAATTAGGAGATGATCATAGATACGGCCCTTAATCTGCTGATGAGTGGAACACGTACCAGTGGATGACGGTCTTATGGTTTGGTTAGTCAGGGAGTTGTTAAGCATGGCTCAATGCTCCGCTTTGTAAGATCGGGACATGAGTAAATCGTAGAGAATGACTAATAATATCCTAAGATTCTACGCAAGCTGAGGCAGGGGTATGTTTAATCCAAATGACCCTGAACCTACCGTTACCTACCTGCCCCTCTGCCTACCTGCCCCTCTGCCTACGTCGTGGGCACAGGACAGAATGGTTCCTCGCTCCAGTCCTGAACCCCAGCTCTGTATGACTGAGATCCCCCTCTCTCCCCCCCTCTCTCCCCCCCGTCTCCCCCTTTCTCCCCCCTGTCTCCCCCCTCTCTCCCCCCTCTCTCCCCCTCATCTCCCCCGTCCTCCCCCTGTCTCCCCCCCGTCTCCCCTTCTTTCTCCCCGTCTCCCCCCGTCTCCCCCCCGTCTCCCCCACAGCCCATGAAGGTGCAGCAGGACTCGGTGGAGGAGCGTCCCGAGGGCCCGCCCCACCCCGCCCCCCCGGACCCCCAGGAGCCCGTCTACGAGGAGGTGGGGGACTTCGGCCTGCAGGTCCTCCACTCCCTGGAGTCCAGCTTCCTGTCGGGCCGGCCCCCCCCCGGCCCCCGCGACGCACCGGGCCCCCCGCTGGGCCTGGTGAAGACCTGCTCCCTGGACTCGGACCCCGGGCCCCCCCCCTCCTACCCCTCCGCCGGGGGGTCCCTGGACACGCTGGTCCAGAGCGGCGCCAGCAGCTGTGACGGGGACCCCGGGTCCAGCCACAGTCTGGACTCTCTGTCCGGGTCGTCCCCCGACTCCTCCGTCGTCCTCCTCCACCCGCAGGCGCAGTCGCACCCCGCGGCCAGGAGGGGGCAGCAGCGCCAGGGGCTGTGCACGCCCTCGCAGGAGCTGCTGCTGCGGGAGCTGTCGTCCGTCTTCAACAAGGACCCAGAGAACGGGGACGAGAGACACTACGACGGCTGAGAGAGAGAGAGAGAGAGGGAGAGAGAGAGAGGGAGAGAGAGAGAGAGAGAAGAGAGAGAGGAGAGAGAGAGAGAAAGAGAGAGAGAGAGAGAGAGAGAGAGAGAGAGAGAGAGAGAGAGGAGAGAGAGAGAGAGAGAGAGAGAGAGAGAGAGAGAGAGAGAGAGAGAGAGAGAGAGAGAGAGGCTCTAAGGGGTCAATTAAGGAGTACAAGTCGCCTCACTGGCATCCTGAAATGTTCCCACAATGCACTTCTTGGTTCTCACGTTCAGTCTTTAGTGATCTCGTCGGTGCTGTTGATTTAGACTCAACGCACGGGGACGGGAACTCTCAACTCACCGACGGCGTCGGTGCTCTGCTCAGAGACAACCTCCAACAGGGTGGAGTTTGAGCAGGGTTCTGACGGACGTAGAAACTCCCACCAACGGGGACGAAGCTGTCGGAACACGTGGGATAGTGATATATGTGAGTTACTGCCACACACTGTTTTTTGCCTGATGATCCAACCGAATGAGAGACACTTCGATCAATTGTGAATGAAACGACGGGATCATCTTTTGCAATGGCTTTAATAACCCAGCTTTAATACAGAAATCAATCCCAAAAAACTACTGACTAACTATATTAAAGTATCTTATCAGATGGATCGGAGAAGTATGTGTATATTGTATATTTACATCCTATTATCTATTCGTAACAGAAACGGCTGTACAATAGATGTATATCGATTTGAAGATGTAGTCTACACACTTGAAATACGTTCCTATTATATCTAGCCCTAACGTTGTTCGACCATACATATCATAAAGAAAGGAAGTGGGGTTCAAGTTGAACCATAATAAATAAAAGAACATTCTTATTTTTGAATGAAATGGCCATCTGCTAGCACTAATTGCTATGTCTTTGTAAAATTAAATGTAAATAGTAGTGAGTGACTCACTGAGAATAAAAATCAAGGAAATAGCTTTACTTCTCAACAAAATAAAAGCTTGTTATGTTTTACCTGGTCTGATACTGGTAGGTTATCAATCCCTTTAGGAAGGAGAGATTTATTTTTCATTTCTCATTTATTTTTATTTACTCACGGCAGTTCTGATTCACCCAACTATCATTTTATATCCGTTAATTTATTTATGAAATCCATATGTGGTTGCAGTTACGCATTGTGACCACTAGATATCAGTATAGATCTATTATAGATCTCCCGAGATCTGCATACGATGGCGTTCAAAAAATAGCACAAAACCGACAGTATTACAACATTGATGTTCAAAAGGGAGTGAGAGTTAATGCATTTGTTTAACTATTCTCTTAAAATCGAGCCATAATATGGCTAGAGCTTCGATGTATTTTACTGATGTAACTGAAAAGTACAAATACCACTTAATGATCTTAAATGCTTGTTTGCTTGCTTTACGATTCATTACTCTTACTTTGTTGTGTATATTTAGTAGGATTCAACACTGCCAGCTTTTTGCATTTTATGTTCAGTGGGGAGATCTTGTGTTGCATGTGTGTCCTCTTACAATGCTATAAAACATACACAAAGGACTTTATTAAAAAGTGCAAAAGTCTCACGGTATTAGGTTTAATGTTTATTTCATAGATGACTGAACATCGTTTGATTTACAGAGGGGCTTTTAAGCTGAAATGGAGAGCGAGCCAAGACAAGAACTTCACGATGAAGTACACAAGTCACTTATGGGGTTGTTTTAAAATCATCCAATCTGCTGTGCTGTTGGCACACACACACACACACACTTTATCATGTCTTTGCGCGGGTCGGCATATGTGCATGTGTGTAGCCAGAAAAGCAGGTTTTGGCTCCCCAGTATCAGTGCAGATACTGGGGACACCATTTGAATAACGTTTTGTGAAACTTTGTCATGTGTGTGAGTCTGCGTATGCTTTTGTGCAGTGTGCGTTTGCATACGTGCATGCATGTGTGAGTGTGCGTGCGTGCATACGTGTGTGGCTGAGGGCAGGACAGGACGCCCACTAACCCCTTCCTTCCCCTCACCTTTAGCGTATTGATTTCAGACTGCATCCCAAGCCTTCCTAAATAAGTTAGTCCGGGCCCCTAGCTGACCCCTGAGCTGCTGCCCCGTCGGGGCCCTTTGAAGCGTGGAGCCCAGGGGTAAACCGATCGCCGCGGAGGGCAGGCGCAGGCGTCCCCTAAGTGACAATATGGCCCCAGGGCTCACGGGGGGGGGGGGGGGGCAGGGGCCGGGACGTGCAAGGGGGGGCCCCGGCGCAATCGGCCCCGTCCCGAGTCCTCCTCGGGCCCCGGCGGGAAGGGAAATTTGTCTCGCTGCCACTTGCTAATGACCCCGGCATATGCCGAGGGAAGGAGCGCAGCCCGCCAGGTGCGACCGGACAGGAGGGAGGGAGATGGGAAGGAGAGACACGCTGAGACGAGGCTGTAATCGACTTCGACACACACACACTCTGGGTGGAGATGGCGCGGTTCGGAGGGTCGAGTTTCGTGTGTGTGTGTGTGTGTGTGTGTGTGTGTGTGTGTGTGTGTGTGTGTGTGTGTGTGTGTGTGTGTGTGTGTGTGTGTGTGTGTGTGTGTGTGTGTGTGTGTGTGTGTGTGTGATGGATGCGGTGAAGTTCAGGGAGGTCTGGTGTGAAACTCTTTCCGAGGTTTGAGATTACTCCGTTGTTTTTGATTGTGGGGGTCGCGTCGGAAAAGCCAGTTTGTTTGGGAGAAGTTGAGGTTTAGTCACCTGATGTGGATGTCCAGCCTGTATGAGGAGGGGGGAGCGAGGGAAACAAAGAGCCAGAGACACGCTGGGAGTGAGAGAGGAAGGGAGGACGATGGAGAGAGGGCGAACAAGTCCCAACAAGAGCTGAGAGGATTAAGTTCATTCTCATTACCAGTCCCACACACACACACACACACACACACACACACACACACACACACACACACACACACACACACACACACACACACACACACACACACACACACACACTTCCAACATACTTCAACACACTCCCAAAACACCATGCGTGTGCATGTAAGTATATGCGCATGCAAATGTGTACGTCATTGTGCGCGTTTATGTGCAGTAGTGTGTGGACCTGAATGTTGGGACATGCAAGTGTTTTCGTGTGTGTGTGTGTGTGTGTGTGTGTGTGTGTACGTCGACATCTGTGTGTGTGTGTGCGTGGCAGTACCCCCAGGCCAGGCCTACTTCCCCAGCCCAAACAGAGTGCTGGGACCATTCAGTGGCCCGGTCACATCCAGGTCCCGTTCCTATATTTACCCTCCGCTCACGATGACCAATTAGCAGACAAAACACTCGTCTGGCCCTCACCCACCTTTTGTCCCGTTGGGAATGCCCCCGGGGCGTCTGGGTCACCTTGAATCCTCCTTACCTGCCGGACCACCTGATCACTCGCTCAACCTTTATTCATACAGAGCTTTTTTTCAGACTGCAATACAAAGTGCTTAACCATCGAACTGACACCATTAGTCCTCACTGTCTTCTGATTCCTGCTCTCTGTTCAGTCGTTTTAGATGAGGTGATACAGCACTTTCACTTCGTTGGTTTGTGGCTCTAACTTTGATCATTTGGTTTTGTGGTTCTCTGCCTCACTCTTGCTTTGGAGGAAGGAATCTGCTAAATGTACCTTGTAAATAATACCAACTCTGAGTTAAAGAGAGGTAGATAAGTAAAACACGTATGTCTTATGATTTGGCATTAATGAAATGTAAGAACCATGAGACTCCATCAAAAAACAATAACAGATGGCCGAGCATTATTGTCGACTGCAGCTTTAACTGTCTCATTGTGGGAAACTTTCCTGTATAAATTGCAATTGAGTGGGAATCAGATATTCACGCACACAGTCCCAGCAGCAGTAGGAACCAAACCCCTAAACCTGGCCGTGTTAATGCTTTGCTCTACCATTGAATCCACACAGGAACATGATATGATAAATAGAAATGGCATCATCTTGTAGAACAATTATTCTCGACTGGTGGGTGGGTGGAGTGAGGACATTTTGACTGGGTTGCCGAACCACGGGTCTAAGTGTTGCACTTTTATCTTAAACTCTATTTAAAACATCTGCCAAACTTTAATCTTTAGAGCATTAAATAATGGTTAAATGCTTTTCTGTGATTTGAAGCCTCAGTTACTGCATTTTGTATGTTCTCTCCATGTTTATAGAAGTACACTAAAGCATTGTAGATTACAGACATATCTGGGTCAGGACTTAATGACAGGAGCAGTCCAGTTGGGAACCACGGTTGTAGAAAACATTAACAAAGTGAGAAAAACTAGAAAGAAGCAACGCAATTAATTCATGATAGAACTCATGAATTAATTGTGTTTGTGTGTTTTTTGTGTGTCTGTATTCAACTTTATGAAAATCATTATCTAGAATTGTCTACCCCAAAGGAAGTTGAAGCCATAGAGGCTTACAATTAAAAAGCACACACACACACACACACACACACACACACACACACACACACACACACACACAACACCACACACACAACACACACACACACACACACACACACACAGACTTAGGCTGATTATCAAACACCTGATGAGAAATACACACCGACAGCCAAACAAACCCAACCTCCCGCCCGCACCCCCACAAACCCACCCACACACACACCCCCAATCCACAAGACTATTCCATCCCTCCTTAACCTCTTCACCTCTTCCACCAACTCTTTTTCAACCTGGGCTCAGATTAACACTGTGTTCCTCTGAACGGCCCTCTTCTATCCCATTAGCTGCCATTCACCTCCAATCAGGGCTCCCTTTCTCTGCGTGCGTTTACCCCCGGCGTTAGCTATCTCCCAGGGATCAGGGTGGGAGATGAGCCCCTCGGATGAGCCACCGGAGGTTTCCTGGGACAAGCTTTTCTTCTGAGACCCTGAGCTGTTTGAAGCAGTCTCTCTCTCTCTCTCTCTCTCTCTCTCTCGCTCTCTCTCTTCATGCACTCTCTCTCTCTCATCAGCATATCAGCCAAAGTGGCTCCTCTTCATACGTGTGAAAAGAAATCCAGAAGGATTCATTAAGAAGTGCTGAGAGAGAGAGAGAGAGAGAGAGAGAGAGAGAGAGAGAGAGAGGAGAGAGAGAGAGAGAAGAGAGAGAGAGAGAGGAGAGAGAGAGAGAGAGAGAGAGAGGAGAGAGAGAGAGAGAGAGAGAGAGAGAGAGAGAGAGAGAGAGGAGAGAGAGAGAGAGAGAGAGAGAGAGAAGGGGGGAGGGGAGGGAGATATGACAGAAGGGACGGAAAGAGAAAGTGTGATTAAACAGAATGAAATGAATGAATGAAATGGTTATGAAGAATAGCTAAATGTTCACAGTACAGTGGTGGAATATTCCCGATTAGGAGCTGGATGGAACAACGTTCCTCATCTCTCTCTCTATCGCTCTCGCCCTTGCTCTCAGTCTGCCTCTCGCTCTCGCTGTCTCTCCTTTGGAAAACGGGTTCTCATGAACATCGTACTCTATCTAAATCCCTCAGTCATTGGCACATCCATTCCATCGGACGCTGTGTTCACCTGTGTTCAACTTTGCGAAAAACAAAAAACATTCTGTAACGAAATCCAAACCAGAGGGAGTCTTATATCGTTCCCAACTTTGTTTTGACTCAAGCTTTCTGCTGCGATAATCCCATTCACAATTTCTCCCCAAGTAGTGGAGGAATCATGAATGGGTGTACGGCCTACATGTGAGACAAAGGCAGATGAATGAGACCGCTGTGTTAAGGGCATTAACTAGGAGAGCCGCTTGCACAACAAAACGTCTCTGGGATAGCTGGCCTGGATAATTAAACCCTACTCAACTCCACACTGATGAGGTTGAGCTATGCAAATTTGCCCGCAATTCCGACTACACATTGTTCAACGCCATTGACACATAAACACACACACACACGCATACACATATATTCATGCGCACAAAACGCAAATCCGGGTACAGACATGCACGTTCACAACCCCCCGTGATCACATGCAGACACACACACACATACACACACACAAGCATGTGTACACACACACACACACACACACACAAACACACACACACACACACACACACACACACACACACGCGCGCGCTTGTCTACACACACACTCACACATACTCACACTCACACATACAGATACGCACACTCACACAACCAGGCAAACACACACACACACACGCACACACCAAACGTGCACACACACAAACTGACACACTCCTTGTCTCGTGCACAACTTGGGACCCTGTGTGTGTGGAATAATCCTGTCAGTGACCCCGCTTTGTCGACTAACCTCTGGGTGTGCGTGTGTGTCTGGGTTTGTGTGTGTGTGTGTGTGTGTGCGTATGTATGTGTCTTTTGTATGGGTATGTATATTTGTGTGAGTGAGCTCACGAGCCGTTAGGGGGTGGATTAAAGTGTAGAGCGTGGAGCGGAGAATGCGGCCTGCATTAAATCTTCAGGGCTGCATATTTAAGCCGTGACCTCTGAACTCTGGGGTCTTTCTGAGCGTTGCAGGGAAGACCCCAGAGTCGGGGGGGGGGGGGGGAATAAATATGACAAAAGAGATATAATTTAATTAAGATAAAAATCTCAAAACATAAATTCACACCTTCACAACCCCGCTGTCGTAAATGTTCTCTTTCTCTCTCTCTTTCTCTCGCTCTCGCTCTCTCTTTCTCTCGCTCTCCTTCTTTCTCTCTCCTTCTTTCTCTCTCTCTCTCTCGCTCTCGCTCTCGCTCTCTTCTCTCTTTCTCCTCCACCTCTCGCTCTTTTCGGCCTCTCTCTCTCCTTTGGGTCTTTCTTTCTATCTCATTCCTCTT